>NC_092372.1:31568328-31878442 GCF_030028105.1 Mobula birostris | reverse complement strand
ATCCCCCCAACCCCTCTTTCCTTCTCCCTGGGCCTCCTGTCCCATGATCCTCTCATATCCCTTTTGCCAATCACCTGTCCAGCTCTTGGCTCGATCCCTCCCCCTCTCATATCTCTTACTAGCTCTTCCTTCAGTTAGTCCTGACGAAGGGACTTGCCCGAAACGTCGACTGTACCTCTTCCTAGAGATGCTGCCTGGCAAACTTACAGGAGCTTATTTGACCTTGTTGCATTTAGCAGATATAAAGGGTGGAAAGGGAGTCCTCAGGAATATAGTTCACCATATGGTTGCTTGATTTTATTGCTTTTTTTTATAAATATCTGACGGTGCTGACCAACCCTGGGACACATTTGGAGCAACCACAAAATAAGAGTAAATATTGCTGAAAATTCACTGCTTTTCATTTTAAATAAGTTTTTCACTCTACTCTTTCATCTGGCGTATATATTATATATTTTAAATGATTTTTTCACACTTTTTTATCAAATTGAAATGATAATCTCTTGTCTGACGACAACTGATTTTGTGGGTACTGGGCTATCATATAATTTATAAAATTAAAAACAAACATACAAAAAAATGTTGCATTTGTGCAAAAGACCCTCAGATGATCAACGCTGATTTTAAATAAAAAAAAGTTATTCATTTTCAACGGAATTAGCACTTTTCTTAGTGGGACCTGTTTTCGCTGAAATCTCAAGAATCAGTGATACTTAGCATATATTATTGGTACCCCTTCACCTCAGACAATCACTACAATAGTGCTATCCAAACAGCAATAGTTTCACTAAAAGTAATTTGCACTTTTAAGGGTCACAATGCCAAACATATACTTAATGAAAAGACTAGATTTCTCAGTCTAGATTCCAGGATATAAAAACAAACCCTTCTAACACTGATCCAGATTAAACCATTTTATTTTGAATGCAAACAAACTGCCCTTTTAAGTCTGAAACATACAGAGCATCATTTAAAAAAAATTGAGTCAAATTTCAATAGGCTTTCTTCCACCAGTTGTTACCGTTCCATCCTTATTTTAAATTTTTCAAATAAAAAATTACTGGATAAAATATAAATTAGACATCAAAATTTAATGATGAACTGTTTCATAAAGGTAAAAGCTTCATAATGTTTTGTGTAGTGTTTTAAATTTCAGTACTCTCTGAATATATTCAAATCATAAAACATCAGAATCAGGCTTAATGTCACTGGCAAATGTAATGAAATTTGTTGTTTTGCGGCAATACAGTATAATAAATAAAAAATTATAAATGCAGCAGCAGGACATACTTACTTCCATCGGGTGCTGAAAGCTTTGTAAGAAGTACGAACTGGAAGAGCTAATGGTTTTCCTTCTGCAAATACTTGGCCTGTTACATAGAGATCTGAACAGGTTTCCTGGTACAAGCCTGAGAATTTAAGCAATGGATCCTCCAGAAGAGCTTTATAGCTTTTTTGTTCCCGTTTTCCTTCCAAACTTCCACTATAAACATACAGGAAAACAAAATACATCAATCTACATCCACACTCATAATTTTAGTAAAAAACAAGATATTTTCCTTTACTTAATCCAAAAAACAGGTTATTTCAACAAAACTATTCTTCACTTAAAATAATAAAATTTTAAGAGCACACAGCAATTTTCTGAGGAATAAACAAATTGTGCATTTGACCTGAAACACCATCCACTATGATGCCAATTGCATCAATAATTGGTCAATTTAAAATATGTGCACCTATAAGTTCTCCAGAGATTCTTCTATTTGAATTGGAAATCAATCAGTACCACATCTTTTTGGATCAACATTAATTACTTTGCCATAATTTTCAATGATTGCTAATTAATGACCAATAGAAAACAATATTCCAGAATTTCACAAGATAGACATTCTTTTTCCACAAACCATTGTTAAATTGACTATTTTTGATACAATGTGATATTTGCAGCAAAACAATTTCAATAAATTTACAGAAGACCAACTGAATGCAGAACAGGTCGATCTTCACCAATCCAGCACCATTGGGACCTGAGGAATGCCAGATTAGTGAAAATGCCGAATTACGGAAGGATTACATTAAACATAACCAGTGCCGGATTATCGAAGGAACAGGATTACAGGTAGTCGGATTAGTAAAGGTCGACTGTATTATAAATGATATAGCTTATATGGTATCTTTAATACAGATATTTGGAAATAAAATTAAAATGTTTTGATACATAACACCCCTGAGATAGAATATCAGGTTAAATGTCTAAATGAATACATTTTAATCAAGCACCTGAAAAGAAGCAGACACAGTTGCAGAAGTGTTTAGGGGGGAAAATCCAGAGATTAGGTCAGAAAGCACAGCTGACAATAGTGCAGTGATGAAATAGTGGATGCATACATGATTAGACTTGAAGGAACAGAGAATTCTCAGAGGGTGATAAAGTCATAGTCATACTTTATTGATCCCGAGGGAAACTGGATAAGTTTGAAGATATTACAAAATAGGGAAGTGCAAAATTCTGGTCAGATAAGAAAACAAGGAAGATGCTCTGTAGAACAGATACACTGTCCAATGGAAGTTACAGCTAGTCGGCACAGACAGGGCTGATGGGAAAACAAGCACTGGAACAAATTTAATGTATCGGATAAACAACAGAAGACTAGTGGTGTCGGCACTGATCACCAATGCAAAAAGAGATGACTATTAACTCGTTAATATCAGGGTACTCGTGAACAATATAGTACATGTACAGTATATAATACAATATAGACAATGATTTTATGGTTACAAAGTATGATTACAAAATCATAGAATAATTTTTGCAACAATCTAGTATCCTCATAACAATTGATAGAAATGGATTTTTATTTCAGATTTCTTAAATTTAAACTGACCAAATACTGAATGACACTTTACTTATGATTCAATGCAAAAGCAAAATAATAGGGAAGTATAATTCAAAGTTCAAAAAAAAAAATCAAAGTACACATATGCCAACATTTACAGACCTAAGATTCATTTTCTTGCGAGCATTCATGGTAAATACAAAGAAACACAATAGAATTAACAAAAAAAACGCACACAAGACGGACAACCAACCACTGTGCAAAAGACAACAAACTGTGCAAAGAGAAAAAAAAAACAAAATAATAATATTAACAACCAAATAATAAATATTGAGAACATGTGATGAAGAGTCCTTGAAAGCGAGTCTACTGGTTGTGGGAACAGTTCAGTGTCAGGGTAAATAAAGTTATTCCCTCTGGTTGAAGAGCCTGATGGTTGAGGGTAATAAGCGTTTCTGAACCTGGTGGTGTGAATCTTGAGGCTGCTGACGTTTCTTCCTGATGGCAGCAGTGAAAAGACAGCATGGCCTGAATGGTGGGGAGTTCTTTGATGATAGATGCTGCTTTCCTGCAAGTGTTCTTGTAGATGTTCTCAATGGTAAGAATGACTTTACCTGAAATGGATTAGGTCGTATCCACTACTTTTTGTAGGTTTTTCCTCAAGGACATTGGTGTTTTCATACCAAGCCATGATACAATCAGCCAATATACTCCCCACTGCACATCTATAAAACTTTGTCGAAGTTTTAGATGATATGCCAATTCTTCGCAAACCTCGAAGAAAGTAGAGGTTACATGCTGAACCCAGGGCAGACCCGCTGAAATGATAACACCGAGGAATTTTAAGTTTTATTTATTGTGGTACGTGCAGAGTGTTGCGGCCAAACCAAACCAACACCAAAACAATTGCCACTGCTGGCGACCCTACAGATCTGTTATACTTGTAGGTCATGCACTCACCCCTGTAATGATTGCTCCATAAGTTGAATCCTTCGTTTGATCCTTTATTAGCAATTACCAAACATACAATCTTAAAGCAATGAAACTTAAGCATACCCAAGTATAAGCTGAGCATAATTGCGTATTGTTGAGTGGTCAGCAAAAGATATGACCTCCATTGTTCCCTCAGTTACCAACTGCCATAAACAAAGCACGAATACATAACTTATTCCCTTTGCTTTTACCACACCCCCACACATGACTAGTTACCATAATAAACATGCAACACAGAGAACAGGTGCATGGCTACTACATTCTAGCCCCAATTATTATACAATTACAACTACATGCTCCATGATACAGAAGACATGAAACCTCAAGATTTACACAAATGTCCTCTGTCTATCCCGGATTGTGATCTTCTCTTGACAAACCAGGTTGTTCCTCTTGACTGCATTCTTGAATTGTTGTTGCCAAAGCTCATTCAAGCGTAAAACTGAAGTCTCATTAACTTCCAGCTCTGGCTGAGCCGAGTCTCTTCCACCACCACGGTCTCTTTTCAATGGTCCATTAACAGTCCAACCCAGCATTGTTCTCATTGCACAGGGTCCATCAAAAAACACTGCAAATCACTTTCAAAAGCTCCAATGCCTTAGGCACATTCACCCCGATCAGCAGCTCAATTTCAGGCAAATGAATGTGCTTCAGGTGAGACCATTCCTGAAGATCATTAATCTAAAGCAAGTAAAGCAGAGGGCTGAGCACACAGCCACGTGGTGCCCCTGTGCTGATTGTGACTGTAAGGAGATGTGGTCGCCAATCTGCACTGAAAGGGGTTTGCAAATGAGGCCTAGGTCTTGGAGCTTATTGAGTAGTTTTGAGGGGTCAGTAGTGTATGCTGAGCATCCTCATGTATGCATCCTTACTGCCCAGAAGTTCCAGAACTGAGTAAAGAGCCAATGAAAGGCATCTGTTGTTGACCTACTGTGACAGTAGGCAAATTGGAACAGATCCAGGTCTAACCACAGGCAAGAGATGATATGCTTCATGACCAACCTCTCAAAGCACTTCATCACAGTGGATGTAATTGCTACTGAACGAAAGTCATTGAAGCATATTACCGTATAAGTCTTGGGCACTAGTATGATTGAAGTCTGCTTGAAGCAACTGGGGACCTCAAACTGCGGAAGCAAGAGGTTAAGGATGTCAGTAAACACTCCAGCCAGTTGATAAGCACCGGTCTTCAGTACTAGGCCAGGTGGACTGTCCAGCCCAGGTGCTTTTTGTGAGTTCACCCTCCCTAAGATGCTTTGGTCCCAGAGACTGAAATCACAGGTTTGTCTAGGGTCACAAAACAGTATGTAACTAGAATAAAAAAATGTTCTCACGGTTCATTATAAGCATATGTCATATTTTAAAACACAAAGGCATAATAAGATTGTCTGTAACAGAAAACAGATCATCTTACTACCCCTTCCTTTCTCTATAGTCCTGTATTTTTCTTTCCTTTTCAAGTACTGATATAATTCCTTTTAGAAATTCATGACAGAACTTTTCTAATCACCTGCCACAAAACAACCATTCCAGGCAAAACTAAAGAGCTGATTATTGACTAAGGAGGAAGAAGCCAGAGGTCCATGAGCCAATCTTCATCAGGGGATCAAAGATGGAGAGGGTCAGTAAATTCCTCATCATTATCATTTCAGAGGATCTGTCTTTGGACCACCACCTAGGTGCCCTTTCAAAGAAACCAAGGCAGTGCCTCTATTTTCATAGATGTTTGCACAGATTCAGCATGTTATCTAAAACTTTGGCAAACTTTTTTAGATGCATAGTGGAGAGCATCCTAACTGCTTGTGTCACGGATGGTACGGAAGTACCAATGCCCAGGAACGATAAAGTCTCGAGAAAGTGGTAAATACAACCCAGTCCATCACAGGCAAAGCCCTTCACATTATTTACTTTTTTAAACATTTACAATGAGCACAGCTACAAAAAAGCAAGGACCCCCACCACCCAGGCAATACCTCTCCTCGCTATGACCATTGGGCAGGAGGGACAGGACCCTTAGGTCTCACACCACCAGGTTCAAAGTTCAGAGTAAATTTATTATCAAAGTACATATATATCACCATATACAACCCTGAGATTCATTTTCTTACAAGCAGATTACAAGAAACACAATGGAATTGATGAAAAACCGCACACAAGACAGACAACTAATGTGCAAGAGACAACAAACTGCAAATACAAAAAGAAAAAATAAATCAGCGATAAATATCAAGAACATGAGATTGAGAGTCCTTGGAAGTGAGTCCAAAGGTTATGGGAAAAATCCACCGTTGGGGTGAGTGAAGTTATTCCCTCTAATTCTAGAGCCTGATGATTGAGGGTAATAACTGTTTCTATCTTGTGGTGTGAGCTGTGAGGTTCCTGTCCCTCCTTCCTGATGGTAAGAGTAAGAAGACAGCATGGCCTGGATGGATGCTGTTTTCCTGTGACAGTTGTATTCATTACTTTTCTGTTCAAAGATATTGTTGTTTCTACACCAGGCCGTGATGCAACCAGTCAGTATACTCTCCACTGTGCATCTATAGAAGTTTGTCAATTTTTAGATATAATGCTGAATCTTTGCAAAACTTCTTGCCATGCTTGCTTTGCAATGGCACTTTTGCGCTGGCCAGGACAAGACAGGTACCCTAAATGATAACACTGAGGAATTTAAAGTTGCTGACCTTCTCCACCTCCAGTCCCCTGATGAGGACTGGGCTCATGGACTTTCAGTTACATCCTGTAGTCGATAATCAACTCCTTGGTTTTGCTGAAATTGAGTGAGAGGTTGTTTTGGCACCACTCAGTGAGATTTTCCATATCCCTCTTATGTGCTAAATTGTCACCAACTCTGATTTGGCTCACAGCAGTGGTGTCTTCAGCAAGCTTAAACATGGCACTGGAGCTGTGAATGGTGGCCTCAAAGACCGAATTCACAGAGTCATTGGGGGCCGTGAAAGTTTGTGAAGATACCTCCATGTTTTGTCAGTCATAGTGAGTATAAAAGACATTGAGCTTGTCTAGGAGCAAAATCTCACTGTCACAAATGTCACTTGGTATTACTTCATAGGTGGAGATAGCATTCAAGCCCTACCTCAGCTGTCAAGCATCCTTGTGATTTCAGCTTGCTTCGCATATGAAATAGCTTTCCAAAACACCTACCCGGACCTCTTGTATTTTACTTGATAGACAGACTTGAACACCACTGATCTGGCCACTGATCCCTTGGTTCAACCAGCACTTCTGATTGGGGAAAACTCTAAATGACTTTGTGGAGACATGTTCCTCTATCACTAACGTCATAAAGGCTGTGACAAATGTAGTGTATTCTTTCAGATCCTCCGGAGACCATGAACATAGCCAGTCGACTGACTAGAAGCAGTGCCTCAGCCGGCCCTCTGCCTCCTGCAACCACCTCTTCATGGTCCTGAGTTCCAGAGTTTTGTTCTTTACGCTCTGCCTGTATGCATGTAAAAGGGAGACAGCCAAGTGACCACATTTCCTGAAATGTGGTCTAGGGATGGAATGGTAAGCATTTCTTACGGTAGTGTAGCAGTAATCGAGCAGTGGTTCAGAAACAGTTATTGCCCTACAACCATCAGGCTCCTGAACGAGCCAAGATACCTTTAATCAGCTCAACTGAACAGATTCTACAACCCACAGATTCGCTATCAAGAACTCTACAATTTCTGTTCTCAGTACTATATATATTTTTATTTGCACAATTTGCATTCTTTTGCATATTGGTTGTTAATCAGTCCTTATGTACTTTCAGTACAAATCTGAGTCTTGTCACATGCGAAAATTCTCTGATGACTCTGCGGTGGTTGGGTGTATCAGAGGTGGGCAGGAGTCGGAGTACAAAAGACTGGTGGACAAGTTTGAGGAGTGGTGCAGGAGGAATCACCTGCTCCTGAATGTGGCCAAAAACAGGGAGATGGTGATTCAATTTAGGAGGAAGGGGACTGAGACAAGTCCTGTATACATTCTGGGAGAAGTTTTGCAGTGGTGGAGGAGTACAAATACTTGGGTGTTCACCTCAACAGCAGGCTTGACTGGAAAACCAATACCAAGGCTGTTTACAAGGAGATGAGCAGACTATTTTCTAAGGAAGCTGAGATCCTTCAAAATGTGCAGCAGGATGTTGGAGATCTTTTACCAGTGTGTTGCAGCGAGTGCAGTCCTCTTTGCGGCTTTACGTTGGGGGGCAGCATCAGAGCTGGTGATGCAAAAAAAATAAATAAACTCACCAAAAACGCTGGATCCGTCCTCAGCTACAAACCGGACTCTTGAGTTAGTGGAGAGGAGGTCACTAAACAAATTGTTATCCATTATGCACAATTTGGCACATGAGCTACTGAATAAGCAGCGGGCACCCTCCTGAACAGACTCATTCAGCTCTGCTGTCAGAAGGATTGTTATAGAAAACTTTTCCTACCAAATACAATAAGCATATGCAACGGTTCATCTCTGTCTGACAGGAGACCACACATCATAGTACAATGGTCTCTGTTATATTATTTCCTACATTATTATTGCTCATTGGTAAGTTGTGCATCTTTTTATTCTGTACTTTATTATTAGTTAAGTCTACACACTGCTAAGTGTGATTTTAAATGTTGCTGCTGTAATGAAAGAATTTTCCACTCAGGATCAATACTTACTATTACGTATAGTTTTTCAAGATTTAAACTGTATTTTTTCCTGTAAATGCCTGCAAGAAAATTAATCTTAAGATAGTATATAGTGATAGAAACATAATTTAATAAATTGTTTTTGAGTTTGATCTGCCAGGTGATGATCCCCAACTGTAATTGCTTCCTTTATACTGTCACTGAGGGATGATCATCTCTCCTTGCTTTATAGTTATCAACCAAAGTAAAATTTACATATTCAAACATACATTTTATTTGAATACCACTAAAGGTCTAACATTACTAAAACCAGTTTTACTAGTAGTTATGTTAAACCAAAACAACGTGAGAAAGATTCTTGCAGTAAATGGTTTCACTTAGCATAACAAAATTCAAATAATAGTCCAGTAACCTAAAAATAGTATTTTCATTGCATTCCTACAATAATGTGATATACAAACACATTTGCATAGTGCCAGAAAGAATAATGCAGCTCTTCAATTACATCTAGAAATTGGTGCTGTGCTATGAAATTGAAAAACAAGATCCGATAAATGAACATAAAGATCTTGCAATTCAGGTGGACTTTTCAAAATGGGCAAAAATCAGTTAAGAGCTGCATTGAATGCACTTGCCATATTGTATAAAGAATCTGCAAAAAGTTCAGATTGGAAAAATCTTAATTACTTCATTTTAGACATTTAACAAAACAACTGATAACACAATTTTTAAAAAATTATATTTAAAGAAATGACAGAGAGCACAACTCAATAATGAAGTTATTATGCAAGAAAAAGCATTCAGGACACTGAAAAGTTCTTAAAAGTACCAGGAAATAAGCTTATTTTCATAAACCCATGAACTATATAGTCTATGACTGATAAAACCATGATGAAAATGCTGAATTCTTTCCCTCTCCAGATGGACTCTCAACCATCTGAACTGTGGTGACCTGACCTTCCACACTCTCTCTGCCTTGCTGTTAATCCCACGGTCAGTCTTGCCTACTGTATATAGGCAAACCCTGCATCAAGGAGAGGTGACAATCCTAGAAAACTGCACATATGAAGATTTTCTGTAAGATAAACCCCTTTTCACCATTGAATCCCACTATGTCATAAGAAGAGACTCATTCCTACGGGATGTTTTTCTCTAACATTATGCCATTTTTTCAGCACTGACACAGAGACCTAGAACAACCAAGGCCAAGATTAGACTGTGGTGGATGGACCAGTGGTGGTGGTGGTGGTGGGGGGGGGGGCAGTGATAGACAAAGCTTGTGTGCAAGAAGCAACGAACCTTGCCTTCTTTTTTTTATATAAATGGTTAGTCACTCAATACAGTGCGTAACGAGATTTGAATAAAATGCCACCACATCAACTGGACCACAGCTAAACCTTTTTATTGCTGCACCTTTGCCTGTCTGGAAACATGTGAACATATGTCTTAGAATGCAGCACCACCATGCCCTTCATCTGCAAGCCGTTTGCTGACTAATATGGCTTGTAGATTAGGAAAGGATTTGAAAATGGGGACATCAGGTAAATGAATAGAATTTGAGGACTGCGATTTGAGATCTGTGACATTCAAGTCTGGAGACCCAGACCTGCACCAGAAAACCAGGTATGATTTGTGGAGAGCTAGTTCAAGGGCAAAGAGACAATTTCGAACGAGGTTGGAGGCGACATTGGATGCACGACAACTCTGGCAGGGTTTGCAAGGCATTACATCCTACAAAGTAAAACCCAATAGCATGAATGGCAGTGATGCTTCACTACCAGATGAACTCAACGCCTTCTATGCCCATTTTGATAGGGAAAATATAAATAACTACAGCTGAGAAGATCCCTGTTGCACACAGTGACTCTGTGATCTTTGTGTCAGAGGCTGATGTTATGTTGTCTTTAAAGAGGGTGAACCCTTGCAAGGTGGAAGGTCCCCATGGAGTACCTGGTAAGGCTCTGAAAACCTGTGCGAACCAACTGGTGGGAGTATTCAAGGACATTTTCAACCTCTCACTGCTACGGGCAGAAGTTCCCACTTGCTTCAAAAAGGCAACAATTATACCACTGCCTAAGAAGAATAATGTGAACTGTCTTAATGACCATCACCCAGTAGCAGCACTCACATAGAAACCATAGAAACTACAGCACAGAAACAGGCCCTCTGGCCCTTCTTGGCTGTGCCGAACCATTTTCTGCCTAGTCCCACTGACCTACACATGGACCATATCCCTCCATACACCTCCCATCCATGTATCTGTCCAATTTATTCTTAAATGTTAAAAAAGAACCCGCATTTACCACCTCGTCTGGCAGCTCATTCCATACTCCCACCACTCTCTGTGTGAAGAAGCCCCCCCCCCCAATGTTCCCATTAAACTTTTCCCCCCTCACCCTTAACCCATGTCCTCTGGTTTTTTTCTCCCCTTGCCTCAGTCGAAAAAGCCTGCTTGCATTCACGCTATCTATCCCCATCATAATTTGATATACCTCAATCAAATCTCCCCTCATTCTTCTACGCTCCATGGAATAAAGTCCCAACCTATTCAACCTTTCTCTGTAACTGAGTTTCTCAAGTCCCGGCAACATCCTTGTAAACCTTCTCTGCACTCTTTCAACCTTATTTATATCCTTCCTGTAATTTGGTGACCAAAACTGAACACAATACTCCAGATTCGACCTCACCAATGCCTTATACAATCTCATCATAACATTCCAGCTCTTATACTCAATACTTTGATTAATAAAGGCCAAAGTACCAAAAGCTCTCTTTACGACCCTATCTACCTGTGACGCCACTTTTAGGGAATTTTGTATCTGTATTCCCAGATCCCTCTGTTCCACTGCACTCCTCAGTGCTTTACCATTAACCCTGTATGTTCTACGTTGGTTTGTCCTTCCAACGTGCAATACCTCACACTTGTCAGTATTAAACTCCATCTGCCATTTTTCAGCCCATTTTTCCAGCTGGTCCAAGTCCTTCTGCAGGCTCTGAAAACCTTCCTCACTGTCTACTACACCTCCAATCTTTGTATCATCAGCAAACTTGCTGATCCAATTTACCACATTATCATCCAGATCATTGATATAGATGACAAATAACAATGGACCCAGCACTGATCCCTGCGGCACACCACTAGTCATAGGCCTCCACTCAGAGAAGCAATTCTCTACTACCACTCTCTGGCTTCTTCCATCGAGCCAATGTCTAATCCAATTTACCACCTCTCCATGTATACCTAGCGACTGAATTTTCCTAACTAACCTCCCATGCGGGACCTTGTCAAAGGCCTTACTGAAGTCCATGTAGACAATATCCACTGCCTTCCCTTCATCCACTTTCCTGGTAACCTCCTCGAAAAACTCTAACAGATTGGTCAAACATGACCTACCACGCAAAAAGCCATGTTGACTCTCCCTGATAAGGCCCCGTCTATCCAAATGCTTGTAGATTCTGTCTCTTAGTACTCCCTCCAGTAACTTACCTACTACTGACGTTAAACTCACCGGCCTATAAGTTCCCGGATTACTTTTCGATCCTTTTTTAAACAACGGAACAACATGAGCCACTCTCCAATCCTCCGGCACTTCACCCGTAGACAGCGACATTTTAAATATTTCTGACAGGGCCCCCGCAATTTCAACTCTAGTCTCCTTCAAGGTCTGAGGGAACACCCTGTCAGGTCCCGGGGATTTATCCACTTTAATTTTCCTCAAGACAGCAAGCACCTCCTCCTTTTCAATCTGTACAGTTTCCATGGTCTCACTACTTGATTCCCTCAATTCCATAGATTTCATGCCAGCTTCCTTAGTAAATACAGACGCAACAAACCTATTTAAGATCTCCCCAATTTCCTTTGGTTCCGCACAAAGCCGACCACTCTGATCTTCAAGAGGACCAATTTTATCCCTTACAATCCTTTTGCTCTTAATATACTTGTAAAAGCTCTTTGGATTATCCTTCACTTTGACTGCCAAGGCAACCTCATGTCTTCTTTTAGCCCTCCTGATTTCTTTCTTAAGTATTTTCTTGCACTTCTTATACTCCTCAAGCACCTGATTTATCCCCTGTTTCCTATACATTTCATACAACTCCCTCTTCTTCTTTATCAGAGTTGCAATATCCCTTGAGAACCAAGGTTCGTTATTCCTATTCAATTTGCCTTTAATCCTGACAGGAACATACAAACTCTGCACTCTCAAAATGTCCCCTTTGAAGGCTTCCCACCTACCAATCACATCTTTGCCAGAGAACAACCTGTCCCAATCCACGCTTTTTGATCCTTTCTCATTTCTTCAAATTTGGTCTTCTTCCAGTTCAGAACCTCAAACCGAGGACCAGATCTATCCTTGTCCATGATCAAATTGAAACTAATGGTGTTATGAACACTGGAACCAAAGTGCTCCCCTACACAGACTTCTGTCACTTGCCCTAATTCGTTTCCTAACAGGAGATCCAATATTGCATCCCCTCTAGTTGGTCCCTCTATATATTGATTTAGAAAACTTTCCTGAACACATTTTACAAACTCTACACCATCTAGACTCCTAACAGTATGGGAGTCCCAATCAATGTATGGAAAATTAAAATCCCCTACCACCACAACTTTATGTTTCCTGCAGTTGCCTGCTATCTCTCTGCAGATTTGCTCTTCCAAGTCTCGTTGACTATTGGGTGGTCTGTAATACAATCCCACTAATGTGGCCATACCGTTCCTGTTTCTCAGCTCCACCCATAAGGACTCAGTAGACAAGCCCTCTAATCTGTCCTGCCTGAGCACTGCTGTAATATTTTCCCTAACAAGCAATGCTACTCCCCCACCTTTCATTCCTCTGCCTCGATCACATCTGAAACATCGGAACCCTGGAATATTAAGCTGCCAGTCCTGCCCCTCCTGTAGCCAAGTTTCACTAATTGCTACAACATCATAATTCCACGTGTCAATCCACGCCCTCAACTCATCCGCCTTCCCCGCAATACTCCTAGCATTGAAATATATATACCTCAGAAGATTTTTACCACCACTCACAACCCCTGTACTCACATCTACAGTGATGAAATGCTTTGAGAGACTGGTCATGCCTAGAATGAACTCTTGCCTCAGCAAGGACCTGGACCCATTGCAATTGCCTATCGCCACAATAGATCAATGGTAGATGCAATCTCAATGGCTCTTCACACGGCTTTAGACCACCTGGACAACACAACCACCTACGCCAGGTTGCTGTTCATCGACTACAGCTCAACATTTAATATAGAAACATAGAAAATAGGTGCAGGAGTAGGCCATTCGGCCCTTCGAGCCTGCACCGCCATTTATTATGATCATGGCTGATCATCCAACTCAGAACCCCACCCCAGCCTTCCCTCCATACCCCTTGATCCCTGTAGCCACAAGGGCCATATCTAACTCCCTCTTAAATATAGCCAATGTACTGGCCTCAACTGCTTCCTGTGGCAGAGAATTCCACAGATTCACCACTCTCTGAGTGAAGAAGTTTTTCCTAATCTCGGTCCTAAAAGGCTTCCCCTTTATCCTCAAACTGTGACCCCTCGTTCTGGACTTCCCCAACATCGGGAACAATCTTCCTGCATCTAGCCTGTCCAATCCCTTTAGGATTTTATACGTTTCAATCAGATCCCCCCTCATTGAGAAGTTGCAGAACCTGGGCCTCTGTACCTCCCTCTGCAATTGGATCCATGACTTCCTAACCAGAGACCACAATCTGTGCTGGTTGGTGATAACATCTCCTCCTCACTGACGGTTAACACTGGTGCACCTCAGGGTTGTGTGCTTAGCCCACTGCTCTACTGTCTCTGCACCCATGACTGTGTG
Organism: Mobula birostris; assembly: GCF_030028105.1. Lineage (NCBI taxonomy): Eukaryota > Metazoa > Chordata > Chondrichthyes > Myliobatiformes > Myliobatidae > Mobula > Mobula birostris. Next base: position 31,864,142 of record NC_092372.1, on the reverse strand, counting down.
GCTAGGCTAGGCATAGCTCAAATAGCATCCACAAATTTGTTGACGATACAACCATTGTTGGTACAATCTCAGGTGGTGACGAGAGTGCGTACAGGAGTAAGATATGTGAACTGGTGGAGTGGTGTTGCAGCAACAACCTGGCACTCAATGTCAGTAAGACGAAAGACCTGATTGTGGATTTCCGGAAGGGTAAGGCAAAGGAACACATACCAATCCTCAGAGGGATCAGAAGTGGAGAGAGTGAGCAGTTTCAAGGTCCTTGGTGTCAAGATCTCTGAGGATCTAACCTGGTCCCAACATATTGATGCAGTTATAAAGAAGGCAAGACAGTGGCTGTACTTCATTAAGAGTTTGAAGAGATTTGGTATGTAAACTTCTATAGTTATACCATGGAGAGCATTCTGACAGGCTGCATCATTGTCTGGTATGATGGGGGGGTGGGGGTGGGGGGTTGCTACTGCACAGGACCGAAAGAAGCTGCAGAGGGTTGTAAATTCAGTCGGCTCCATCTTGGCTACTAGCCTACAAAGTACCCAGGGCATCTTCAAGAAGCGGTGTCTCAGAAAGGCAGCGTCCATTATTAAGAACCTCCAGCACCCAGGGCATGGCCTTTTCTCACTGTTACCATCAGATGGGAGGTACAGAAGCCTGAAGGCACACACTCAGAAGCCTGATGGCACTGTTACATACCTCATGGATATCTTATGACTGTCTTATGACCATGATGTAATGGGTTTTTTTGTTGGAGGTCAGCTGATGTAATTTTCCTGCCGATGTGAGGTCACATGATGACCTGTTCTCAACAGGTATATAAAAGGGGGACCCCAGTGACGCAGTTTGGTTTTCCAGCTAGAACGTTAGTCAGAGACTCCGTTCCATTGCGTATTTGCTTTATGATGCAGTTTTGATTTAAAACGGAGTTTTACATCCTATTGTAAGGTGCAAAAGTGCTGGACTGGCAGTTTAACCCATTTCTGCCAGATTTGTTGATGTACCTTTTCAGTAGTACTGGAGAGTTAAGACTTTATCGAAGTACAGGACCTGAAGGATTAAGAGAAGTTGGTATCGTTCGGCAGTTTAATAAAGGATCGACCTTATTGAGTCTTCATTGAAAAAGTAGCAACCTACATCGAGGATAACTCCTGCCAAAAGAACAAGGTAGTTCATGCAGGATTTGCTCGCCGGAAGGAAGGTCAGCTGTTTTTAAGCCATTTATTTCCTTCGTCATGAATCCTTTGGACAGAACTAGCAGGAAAGTCGCATCTATGAAGAAATCCTTCTCCAGAGAAGTCTCTCTTAATTGACTGTATAAATCTCTTGGACTTTCGAATTTACCATTTTAAGAACTGTGTTTGACTTTACCGCTTTAAGAACTGTTTTTGCATTTATCGCTTTAAGAACTAGTACTGAGTGGCGGTTTGTGGAATGGCCACATAGCGGTTAATTTCCGGTTAAGGTTTTCATTTGTTTTTTTTCTATTGTTTTTTTTCTATTGTTTAATAAATGTTTGGTTGTTTTTATATAACCTGACTCAATTGATATTCATTGTTGCCGGTTATGCAACAGCACACACTCAGCGATTCAGGAACAGCTTCTTCCCCTCTGCCGTCCAATTCTTAAATGGACATTGAACCCTTGGACACTACCTCACTTTTTTTTTTAAGTTTTTCTGAGTTTTGCACAATTTTTTAATCTATTCAATATACATATACTTTAATTGATTTAGTTATTATTTTTTTTAAATATAGTATGTATTGCATTGTACTGCTGCTGCTAAGTTAACAAATTTCACATCACATACTGATAATACACCTGATTCTGATTCATGAGAGAATGTTGGTGTAGGAGTGAAGTAAGGTAATAGATTAGACCATGGAGACTTTACTAAAAGTGGAGTAAAGGCTGAGAAGTTACTTTAGCGAATTGGCCTTGGCAAATGAGGCTCCCATAAATGTAGCACATCAAAAAAAAAACATTGCAGATGAAGAACAATGGCATTGCTGCACTCTGTGACATCTGCGTACTCCTCAGACTGCAGTGGGTTTGGCAAAGGAAGAGTTTGGCTATAGCCATAAACCTAATCAATCCAGTGATGTTATAATGAAATCTTAAAGCACCACAGTATGAAGTGAGTAGAATAAAATATGGTAAAATTTGTCATTTTGTTTGTACTTTGTTTATTTCCCCCTCCCCTACATGATTTTTTTATTCCAAGTTTTTGGGTAGTGAGTTGCAAATTTCTTAAGGGTAAATTTTCCTTGCCCAAACTGTCATAGTGTGTGGTGGGGGAATTCACAGAAAGGATCACACTCAAGTCCTTACTCCGTAGCCTGCTCAGCAAATCTCAAATGGCACAGCACATTTGGCTTTAAGTCCAGGACCATTGGTTTGAAGAATACTATCTTTGATGTTTATTAGACATATAAAATTTCAGAAGAATATCAACTAGCTTTAAACAACCAGTTCTGTCCTTACAATTTAATGTACTTGCCTTACTTAAAACTATTTATTTTTTATCTAATTTCTTGAAGACAACGTTCTACTTAAATACATATACATGTTTCTCTGAAAGTGGAATTACAGGTTGACAGGGTAAAGAAGGCTTTTAACACACTGGCCTTCATACGTCAGGGCTTAAGTTATAAACGTTGGGAGGTCATGGTGCGTTTGCACAGGGCACTGTTGGAGGCTGCACTTAGGATATTGTGTACAGTTATGGTTGTCCTGTTATAGGAAGCATGTTATAATTCCTTCCTCACTCCCCAGTACTCACCCCCCAATCTCTCAGTTCTGGGTGCTCACACCCCTTCCCCACACCCGCAACTTTCCCAGTTCCCGGTACTCACACCCCCCTCCCCCATCACGCTCCCGGTCCCTGGTGTTCACCCCTCACATACCACTTTCACAGTCTCCTGTGCTCACCATCCTCCCGGTCTCCGGTTCTCACCCACCCCCGCCCGCCACTCTTCCGGACCCCGGTGCTCACCCACCACTCTCCCAGTCTCCGGTGACACCCGCTCCCCCGCCTCCCTCCCAGTCTCCGGTACTCACCTCCTCCTCCGCCACTCTCCCAGCAGTGACAGTCCCCCAACTGCATTCGTCAGCCCTAGCTCACCAGCTCTATCCACGGCCCTCACCCCAACCTGTGTGCTGGACCTTCCTTCCTCACTCCAAGGCAAAGCACCAAGTCTGGCACCCCACCAGTATACCGGTCCTCCACTTCCTCCCAATCATCCGCTCCCTCACTCACATCTTCAGTTGGACGTTGATGTCTAGGTCGCAACTGTAAACGTAGTAGAACTTCTCCGTGTCCCCCATCACTGGGGCTGGTAAGGTAACAGCGAGCGCTTTCCCGGCGGACCCTGACAAATCGAGTTTACAGTGGTCGGAATCTACCGCATAGCAGTCGCCATCTTCACCGCCGTCAGGTTGTTTACATCCGGGTCGTGGAGCTGAGGTCAACGCAACGGGAAGGGCGGGGTAGAGGGGAGGGAGGGATAACCATTTAACTTTTCTTGCCCATCACTGAACCACCCCCCTCCATAACCTATGGACTCACTTTCAAGGACCTATCATCTCATGTTAACTCATGCTTGCTTTCTCCCCTCTCCCCTCTTTCTTTATTTTTGTATATGCAGTTTTTGCCCTTTGCACACTGGTTTTCTGCCCTATTGGTGTGGTCTTTCATTGATTCTGTTATAGTTATTGGATTTACTGAGTATGCGTATAAGAAAATAAATCTTGGTCCGTGAGCCGGGACCCCAAATTTTGGCCACCAGTACCATCCGGGGGGAATAAATCTTATAGTGATTTTTGGCAAGGTTTTCACCCCTAGTGCTAGAAAATATGTGATAGCATTGCAGTGGTGGTAGCTTTCTGTGTGTAATCACTCGATTTATAACCCTATGCCAAAACACACTTTTCAAAACGAAACATAGCACAGAATAAAGCATTCTACTTCAAACTGATGGTTCTCTCTTATTATTGACGCTCTGTCTCTGAAAATTGGTGGGAATATAGCTCAGACTACACGTATTTCAGAAAAGTTGTTAAAATTAGCATCTCTACAAATGTCATCTATTACTGGCAGTGACTATACATTACATAAGATGTACTTCTGTTTTCATAAAATGCTGGTGGAACGCAGCAGGCCAGGCAGCATCCATAGGAAGAAGTACAGTTGACATTTCGGGCCAGGATCCTTCGTCAGGACTAACTCTTACTATCTCTTCTTACAGTTAGTCCTGACGAAGGGTCTCGGCTAGAAACGTCGACTGTACTTCTTCCTATAAATGCTGTCTGGCCTGCTGCGTTCCACCAGCATTTTGTGTACGTTGCTTGAATTTCCAGATCTGCAGAATTTCTCGTGCTTACTTCTGTTTTCATGTTCTGTTTCACATTTATATCTTGTATATCACCATTTTTACATACATTTATAGCACATTTGCAGCAGGTGCTTTTTTCACCAGCAATATTAATGTGATTTTTTTTTCTGTTTCAGATACTGTAGTGGTGGGATAGTCCTGCACAATAGAGGAGAGAGAAGAGTAGAGTAGATTTAGATCTGGAGTAGCTGAACCACTTTGCTTCAGAATGGAGAGCCATAAGCACAAAGGATCTATTAAGAAGCAGTGTATCATACACCAGAAAACATCAAAAGAAGATGATGACCATTTAGTTAGTCCTCAAGACTATGAATCCTGGAAAACATTACTTGAAGCAGCCAAAGTGAGAAACTTTGCCCCTATTTTAGACATTGCTAATGAACTTGGAGAAAAAGAAGTCCTATGAATCTACTATCACCAAAAATGCCAAAGCCTCTTCACCATGAAGAGAGACGTGGAGACTCTGAAAAGGAAAGCCAAGGAAAGCATTACTGATGAAGCTGGTGAGAATACCTGTACACCAAAAAGGCCAAGTAGGAGATCTTCATCAGAAGCAAGAGTGTATGATCAAATCCGCTTTTTTTGTAATAAGGTGAAATTTCTGAAGAGCTCCAAGTCACGTGAAAAGCTTACGCAAGCTGTGCAACTCAGAGAAGAAAAAACATTACGAGAATGTGCAACCCAAAAAGAAGATGAAAAGATTCTAGCAGTAACAAGCAGAGACATAGTTGCTGCAGGGGCCCACTATTATGTTTCATGCTATAAGGATCATGCCAGAAACAAGAAAAAGGAACCTGAGTACAAAGAGAATGATGATGAAACAGATGGTGATGAACTGTATAAAAAGATTGAAAGGGAAGCCTATAAAGACCTTTTCAAGTATATCAGAACTGATATCATACCCAACAAGATGATTGTACAAGTCACTTCTTTGGTCACGAAACTCAAATCTTTCATGCTATCTGGTGGAGTTACACTCCTGCAAGATTCTACAAAGAAGCACATTCGTAGGAAATTGGAATCTGAGCTGGGCAATTCAGCAGATATATTTCCAGATGACAAAGGAAAATGGTTAATGGTTCCTGAAAGTGTATCATTAAGGGACATTGTCTTGGAAAGTCAAGCTCTACAGAGGGAACTCAGAGTTTTGAGGGCCAAGGCAACCAATTTCGACAAGATTGTACATCAGACTATCAGGCCCTGTCCACACTGGAAGGATTGCTGAGAAAGACAAATAAAGCTACTTTAGCCACAACCTTGCAGAAAAATGCATCAGTAAAAGAACAACTCCTAGGAAATTCTGCAAGAGTGGTTGATGGAATGAACTTGGTCCAAAGAGTGAAAGGTGATCAAGTTACTTTCAGAGATGTTGCCACAACAATTCTGGGTATGGCTCTGAAGGAAGGCAATCAGAGTAGCAGAATAGATGTACTGTTCGACACATACAAGGAGAACTCTAACAAGAATAGTGAAAGATCTCTACGGGGTGAAGAGACTGGTCATGAGTTGCAAGGTATCACAGATACACAGATGAAGATGTGGAAGACTTGGAAAATTATTATGGTTATTAATAGGTATGGAAAGCAGTCTTTGATTAAATATATGATGGTTATTAATAGGTTATTAATAGGTATGGAAAGCAGTCTTTGATTAAATATATTCATTTTACGACCAAATGGGGCCTAGGTTATGGCCGTGTGGAACCCCACATCTGAATTCTTGTACTGTAATTCTATATGCTATAACAAAAGCTTAAGATTGTTTTGATTTGATACAACAATATGGAAAATATCATGACATTGATAAGACTCCAGAAATCTCTCCAAATGAGGTTTTTTTTTACCTTTTGGAGGGCAGGGTAACATTTTCTGCTGTACTGATGTTAATATGGAATATATACAAAAAGTGATTACTTATTTGAAGTAATAAAGCTACCACTGGTGCAATCCTATCACATATTTTTTAACTCTAGAGATGTATATCTTGCCAAAAATCACTATGAGCATTATTCCCCTCAGATGGTACCGACCAACCCTACCGGCTCATGGACTATTTCATATGGTGACCTATATGTACTTTGATAATAAATTTACTTTGAACTTTGTAGTTTTCTATTATCATGATGACTTTACTGTTTATCTTTTAAGCTGATAGCATAACTTTCTTCCATCTTTGGTGTTTACACTAGTCTGGAAAATAACAACATCAACAGTTTAGTTTTAAAAGTTTCCGCAAGACAGCAAACTGTTCCGAAGTTAATTTCTCTCTAGAGATGGGTGAGGCTGAACATTAGTCATGATTCTGCACAATGGCCCAGATCAGACTCTGGTAGATAAATTTGTACAGTAGATAACTTCGAAGGCACATATGAGATTAAAAAGAGCACTTGTATTTGATGATCCTTCGACTAAATGTGCATCAAGAATAAAGTGGCTAAGAACAAAATATTTGACTTGCAGACAACTGGATTTTAGATTCTAGAATATCTGTTCAGATTTTCATGGTATTGGTGATCAATTTTTTTTTTCTTAAGTCACATTTCTGAATGTTACTTCTATTCAACGGTTCTATTTCCTTTGGTCTGACGGACAACCACTGAATTCCCACGGTAGGGGATTCTAGGACAAGAGGGCACGGCTTCCGGATTGAAGGACGTCCCTTTGGGACAGAGATGCAGAGAAATTACTTTAGTTAGAGGGTAGTAAATCTGTGGAATTTGTTGTCGCGAGTGGCTGTGGAGGCCAAGTCATCGGGTGTACTTAAGGCAGACATAGAGAAGTTCTTGATTAGAGAGGGCATCAAAGGGTATGGGGAGAAGGCAGGGCAGTGGGAATGACTGGAAGAATTGAATCAGCCCATGATTGAATGGTGGAGCAGACTTGGGCCAAATGGCCTACTTCTGCTCCTATATCTTATGGTCTTAATTTCTTCTGATCCTTAGCCAATTCTCCAAAAATCTTCAATGAGGATAACTTGTTTCACCTGCATTGGTCTGCATGTGAATGAAGTCTCAAACTTTTGGCTGCAGAAGATGATACCCTTTTGCTTGATTTCTAACCTCTGCAGAACCTCTTGTGTTTGTGAAGATGATATCTATTCTCCTAATTGTAGAGTTCCCCATTGCCACTGTGTTTCTATTTTTTTTCCTTAGCTAGACTCCTGGACCATGGTGCCATGTTCTGTATTGTGTCTCTTCTCTGTGTCCTTCCAATTGGTACATGCTGCATCCCCATCTCAGTAAAGAACAGCGTTCAAGACCGTAACCATCATATTCTCTTTTTCCTGAAACTATGATTTTATTTGGTGTCTGCCTGGATTCTGAATAGAACCATTCAATAGCTTGTTTTACCTGAAATAAATACTCTGTCATAGTTAAAACTATGCACAGTTTCATCAGCGGATGGTGCTATTTAGCTAAATGATGGTTGTACTTGTGTAGATGGACACAGAGAGATTACAGATTCAAAGTTCAAAGTAAATTTATTATCAAAGAACATATATGTCACCATATGCAACCTTGAGATTCATTTTCTTGCGAGCATACTCAATAAATCCAACAACCATAACAGAATCAATGAAAGACAGCAGCAACAGGGCAGACAGCAAGTGTCCAAAAGACAACAAACTGCACAAATGCAAAAAGAAAGAAAAATAAATAAATAATAAATATTGGGAAGCTGAGATGAAAAGTCATTGAAACTGAGTCCATAGATTATGGGAACAGTTCAGTGATGGGGCAAGTGAAGTTGAGGAAAGTTATACCCCTGGCTGAGGAATGGCAGCTGTTCCCGAACCTGGTGGTGTGAGTCCTGAGGCTCCTCCACCTTCTTCTTGGTGACAGCAGAGGGAAGAAAGCATGGCCTAGGTTGTGGGTGCCCCTGATGATGGATGCTGATTTCCTGCGACAATGCTCCATGTAAATGTTCTCAATGGTGCAGGGGGCATTACTCAAGATGGACTGGGCCCTATCCACTACTTTCCATAGGATTTTCCATTCAAAGGCATCGGTATTTCCATATCAGGCTGTGATGCAGCCAATCAATATACTGTCAACTACACTTACATAGAAGTTTGTTAAAGTTTCAGATGCCATGCCGAAAATAAATATCTCCAAAGCAGTTTCAGCATTTGCTAAAAGAATGAGGATTATTTCATATTATATAACACCATAACGGGGACAAAACAGAGGAATAAAAGCAGCTTGTAAAATAGTTATAACTTTTTAAATAGATTAATGTCATATCCAATCTTGCATTACTAAATGACAATAAAAGAGGACTGTGTGTCCTCATAATCTAATCTAATCTAATCAATAAAGTTGGTGTAAATTAATATATTTTTAGTATGGACTCTAAAAGAATTATGTTTTTTTATTGAATGCACAGGCCTAGAATCCTGAAACAAACTCTTTATTCAGAGTTGTTATGGTAAGAGATTATCAGACAGACAGGAAAAGATTCAAGGATGTGCTCAGAGCTTCTGAAGAAAGGCAATATACACACTGACTTCCAGGACACTGGCCCCTGACAACTCAAAGTGGAGAAGGAAATTTTGGAATGGTATTGAGATGCCGTACTTGAGACGTAGAAGGAATGCACAACTTCACTAACTCATCCAGTCAGGGAACTGTGGAAGAGACTGTAGGTCCCAGCTTAGATTTATCAAGTACTTTAGAACCACAAATCTAGATTGGACGAAGGTTTATCCTTGATCCTGACTGTCAAGGTCCAAATTAAAACTTATTATCAGAGTGCGCACATGCCACCATATGAAACACTAAGTTTCCTTCTCCTGTGGGCATAGTCATCAAATCTATAGAATAGTAATGGTAAACAGGATCAATGAAAGAGAAGAAGCATAGAAGACAGCAAACTGCAAATTCAAATATAAATGAATAACAATAAACAATGAGAGCATGAAATAACAAGATAGAGTTCTTAAAGTGAGATCATTGGTTGTGGGAACATCTCAACAGATGGGTGCAATTATTCTCTTTTGTTCAGGAGACTGATGGTTGAGGGGTAATAACAATTCTTGAACCTGGTGGTGCAAGTCCTGAGGCACCAGTACTTTCTGCCTGATGGCAGCAGCGAGGAAAGAATATTGCCTGAGTGTTGAGGATCTTTTATGACAGTTGCTGCAGTTCAACAACAGAGTTTCATGTAGATGTGTTCAAGAGCTGGACTGAATCCATTACATGTTGTAGGATTTTCTGTTCAAAGGCATTTGTGTTCCAATACCAGGCTGATTCCACTTCATTGGCTCTTCACTCAATATTGGAGCATCTGAACAGTGAAGATGCAAACATCAGGATGCCCTTCATTGACAGCAGCTCAGCATTCAATATATTACCATCCCCTCAGAACAAATCAATAAGCTTCAAGACCTAGGCCTCGATACCCCCTTGTGCAATCGGATCCTGGATTTCCTCAGTTGTAGACCCCAGTCAGTTCAGATTGGCAACAAAATCTCCTCCACAATCTCCCTCAACAGAGATGTACCACAAAGCTGTGTGCTTAGCTACCCTGCTCTACTCGGTTTATATTTATGACTGGAGGCTATGCACAGCTCCAATATTTAAGTTTGCTGCCAACACCACTATTGTTGGCCAAATCAAAGATGATAACGAATCAGCACATAAGAGGGAGATTGAACTTTTTTTTCTTTTTGTATTTGCACAGTTTTTTCATTGATTCTATGGTGTTTGTATCTACTGTACATACCTACAAGGATATTAATCTCTAGGTTGTATATGATTTGGTAATAAATTTACTTTGATCTTTGAACTTTGAAATGAAGGTTCCAGAAAACTACTCAAGATTAAATTCAAACCTCAACCCCATCTCCAGCACATATGTCAGAGGAAATTTATTGATGAAGATGGATTCTGTAGGATTATGAGCTTCTAAACTAGGAAAATGAGTGGAAAGGATATATTAAACATTTCTCATTGGGAGTGATTAGCTTGATAGCCCACATCTTCCAAATCGATATCTGATAAAGCTTATTCATGCCTTCTGGCGGGGTCTACACTCTCCAGCCTATTTCTTCCACCCTGCCCTTAAATTCTGACACCTCTCTCTCCTTTCTTGATCTCTCTGTTTCCATGTTTGGAAACAAACTGACTACTGATAGTTTTATAAACCTACCAATTTCCATGGCTTTCCGGACTATACCTCTTCCCACCCTGTGTACTGTAAAAATGCCATTCCCTTTCCTCAGCTCTTTGGCTCCGCTGCATCTGTTCACAAGATGAGCTTTTCTTTTCTTTCAGAGATATACTCCTCCTTCAAAGAATGGAGGTTCCCTTCCTTCACCATTGTTGTTGCCTTCACTTGCAACTCTTCAAATGCCAGGACTTCTGGACATCTGCCCTCACCCCATCTTTCTGCCATCTGAACAAGGATGGAGTTCCTCTTATCCTCACCTATCACCCCATGAGCCTCTATATCCAGCATATTATTCTCTGCTAATTGTCAACAGGACCCTGCCACCAAACACTTCTTTATCTCCCCCAAACTCTCCACTTTCCACAAGATTCAGTCAATTCGTGATTCCCTCATCACGAATTGACTGAACAAAGAACACTGAGGTTGTCTACAAGAAGGGTCAGAACCGTCTCTATTTCCAGAGGAGAATGAGGTTCTTTAACATCTGCCAGATGGTGCTGAGGATGTTCTACGAGGCTGTGGTGGCCAGTGCGATCATGTTTGCTGTTGTGTGTTGGGGCAGCAGACACCAACAGAATCAACAAACTCATTCATAAGGCCAGTGATGTTGTGCGGATGGAACTGGGCTCTCAGACGGTGGTGTCTGAAAAGAGGATGCTGTCTAAGTTGCATGCCATCTTGGACAATGTCTCCCATCCACTACATAATGTACTGGTTGGGCACAGGAGTACATTCAGCCAGAGACTCATTCCACTGAGGTGCAACACTGAGCGACATAGGAGGTCATTCCTGCCTGTGGCCATCAAACTTTACAACTCCTTCCTTGGAGGGTCAGACACCCTGAGCCAATAGGCTGGTCCTGGTCTTATTTCCTGGCATAAATTACATATTACTATTTAACTATTTATGGTTTTATTACTATATAATTATTTATGGTGCAACTGCAATGAAAACCAGTTTCCCCCGGGGTCAATAAAGTATGACTATGACTATGACTATGACTATCCATTCTTCCTTCCCCACTAATCTCCCTGCAAGCGACAAAAGTACTAAACCTGCACATTCACCCCCTCCCTTGTCTCTATTTAGGGCCCAAACAGTAGTTTTATATGAGGCCACACTTCACCTGCGAATCTGTTAGAGCTGTCTATTGTATTCAGTGCTCCCAATGTGGTCTCCTCTATATTAGTGAGACCCAATGTAGTTTGGGGGAATGTTTTGTTGAGCACCTTCGCTCCATCTGCAAACAGCTGGATCTCCTGGTGGCCAATCATTTTAATTCCAGTGCCAATTCCCATTCCAACATGTTGGTCCATGGCAACTCCTGGGCTGGAGGAAACTCCCAGCTGATGGCATGAACATTGATTTCTCCAACTTAGGGTACTTTTTCCCTCTCCACGCTCTCCAATTCTTCAATTTCCCACTCTGGCTACCCTTACCTCTTCTTTTCTCCTTACCTACCTATCACCTCCCCCGGTACTCTTCCTCCTTCCCTTTCTCCCATGGCCCACTCTCCTCTATCAGATTCCTTTCTCTCCAGCCCCTTACCTTTTCCACTTCTTACTTCATCCTTCTTCCCCCACTCACCTGGCTTCACCTGCAACCCTCATGCTTGTCCTCTTCCCCCTCCACCAGCTGCTTATTCTGGTTTCTTCCCCTTTCCTTTTCAGTCCTTATGAAGGGTCTCTGACTGAAACATCAATAACTTATTCCCCTCCATAGATGCTGCTTGACTTGTTAAGTTCCTCCAGCATTTTGGATGTGGAAACTATAGAAAGAGTGCAGAAGAGATTTACAAAGGTGTTGCCTAGATTGGGGAGCATGCCTTATGAGAATAGGTTGAGTGAACTCGGCCTTTTCTCCTTGGAGCGGCGGAGGATGAGAGGTGACCTGATAGAGGTGTATAAGATCATGAGAGGCATTGATTGTGTGGATAGTCAGAGGCTTTTTCCCAGGGCTGAAATGGCACAGTTTTAAGGTGCTTGGAAGTAGGTACAGAGGACGTGTCAGGGGTAAGTTTTTTACGCAGAGAGTGGTGAGTGCGTGGAATGGGCTGCCGGCAACGGTGGTGGAGACAGATATCATAGGGTCTTTTAAGAGACTCCTGGATAGGTACATGAAGCTAAGAAAAATAGATGGCTATGGTTAACCTTAGGTAATTTCTAAGTAAGTACACATTTGGTGATAATATCTCCTCCTCGCTGACGATCAACACTGGTGCACCTCAGGGGTGTGTGCTTAGCCCACTGCTCTACTCTCTATATACCCCTGACTGTGTGGCTAGGCATAGCTCAAGTACCATCTGTAAATTTGCTGATGATACAACCATTGTCGGCAGAATCTCAGATGGTGACGAGAGGGTGTACAGGGGTGAGATATGCTAACTATTGGAGTGGTGCTGCAGCAACAAGCTGGCGCTTAATGTCAGTAAGATGAAAGGGCTGAATGTGAACTCAAGGAAGGATAAGAGGAAGGAACATATACCAATTGGAAGTGGGGAGAGTGAGCACTTTCATGTTCTTGGGTGTTAAGATCTCTGAGGACCTAACCTGGCTCTCCATCATATTAATGCTGTTATGTTGGAGTCAGGTTAGGTCCTCAGACAGTGACTATACTTCATTAAGAGTTTGAAAAGATTTAGTATGTCAACAAAAACACTGAAAAACTTCTATTGATGTACTGTGGAGAGCATTCTGACAGGCTGCATCACTGTACCTCTTCCTAGAGATGCTGCCTGTGTTCACCAGCAACTTTGATGTGTGAGGCTGCATCACTGTCTGGTATGGGAGGGCTACTGCACAGGACCGAAAGAAGCCGCAGAGGATTGTAAATTTAGTCGGCTCCATCTTGGGTACTAGCCTGCAAAGTACCCACGACATCATCAAGGAGCAGTGTCTCCATTATTAAGGATTTCCAGCACCCAGGGCATGCCCTTTTCTCACTGTTACCATCAGGTAAGAGGTACAGGAGCCTGAAAGCACACACTCAGCGATTCAGAAACAGCTCCTTCCCCTCTGACATCCGATTCCTAAATGAACATTGATCCCATGAGCACTACCTCACTTTTTAAATATATATTACTTCTGTTTTTGCACGATTTTTAATCTATTCATTATACGTATACTGTAATTGATTTACTTATTGATTCATAATAATTTTTTTTTCTTCTTCTACATTATGTATTGCATTGAACTGCTGCAGCTACGTTAACAAATTTCACGATACACGCTGGTGATAACAAACCTGATTCTGAATCTGATTTTACTGGACCCAGATAGATCCTCTGAAATGATAGCCCCGAGGAATTTTAAGTTGCTGACCCACTCCACCTCTGATCCCCCATTGCGGACTGGCTCATGGACCTCTGGTTTCCTCCTCCTGAGGTCAGCAATGAGCTCTTTAGTCTTGCTAACATTGAGTGAGAAGTTGTTGTGATACCACTCAGCCAGATTTTCAGTCTCCCTCCTTCCTGCTGATTTATTACCACCTTTGATTTGGTCAATCGACAGATTTAAATATGGTATTGGAGCTGTGCTTAGCCTCACAGTAATAAGTAAAAAGTGAGTAGAGCAAGGGGCTAAGCATACAGCCTGTGGTACTGATGGTGATTGTTTCATCCTAGTTGTTTGCTGCTCTCCCAAACTTGCACTCACTGTTTAATTCATTTCCAATTAATTTCATCGCTTTATACACTAAGGAATACTATGTTATTAAATGCATCATTGTGAATGTGAAGAGCTAAAAATTGTGTGAGTTTTGGAAATAATCATGTGCAAATTCTTATATGTATTTAATGGAATATATAAATCTTGAAATGAATTAGAATAGGTCTATACCCTTAAAGTGAACAAAACAAGATTTAGTTGAAAAGTAGTGATTAAAAAAGGTCAATTTCCCAAATCAAAATTAGTATTTTGACAGTATTATGTTCTATTTTATACTATATTCTTACATTGCATTCTTTTCCTCTGCTAATTTATGCAATCTTTCTACTTCTGATCTTTATAATGCTGCATTGTGGGCTACATTTTAAAGCTTGTGGAAACATGGTAACTATCTTGTTTTCCTACCCAAAGTGTTTACCGTATTCCTCACTGGAAGATGCTGCCTCTCCCCAATCAATTGTAGTGGTCTGCAGAAAAATACAAGAATACCAATGCTTTAATTAGATCTGCATTGCCTGTGTGCACATAATTTCCTGTGCCATGTATTTGTCATTACAAAACCTTGTTGTGTTGTTCTGCAGCATTGCCCTGACTTCAATGTAGACAGGAAGGACAAGGAGACTTTCTGCTGCAGTTACAGAAGTGAGGGAGTCTACACTTCACTGAACTAATGCATCCTTACACTTCTCACTAACATTTAAAATTAGAATGTTCCATGAAACATTATTCACAGCCTTGGAAACAGAATATAACAAGCTTGGTGCTGCTGACTAGAGTTGAAATTCCAAGTATTAATCTTTGTATTTCCAGAGCGATCTGGGGCAATTAAAACATTTCTAACTTTTTCCACCAGAGGGCATGATGAAACAGGGATTAAATCAGACAAGCAACACACACAAAATGATGAAGTAGTACAGTAGGTCAGGCAGCATCTATGGAAAAGAGTATAGTCGATGTGTCGGGCCAAGGCTTTGTGAAGGGTCTTGGCCCACATCTGCAGATTTTCTCTTGTTTGTGATTAAATCAGACAAGGTCATTTTAAAACAGTAACATCCGGTTAAAAGTTGTGTGTGCACTAATCTCCTCATAAAATTAAAATAACGAAGGTTAGTTTTTGGTTGTGAATTTAGGTGAGTGTATTTGTGAGAGCGTAAACTTTTCTTTCATAAATTATCCAACAAGTGTAATAAAATATCATTATTTGGGATCTTTACAAAGTTTTGGCATTAACTGTCTATGTTGGAACATGCCCAGGACTTTCATATATACATCATCAAAAGAAGAAGCCCTGAATTCACTGGCAGGTTGAAAGCTCTTTATCTGTGATTCATTCCACCACTGGATTCCAGACTATGTCCAGCAGATGAAATCCATTTTTCTGAGATTACCCTACATTCATGTAGAGGAATCATTTTGTAGACTTGTTCTAGGTTAGTCCTGATGTAAGATCCAGGACCCCATAGATTTCACGGGGATAGTAGGGCCCCTGATTAGAAAGCAAAGGATAAGCTAGTTTCATTTTTAACATTATTTTGCTAATTTCTGATTTATTTAGCATTTTTGGCCAACTTGTTGGCTAACTTTTTCATTTTTAATAAAGAAGTGAATACTTTATTAAACACGGAGAGATTTTTTTAAAAATTGCCATAGAACTGACATCCTTCAAAGTTGGGAATAAAGATAGTCAAAGCTTTCAGGAGAATATGAAGAGGGATCTTCTTTAGTATGGTGTTGGGACCCCAAGTTTGTGTTGCCTCAGACCAGCAAGAGATGTATTCTGCATCTGGACTAGATAAACGTGGGTGTAAGGTGACAATTGCAGGAAATCAGCTTAATATCTGACCCATTGGAAAAGTCACGTGCCAGTGTATTTGGATTTATATTTAAATGTGTCATATATTATGGCTTTGTTCTATAAAAAAGAATGCCTTTAGGATTGTTTTGCTAGCTTTTGATCAGTGGATTTCTGCACATGGTCTCCTAATCACACAGTTTAAATTCCACACAATTTAATGTAAAACCACAGCCACTCATAACACTGCTGCAACTGTATCTTTCGTGGTCATCTTTTGTAATTGCCAAAAGTTTAACTCGTTAATACGTTGCACTGTGTATTGTGTTTTCTACAACACTAATGATAATGTACAACCTGATGACAAATTCTGTTAAAATTCCTTTTGCTGAATTATTGAAGTGAAATGCCAAAACCAACAGTCATTAAAATACCTCTTACTAATCAACGGCAGAGCTCTTATAGTGTGCTGTATGCCAGCATAAACCAGCACGTAATAATAGAGGTAGGATTTTTCTTGATATGTTGGTAACCTAACAACGGAAGGAAAGTATGGACGACTGTAAAAACAAGAGATTTCTCGTAGATGTTGGTCTAGATAATAGGAATGAGAAATACTTTAAAAAATAGTGTTGCTGCATCAATTAACATGTTTTATGTCTAAAGTTACAATCCAGGAAAGAGTATTACATTTGTTATAAATAAGGGAACTGAATATCAGAACTGGAAATATTTTGTTGGTAAAATAGATTTACCAGCAGAATTTGACTTTTACCTATGCCACAGGTTACAGGAAAGGCACTGAGAGCTGCAAGAAAGGTACAGTGACACTCACTGCAATTGTACCTGGAATTCTAAGTTGTCATTAAAAAAGTCTGAAAAGCTCAGAAAAAAAAATGAGGACATAAAAGAGATCTTCAAAACTATAAAAGCTTAAGGATTGATAGTGCTAGATTGCTTCAATTGTTGGAAATGCAGGTCTGTGAATTGAGGATTATAATTGGAAGAATTTAAAAGAAAAACCTTCTCACAATGGCCTTTATCTGCTATAGAATCCATAATGTTTCAGTTTATTTGGTGTCACAGGTCTAAATTGGTGTTCATGGGTATCACTTTGTCATAATTCACATATCCACATGTTTTAAAATGCATTTTAAGAGAAAAATATATTTAAAAAAGACCCCAATAATGATTTAAATCAGAGATTTTGAAATTCCTTTAAAATGTGGAAAGATTCAACCACAAGTTATTGATTCAACTTCTGCATTGTCCATTTGAAAAGGAAAAATAGGGAAATCATATCAGAGAACATATAGTAGATTTTCTGGAACTCAATACTCAAAGAGTGCTTCACAAAATAAGTGTCACACATGTTCCTTGCTGTTTGACTCTTGAACAGCCCTTCCAGCCAACTGACTGGATGCCATTTCTGGGAGTGCCTATTCATGTCTGATGAGTGTTCTTCCATAAATTGCATGTTAATTAGTGTCAGATCATCAAAAAGTTGGTGGAAGTTTGTTCAGAGGTGATACAGCAACTTGTAAGATGTGAGAAAATAAATGTCTTGTCATTTGAAAGTGAAAGTTCTCCTCAAGAAAATAATATGGAGCAGTGGCTTAGAACTGCCATTTCAGTGTTGTCTGTTGTAAGAGACAAGCTGATGTTGTGTGGATGGGACATGACCACCAGCCATGTGATTAAAAACGCTTTGCTTTTCAATTATATTAATTGCTGGAAGTTGCTAATCTTACAAAGTTGGTGATTGAGGTTTGTGCAGTACTCTGCTTGTGACATAATTTACTTGTGATAGACAAAAAAAAATAACCACATGAACCTCGGTAGCCTCATTCATCCCTTGTTCCTGATGACCTTAGTTCATCATTAGCCACTGGTAAAGTTCCAGAAGACTGGAGGGTGGTGAATGTTGTTCCATTGTTCAAGAAGGATAGCAAGGACACATCACAGAATTGCAGGCCAGTTACTGGAGGTAATCCTGAGGAAAAAGATCTACCATCAGTTGGATAGTTAAGGCCTGATCAGGAATAGTTGGCATGGTTTTGTGTGTGGGAGTTCATTTCTGATGAATGTTTTGGGATTTTTCAAAGAGGTAACTAAGGAGATAGATGAAGGCAGAGCAATGGATGTTGTCTATATGAACTTTGTCAGGAAGTAATCAATGAGTAGAGCACTTGCAAATCTCAGAAAGCTCAGTATCATTGGTTCCAAGGAGCCCACTTGATTGGCACCTGGACTGCCACCCTAAATGCTCATTCTTTCCACTGTCAGTGTACAGAGGCAGTAGTATGTATCATCTGTGAATAGTCTGCAGTTAATTGCCAAGGCTACTCTGACAGCATCTCTCAAACCTGTAACAAAGAAGGACATACTGGAAACATCACTACCTGCAGGTTCTCCTCGAGTTGCCCAATGCCTTGACAAGGAAATTTATTGCATGCCTTTCATTGCTGTAGTTCTGAATCCTATAAATCCACCACCCATTCCGCGCCCCCCCCCGACTCATTGTGGTCGGAGTACCTTCACCAGAAGGACTTCAGCAGTTCAAGAGCATGGCTCACCTCGATCTCCTCTCGAAGAAATGGATTAATGATAAAATGTTAGCATTGCCAGCAACACTCAGATGATAAAAACAAAATTATTACAACCTCTTTATTTGTGTTATCTCATCCTGCTCTCCTTATTGACACCATATCCACTGAAGTAATTTTACTTTTAAAATTGAATTGATAATTATCTCTATCATCTTCCATATTTATTGTTCTCTGATACTATTGATTTCTCATTGATCTTCAGGTTTAAAGTAGATGGGTACTTTTATAAAATGCCCTGCTGGCGATGTTCAAAGGTTCAAAAGATTCAAAGGTTCATTTATTACTAAAGTGTACAACTCTGAAATTCTTCTTCCCCAGATAGCCAAGAAAGAAAAGAATGGTAGCACAGTCATCAACTCCCAAATTCCTCCTTCCCGTACAAAAAAAAACAAAAATGGAACAGGCACGTTGACACCCAAATCCCTCTCCTCCACACAGTGAAAAAATGAGAAAGGGCAAAAAAACACAGATTATAAAAAAAAAATTGTGTCTGGAAAAAAAGTCTATCATCCAAGTCCGCATCGAAAATGCAGAAAACCTGGTCAACATTCTCCAGGCACAGCGGCAGGGCTTTCCCTCTCATTAGCAGAATGATCCCACCAGCAATCAAAAGGCAAACAGCCAGTGCTTACCTTCCACATTCTCCTCAATGTTTCAATCTCCCTCATTGCTTTATTCGGGGAACAATGGAAGCTGTAATTGGCAAAACAAACATCGGCTCGCAGCCTTGTTGCCACGAGATTCGCACATGGTGCCTCACCCTCCCGGAATCCTGGAGCACTGGAAGTCCAAAATAATTTCCAAACTGCAAATCACAGGCTCCAACAGTGTTGTTCATTCAGTTGCAATATTTATCTTTTCTATTATATTCCCTTTATTAAATAAAATTAATAAGCAGCTGTTTATTCTTCTCCATTGATGCTATCTGACCTGCTGAGTTCCTCCAGCATATTGTGTGTTTCTCTGGATTTCTAGCATCTGCACAATCTCTTGTGTTTATGAACTTTGTGGAGAAGTTTCCTGATATGTGCTCTAGTTCCACTCATGTGGGCCTTCCATAAATCTGCCTCATTGTTAAACATATTTGGGAGACTTTCATTTACGGTCCCCAACTTCAATACACTCAAAGCCTGGTGTTTCTGAAATAGGCCATTGAGCTGCTCTGACAAGTTATCACCCTTGAGATGAAGACAGAGCCTTTAATGCCAATTATTTGTCAAGAACTACTTCTCAGATCTGAATAAACTTCAGTCAAGTTATTTCAAAATCTGTTTCTTTCAGTCAAGACCAAATCTTGTTTTTCTGTGTCAGAAAACTCATTCAGTAAGACTAGGCCATTAGTTTCTGCCAGTATCTATGATCTGTATGTAGCTTGCTCATATTTAGAGTCTTTAAACTCATTGGAGAAGTCAATTGTTGTCGTTTAATTAGCATCCTTGATACAGGTAATGACTGCAAATTGATGAACCTACAGTACATGAAATCACCTTTTGTGAAAATCATGACACTGTCTCCTTAGCAACTGCAATGGGGACTGAAAACCAAAATAATAATTCCGCACATGTTTAATGTGGAATCAGATGAGCATAACAGGAATGAGAGAAAAAAACATTGCTGAAATTACATTTGAATGATCATAGTCATGAAAGTTGAAGAATTAAATATTTTGGCTGATAGATTTTTCTTCTAAAAGAAAAGCTGGGTGTAAAGACAAACAAAAAATCATTTAAAAATTTCCATTATTTCATCTCTCTCTCTCTCTCTCCCCCCCCTCCCTCACCCTCTCTTCCTCTCTCTCTCTCTCTCTCCATCTCACTTTTCTCTCACTCCCTCACTCTTGTTCTCCCTCATTCTCCACCCTCCATCACCTCACATCTGTGGAACAGGTCGAATAATATAGGGAAGAAGATACAGTGACTTGGTGGATGAGCTGAGGTTGACTGAGGCAGTAAAAGAAGGCATCTATCAAAACCAATAACCATCAAAGAGCTATTGTAGCTTTTTTGTTACCAGGAATTTATTTTTCAGTTACACAAAACATTTGCCAAGAATGTTCCAGGCCTTGGACGTAGATGGGGTAAGGGAGGTGATTTAACGGAAACATAAGCTGATATGATCTTGGGGACACTTTTGAGTTAAGAATTATATCAGAAGATTGCACGATATTCTTGAGGTCAGTCTACTTGAAAATGTATGATGAGAATCCACCTGTTTTAAGACTGAGACAGAACACTCACTTAGCAAAGCTATGGGATTTCCTGCACAGCGGGTAGTGTATTTTAAAGGGGAAGTGTATTGTTACTGAGCAGGAAGAAATCTTTGGGTGGAAAATGTAGCATTTCCTTGAGTACTATGTGGAAAAGCGCTGGCCGCCAGAACCATTAACAAATACAGCATTTGAAGTGCTGCAATGGCAAAATGGATATAAGAGAATGAGCCAAAGGAACCAACAATGAGAGTAAGTACAGTCTTTAGTGATGTTTCACTCCCCGATGAACTTAGCGCTCTTCATGCATGCTTCAAAAGGAAGAATAACACTACACCTCAGCAAATCCACACAGTGATCGGTTTGCCCGGTGGTCTGTCTCAAGGTGAATGTCTCAACATCTCTCAAGAGGGTGATCCTGCACAAGGCAGCAGGCCCCTACAATGTACCTGGCTGGGTTCTGAAAACCTCTGCTACCCAACTGGTTGGAGCGTTCAAGGATATCCTCAACCTTTCACTGCTGCATTCAAATGTTCTCATCTGCTTGAAAAGGGCAGCAGTTATACTGCAGAGAAGGGTAAGCTGCCTCTATGACTATTACAAACATAAGAAAATCTACAGACGCTGGAACTCCAAAATGAGCAACACCTTATATTCTGTCTGCGTACCCTCCGACCTTACGGCATGAATATCAATTCGTCCTTCCAGTGAACAAATTCCCCCCCCACCCCCACCCCCATTCTCTATTCACCACTCTGACCTCTCCTGCCTGTTACTTCCCCCCGGGTCTCCAGTACTTCAGTGAAGTAGCAGTGCAAATAAAGGGCCTGAACACTCCACCTTCTAATCCTGAGCTGCGAGTGCTGTCACGGAACCAATGATAACATTTTTAAATAAGTGGAATCTAATAAAATAGAACATAAGTGCATTAGAACAGAAGCAGGAATAAGCCAGTAAGTCAGCAGAGCAGACCCAAGGTAGCTGAAACCTGCTATACCATTCAGTAAGATCATGGCTAATCTTTTACCTCAACACTGTTTTCTTGCCGAACCATGAATCTCATGGTTCTCTTAATATTTACCACTATTAATCTCTACTTTGAATACACTAAATGACTGAACCTCCACAGCTCAATTTGCAGATAATTCTCAGGCCTCAGTCTGGGAGAAGCCTTATGGATCAATGACTTATGAAGACAATGACTTCTTTTCCTGGTTCTGGACATCCCAGTGAATGGACATATCATCTATGTATCCATCTTGTCAAGCTCTTTAAAATGTTGTATGTTTCGAAGAGATTGCTCTTCATTCATTTGAAACCAGAGAATACAGGCGTAGTCTACCTAACCCTTCTCATAGGACAACTCCCACCCTATTTCAAGTACATTCTTCGTTAATTGGGGAGACATAATAATCAAACTGTGGTTTCACAAAGTACCCTATTTATTTCAGGTAGGAACTCTTTAATCTGATAGTCAAATCCTTGTGCAAGAAAAAAAATCAATAATGTTGGTCTTCCTAATTGCTTGCAGTACCTGATATTAATTTTTATTGATTCATATGAAGCCTTTGCTGGTGAGATACTGGTTTTCTGGTGATCATATGGCTGGAACATCAGGGAATAAACAACCGAATCCGGTGCAGTTAGAGGTATAAGTTAAACTTGCAGTCAACTGAAAGTCTAAAGATGCTCTTCCCTTTTGTTTTATTTACTGTGTGGTTATAACAGGTGAACACTAACTTGAATTGTCTGAATTTGAAAAGCAGTAGAGCTTGTGGATCTAAAGGAATTTGGAGGGGAGGCAACAGAGTCACTGACAACTGTGACAGTTAATAGACTCTACTGAGGGGCCCAACGAGAATTTTGAACTTGATAGAGCCTGATCCTTTTTTCTGAACAGCAGTAAGACAGTTCTGTATGTCCTGTTCCAGTGGTTATTGCAGGCTTCTTCAAATAACACTGGCAGAGAAAGGAAATAGCAAAGCTTCTGGTTCATGTTTGAATTTTTTACATGTATTCCTGCTGGTGGCTGTAAGGAGTTTGTACGTTCTTCCTGTGACCGCGTGGGTTTCCTCCAGGTGATCCCGCTTCCTTCTACAGTCCAAAGCTGTACAGGTTGGTAGATTAATTGGTCATTGTAAATTGACCTGTGATTAGGCTAGGGTTAAATTGGGGATTGCTGGGCTGCGTGGCTCAAAGGGCCGGAAGGGCCTATTCCGTGCTGTATCTCAATAAATAAAGAAAAAAATATTTCTTACATTCCAGTGCACCACATTTTCCTGTTTCAGGGAGAATTATAGTTATTTAATACAGATGCATATAAAGAGAAGATAGTTAACTGTATATGAGGGTTAGACTGAAGCAGGATGGCAGGAAACTTGAGTGGAGCTTAAAAGCTTGCAAAAACTAATTGAGTCAAATAGCCTCTTTTTTTTAAGGTAATAGTAGGTAATCAAATAGAAAGTAAGGGAATTTCATAAACATAAGAGATCCTGTAGCTGCTGGAAACACACACAAAATGCTGGAAGAACTCAGCACCTATGGAGATTAATGAGTTGACTTTTCAGGCCGAGACCTTTCATCAGGACTGGAAAGGAAGGGGGAAGAAACCCGAATAAGAATGTGGTGGAGGGGTGGAGGAGGAGGAGGACAGCTTGAAGGTGATAGCTGAAGCCAGGTGGGTGGGGAAAGGAGGATGAAGTTCGAAGCTGGGAGACGAGAGGCCAATGTGGGAAAATGAAGAACAGGGAAGGGAGAGGGGAAACATTTTTACCAGAACTTGGAGAAATTTATGTTCATGCCATTAGGTTGGAAACTACATAGACACAAAATGAGGTGTTGCTCTTCCAAACTGAGAGTGGCCTTAACATGGCAGAAGAGGTGAACGTGGACTGACATGTTGAAATGGGAATGGGAATGGGAATAGGAAATGAAATGGTTGACCATAGAGAAATTCCACTTGCTGCAGATGGAGCTGAAGTGCTCAACAAAGCAATGCCCTAACCTACATCTTGTTTCGCCAATGTAGATGAGGCCACGTCAGGGGTACTAGATGCAGTAGATGAACTCAAGAGATTCACAGGGAAAGTGTTACCTCACCTGGTAGGAGTGTTTGTGGTGCAAAATGGAGGTGAATGGGCTGATGTAGTAATGTTGCCTCTTGCAGGGCTACAGTAGGTGCCAGAAGGAAGACTAGTGGGGAAAGGATGAATAGATAAGAGAATCATAGAGGGAATGATCCTTATGGAAAGTCAAGAGTGTGGGGAAGGTGAAGATGTGTTTGGTGGTAGTTTTCCATTAAAGATGGTGGAAGCTGTGGAGAATGATGTGTTGGATCACACGGGATGCTGGAGGGACTCAGCAGGCCAGGCAGCATCTATGGAAAAGAGTATGATTGACATTTTGGACCGAGACCCATAGCAGGACTGGAAAGGAAGAGGGGAGAAATAAGAGTAAGAATGTGGGGGCAGGAAAAGTTCCTGCCAAAGGGTTTCAGCCCAAAACGTTGACTGCACTCTTTTCATAGATGCAGCCTGGCTTACTGATCCCTCCAGCATTTTGCGTGTGGTGCTTAGATTTCCAGCACCTGCGCATTTTCCCTCATTTGTGTTAAATTTGGAGGTTCATGGGGTGGTAGGTGAAGACAAGAGGAACTCTATCACTGTTAAGGCAGTGGAAATATGAGGTGAGTGTGGATGTCTGGGAAATAGAAGAGATGCAGGTGAGGGTAACATCAGTGGAGGAGAAAGGGAAACCCCATTCTTTGAAGAAGGAGGACACCTCTGATGTCTTGGAAAAGACAGCCTCATCCTAAAGACAGATGTGGTAGAGATGAAAGAATTGAAGAAAGGGGAATAGCATTTTTACAGGAGACAGGATGGGAAGAGGTATGGTCAAGATAGCCGTGTGAATCGGTGGGTTTATAAAAGATATGCTTAGACAGTTTGTCTACTGATAGAGACAGAAAGGTTGAGAAAGGGGAGAGAGGTGTCAGAAATGGACCAAGTGAATTTAAGGGCTGGATGAAAGTTGAAGGCAATGTTGATGAAATTGACGAGCTCAGCATGGGTGCATGAAGCAACACCAAAGCAGTCATTAATATGGTGCAGAAAGAGTTGGGGAGCATTACCAGGGAAGAGTTGGAACATTGACTGTCCTACATAGCTGTCGAAAGATTAGGTATAGCTGGTGCCCATGGCTACACCATGAATTTGGAGAAAGTGGGAGGAGCTGAAGGAGAAATTGTTGAGGGTAAGGACCAGTTCAGCCAGACAGAGGAGGGTGGTGGTGAATGGGAATTTGTTGGGACGGTTGTCAAGAAAGAAGAGCAGTGTAGAGAGTAAGGGAATTTCAACAAGGGTAATTACAATAATTAGAAGATAAATGACAAAACAAGCTCTCCAAGTTAATGATCAAAGAAATACTTTTCATATTAACTAACTTCAGCAGGGACATTTTAAAATAAGTTACTTCTAAGATAGCTGAAGATATGGTTTAGGAGAAAAGTTAATACTTTATATTTTATATTTTATTGTCGCCAAACAATTGGTACCAGAACATACAATCATCACAGCAATATTTGATTCTGCGCTTCACATTCCTGGATTACAAATTTTGATTATTGAATATTAAAAATATTAAAAATAGTTGAAATTAGTAAATATTAAACATTTAAATTATAAATCATAAATAGAAAATAGAAAAATGGGAGGTAAGGTAGTGCAAAAAAACCGAGAAGCAGGTTCGGATATTTGTAGGGTACGGCCCAGATCCGGGTCAGGATCCGTTCAGCAGTCTTATCACAGTCGGAAAGAAGCTGTTTCCAAATCTGGTCGTACGAGTGTTCAAGCTCCTGAACCTTCTCCCGGAGGGAGGAGGGACGAAAAGTCTGTTGGCTGGGTGGGTCGTGTCCTTGATTATCCTGACAGCACTGCTCCGACAGCGTGCGGTGTGAAGTGAGTCCACAGACGGAAGATTGGTTTGTGTGATGTGCTGCGGCGTGTTCCCGATCTTCTGTAGCTTCTTTCGGTCTTGGACAGGACAACTTCCATACCAGGTTGTGATGCACCCTAGAAGAATGCTTTCTACAGTGCATCTATAAAAATTAGTGAGAGTTTTAGGGGACAGGCCAAATTTCTTTAGTTTTCTCAGGAAGTAAAGGTGGTGGTGGGCCTTCTTGGCAGTGAACTCTGCTTGGGTGGACGAAGTCAGGTCATTTGTGATATTGACCCCGAGGAACTTAAAGCTTTTGACCTGTTCCACTTGCGCACCACTGATGTAAATGGGGTCGTGCGATCCGCTACTCCTTCTGAAGTCAACAACCAATTCCTTCGTCTTGCTAACATTGAGGGATAGGTTATTGTCTTTGCACCATGCCACCAGGATCTTAATTTCCTCTCTGTACTCAAACTCATCATTACCCGAGATACGGCCTACTATTGTTGTGTCATCAGCAAACTTATATATTGAGCTTGATGGAAACTTGGCTACACAGTCATGGGTGTACAGTGAGTACAGCAGGGGGCTGAGTACACAGCCTTGTGGGGCACCGGTGCTCAGAGTGATTGTAGAGGAGAGCTTGTCCCCTATTTTTACAGCCTGGGTCCTGTCTGTGAGGAAGTTGAAGATCCAGCTGCAGATCTGAGTGCTAAGGCCCAGGTTCCGGAGCTTAGGGATCAGCTTATTTGGATTGATGGTATTAAAGGCAGAGCTGTAGTCAATGAAAAGGAGCCTTACGTATGTGTCTTTATTCTCCAGGTGTTCTAAGGAGGAATGTAGGGTCAGAGAGATGGCATCTGCCATTGACCTGTTTCTCCGGTAGGTGAATTGCAAAGCGTCGAGGTTGACCGGTAGGCTGTGGTTGATGTGTGCCATAACCAATCTCTCGAAGCACTTCATAGCAATTGATGACAGGGCCACAGGTCGATAGTCGTTCAGGCATGCCACCTTGCTCTTCTTTGGCACTGGGATTATCGTTGTCTTTTTAAAACACGGTGGGGGGGGATCTTAGACTGAAGCAAGGAGCAGTTGAAGATGTCAGCAAACAGTCCAGCTAGCTTACTTGCACAGGTCCGGAGAACCCATCCCGGGACGCCATCTGGGCCCGTCGCCTTCCTTGGATTTATCTTCAGGAAGGCCCTTCCTGAAGATAAATCCAAGGAAGGTGATGATGAATCTCGATGCCACCAGGTCCGGTTCATCCGGAGGGAGCGGGATGCTCCTCTTCTGTTCGAATCTTGCGTAGAATACGCTAAGTTTGTCAGGAAGAGAAGCGCCACAGTTATTGATATTCCTAGCCTTTTCTTTGCACCCGGTGATCTCATTTAGACCCTGCCATAGTCTACTGGCATCCCTTTGGTTAGCCTGGGCTTCCAAACCTGGCTCGATATTGCCTCTTGTCACCCTTTGATGGCTTTCCAGAGTTCACGCCTGGATTCCATGTAGCGACTGGTATCCCCGGACCTAAAAGCCGCAGCTCTAGCCTTTAAAAGGGACTTGACCTCATAATTCATCCAAGGTTTCCGGTTAGGAAATACCCGGATTGTCTTGCGAGACACACAGTCCGCTGTGCATTTCCAAATAAAGTCCGTGACAGCTGAGGCATACTCATCGAGGTTAGCTGCCGAGTCCTTGAATACTAACCAGTCCACCGATTCAAAGCAGTCACGAAGGACCTCATCTGTTTCCTCCGTCCAACACCACTACTTTTGACACTGTGACCTCGCGCTTCAGTTTCTGTTTGTAAGCCGGGAGGAGGAGTACGGCCTGATGGTCCGATTTTCCGAAGTGAGGTCGTGGGACAGAACGGTAGGCATACTTGACTGCTGTGTAGCAGTGGTCAAGTATATTCGGGCCTCTAGTGGTGCAGGAGACGTGTTGGTATAACTTTGGCAGCGCCTTTCTGAGGTTGGCCTCAGAATACCCTCGGACACTGGGACAAGAATTGGGAGAGATAACCCAACATGAATCAGAAACATCAGAAAATCTGCAGATGCTGGACACGCAAAGCAACACACCCAAAATGCTGATGGAACTCAGCAGGCCTGGCAGCATCTATAGAAAAGAGGAAACAGACGAAGCAAAGTGTCGTTTGTTTACACTTTTCCATAGATTCTCCCTGGTCTGCTGAATTCCTGCAGCATTTTGTGTGTGTTGCACCAACATAAATAGTATCTTTAATTATACTAAGTCAATAATTTGTGTTCCATGGAATATGTTAAGAGTAATGTGAGCAGTAAGTACTCATGTAGTATTTCCAAGACTTTTGGATAGGTATGTTTATAGTTGAACAAGGAAAGAAGCTTTGGTGGATCCAGTCCAAGGATATAAAGTGGGATATGGGAGTAATGTAAGTTTCAGAATTGCACCAAATGAAAGACATTTGAACAGGGTTCTTTACAGTACTCTCCACACATGAAGGTCAAGTAGCGTAATCTGAACTTGCTTTTGTGATTGCAAATGCTTATATTTAAATAAAGACTTTAAAAAACATAACTAATGTAGAACTACAAACGTTTGTAGTTCAGTTAGGTGGAAAGAGAACTAGGGGCAATAGGTTCAGGGTTAAAGGTGAAATATTCAAGGGGAACCAGAGGGTGGTGTGACTTTGGAATATTTGCCAGCAGAAGTGGTAGGTGTGAGTTAAATTGTAACATATAAGAGAATTTTGGATAAATACATGAAGAAAAGGTATTTGAAGGTATATAGTCCAAGTGCAGGGAGATGAGACTAAGCGAAAAATCTTATTGGTATGAACTGTATGGTCCAAAAAGCCTTATATTCTGTGCTACATATGATCTATGACTCTAATAATGTACCTAAAACCAAGCAAACATTAAATATATACAATATATATATATATTAGAGGTCACAGTTTATATATACAGTATACATGTATCTGAGGTCACAGCTTGAGGATAAAGGGGAAGCCTTTTAGGACCGAGATGAGGAAAAACTTCTTCACACAGAGAGTGGTGAATCTGTGGAATTCTCTGCCACCGGAAACAGTTGAGGCCAGTTCATTGGCTATATTTAAGAGGGAGTTAGATATGGCCCTTGTGGCTACGGGGATCGGGGGTATGGAGGGAAGGCTGGTGCAGGATTCTGAGTTGGATGATCAGCCATGATCATAATAAATGGCGGTGCAGGCTCAAAGGGCCGAATGGCCTACTCCTGCACCTATTTTCTATGTTTCTATGTTTCTATACAATACTTTATATATTAAATGTATTGAATATATATTTAATGCATGGAAAACTCCAGAACCTGGGCCTCTATTTCTCCCTCTGCAAATGGATCCTCGATTTGCTAACCAGAAGACCACAATCTGTGTGGATCGGAGATAACATCTCCACTTCACTGACAATCAATACTGCCACATCTCAAAGGTGTGTGCTTAGCCCACTGCTCTATTCTATCTACTCAATCTACACCCATGACTGTGTGACTAGGCACCACTCAAATGCCATCTATAAATTTGCTGACAATGCAACCATTGTTTGCAGAATTTCAGATGGTGATGAGAGGGCATACAGGAGTGAGATATATCAGCTAGTTGAGTGGAGCAGCAGCAACAATCTTGCACTCAACATCCGTAAGACCGAAGAACTGATTCTGGATTTCGGAAAGAGTAAGACGAGGAGACACACACCAGTCCTAATAGAGGGATCAGAAGTGGAGAGAGTGAGCAATTTCAAATTCCTTGGCGTCAGTATCTCTGAGGAACTAATGTGGACCCAAAATATTGCTGCAGCTACAAAGAAGCCATGACTGTGGCTATATTGCTTTAGGAGTTTGAGCATATTTGGTATGTCACCCAAAACAATCGCAAATTCCTAGAGACAGTCTGTGGAGAGCATTCTAACTGATATGGTGTGGGGTTGGCTACTGCACAGGATTGAAGTAAGCTGCAGGGCGTTGTAAACTTAGTCAGATTCATCATGGGCACGAGGCTCCATAGTATCCAGGATATCTTCAAAGACCGATGCCTCAAAAAAGGCGGCGTCCAGCATTAAAGACCCACATCACCCGGGTCATGCCTTGTTCTCATTGCTACCATCAGGGAGGAGGTACAGAAGCATGAAAACACACACTCAATGATTCAGGAACAACTTCTTCCTCTCTGCCACACAGTTTTTTCTCTATTATTATGTATGGACAATACTGATTAGAAATACAAATATACTGTTTTCTGTTTAAAGAGGAGTTAGGAAGGAACATTAAATATGCCTTAATAATAAGAGTGGGAGAAATTTATGTAATCATTTCTGCATCTGGTGTACCCATAGGAATGTGGATATCAAACCTGATGTGATCCAAATCAATGAAATTCAACATGAAGATAAAAAATGAACTAATCCTTCACTCCAAATCCAGATGAGGGGATTAGTTTTAAATAAAACCGATTGTCAGGGCTAACAAATTTCAGGGCAAGCAATTTCAGGGCAAACTTGTCAGGTATGATGGACTACACCAGTTAATACTCTTAATCTTGTATCTTCTTACTTTAGGAAAGCTTATATTTATGTAAATTGCAACTATCAAAATTTTATAAAGAATCACATTTTGACTATTCATAAAAATGAAAAGTGGAATCTCTTACTAACTCTTCCTTCAGTTAGTCCTGACGAAAAGTCTCGGCCTGAAACGTCGACTGTACCTCTTCCTAGAGATGCTGCCTGGCCTGCTGCGTTCACCAGCAACTTTGATGTGTGTTACATAGATTTATTGTACACTTCAAGAACATATAAACCGGTATCAATTTATATTTGATTAAATCTTATGCAAATTGTTCATTTCTTGTTGCAACACTTTCCTTCCCATTATCATAATTATTGTGCAAAGCCTTTATGTCAAACAAGATCTGCGAAGTAGGGTGAATTAAAAGAACAATTTCTGAAGTCATCATCACAATTTCTTGTCACAATCTAGCTGTCATTTGATACAATGGAATATGTTCCTGTACTCACCAAACAGATCAAACGTTATGACTTCTAATTTGTGATGAGAACTATATCTCTCTTCCTCCATAGATACTGCGTGACCCATTACGTTATTCCAGCATTTTGTGTGTTGCTCCAGATTTCCAGCATCTGTAGTCTCTCTATGTCTTCAAACATGTTTACCATTTTTACTTTTTTCTATTATTCCCATTCACCATTCTTTTCCATGTTTTGTTTATCTAGTGCTTCAATTCAATTTTTTTTTTGAGTTCTGTGCGTGATTAGAGCCATAGAGTCATATATCGCACAGAGTAAATGTTTTTCCAGCTATCCAGTCCATACCGACATGATCTACTGCTTAGTCTCAATGTGTGAAGGGGAAGGCAGGATATTGGTGCTGAGAAGAAAATGGATCAGCCATGATGAAGTACAGAGAAGACTTGATGGGCCAAATGGCCTAATTCTGCTCCTGTGTCTTATGGCCTTATCATCTTATGGTTATATTGGATATTCAGAATCCACTTATCCATTTGTAGGTAATCCCATGTCACCAATGACCTGAACAATATCCTAGTTTCCTTCCTAACTGATCCCAAGCCCATTACTTCCAGCCCTGTATTTCCACCCTAAACTCCCCCCAGCCCCTTAACATTGGACACGCCAGTGGTTATACTTTATTAGGAGTTTGAGGAGATCTGATATGTTACCAAAGACCCTAGGAAATTTCTACAGCTATATGATGGAGATCATTTTGACTGGTTGTATCACCTTCTGGTATGGGTGATACACAGGATCAAAAGAGGCTGTAGAATGGGGGTTCGCAACCTGGGGTCCGCAGATAGCTTGCTTAATGGTAGGAGTGCATGACATAAAAAAAGGTTCGGAACCCTTGCTGTAGAGGGTTGTACTCAGCCAGCTCCATCGTGGGTACAACCCACCCCACCATCAAGGACTTCTTGAAAAGGTGGAACCTCAAGAAAGCGGCATCCATCATGAAGGTCCCTAACCATCTGGGACATGCTCTCTTCTCATTATTACCCTTGGGGAGGACGTACAGAAGCCTGAAGACTCACATTCAACATTTTAGGCTGCAGCTTCTTCCTTTCCGCTCTCAGATTTCTGAAGTGTCCACGAACCCACGAATGCTCCCTCACTATTTAATTACTTTTTGTAATATAGTTATTTTGATGTCTTGCACTGCACTGCTGCCGCAGAACAACAAACTTCATGATGTTTGTCAGTGACAATAGGTCTGATTTTGTAAAGTCTGGTCATCATATCCACTTACACTACAATGATCTCCATCAACCCCTGCCCATTACTTCTCCTAATCTATTGCTCCCTTTGATGAAGTGGGCTTTATCACAGTAGATTCCTTTGTGACAGATTTGAAAATATGCACAATTAATTTTAATTTTAATATACTGTATTAACTGCATCAGGAACTAAGCTAGTTAAAATCCCTCTCACCTATCACCTTGCTAACTCTTGCTCTAATCCTTCCATTCACCTTTTTTATATTGGCTACCTCCCCTTTCTAGTTCTGATGAAGGGTCTTGACCCCAAATGTCGACTGTCTATTTCGTTCCGTAGATGCTGCCTGGTCCTTTGAACATCCTTTGTGTTGTTCTATATTCCATAATCTTCCATTTCTTGTGTCTCCAGTGAGTTAAAATTCTCCCTATTTTGACAAAAAATTATTTTATCCTGTTTTTAAATAACATTGGCTGATTGGTGACTGACAAAACATTCATATTGAGAATGTGCTCCTTTTTCTGTTACAGTCTTTATTTCAACATTTTGTTTCTGAATCATTTTTTGTGTTTAAAAACATATTTTATAAAAACCACATTTCAAGTTCCAACAATGTTGGAAAAGTAGATAGTTCAGTTTATGTGGTAATCTTGTTTGGCATAATGCTGATATTCTTTTAAAACCTCTGACTCACTGGAAAGAGTGGAACTGGAGAATGAATGCTTTGACTCTAAGAAGCAGCTCAGACAATATTACCAAGAATCTTTTGCAACAAATGTTTATTTTCTCGGGAGTGTCATGGGTTTATTGAAAATTAACTAACAATCCTTTTGAGAGGAAAAGGAAGCAGACTGCAGGGGTCTGGTTTGTGCTCTCACAAGAAAAACATGAAATGCTGATTGAGGGAGTCCAAAAGATTCAATGAAATTGGGTAAAACATTTTAAAGACAGTGTTAACAAAATTAAATGTTTATATGGGTCACTCAGTAGAGTTTTATTGAAAAAATGGACAGTTGAACATACTTAGGAGCTCGCTGTTATTATTGTAAAATTTACAACTTTTGCTCTCAGTTCATCCTTTCGACTGAATTAGCAATGCAGGAAGGACCTGGAAGTGTATAGTGGCATTGCAAAACATGAAGGGGATGCAAATACTAAAATATCCTATTCATTTAATAACATTAATTGAATCAGTACTTTTAAATAGGAACTCGCATGATATGTGCATGTGCAGTAGAGCCTTCGATTAACTCCTACTTATTGATGCTGGATGATGGAAAGACAGTCAAGGGAACACTGGAACAGTCATTCTAATAGCGAATATAACTATGGATAAGGGCTTTAGAACTACATCAGACTAACTAAAGCAATGGCAGAATTAACTGATATTAAGGGAGGTGATATCAAAATGCTTGGATGCTCATTCAGG
Organism: Mobula birostris; assembly: GCF_030028105.1. Lineage (NCBI taxonomy): Eukaryota > Metazoa > Chordata > Chondrichthyes > Myliobatiformes > Myliobatidae > Mobula > Mobula birostris. The sequence continues at coordinate 31,830,691 of NC_092372.1, read as the reverse complement.
GTTGAATTCTACAACAACAGGCTTAGTCAGCCATAGACAGGGAGAGGGATGAAATCAATGTCCAAGAAACAGACAACATACTTGAAAAATAATAACTGGTTTACTCATGCTTATTTGGAGGGCTTTCATGTTCATTCAAAGTTGCATATCAGAAAGAAAAGTGTGACAAATCTGAAAGAGAAGAGCAGCTGAAAGAGCTGATGGTAAAGCTGAAGAAGAAACTTCACTCTTTCCTTGGAAGAATGAGACCACTTATGAATATTTATGCTAAATGCTTCATTGTCTCAGTGAGTTTTACTGGCATGAAATAATCAAGCATTCATTAAAAAAAACATTTCCAGTGATAAAGATATGGCATCAAAATCTATTGATATGAAAATGACACCCTTGTGAAATTGTTGTGAAAAAAATTGTCAGTAAAATGTAACTTCAAAGAATGCCTGTGAAATCAGAAGCAATTTTTAAAAAACAGGTGATTTTCTTTTGCACTGTAGCAACTTGTTTTTGGTGAATTCTTTCAAATCTCCAAAACACATCTTAGGATGTTTAATTCATTATCATTTTCTTTTACATTTTCTTTCCGGACATATCATGTTTGGTCTTTGCTGCTGTTCCGGTGACTAATTGGTGAGGAAGACTGAGAGGCTGCTTCAGCAGTTGAGACTCCAGTCAGATGTAAATATTTCAAAGCCCTGTACTCCCATTTCATCTCCCAAACTTTGAAATCTTTATTAATTGTAAATTTTGGTCATGTACAGATATATTAACTTCTCAAAATTCTGAAATTTGTACTTTTTTAATCAAACATTCATTCTCTTTAATTTTGAACTGTTCCCATTGCTTATCAAACATGCGTGGAACTAAAATGACCAAATATAGATTTAAACATAAATCAAATTTTTCATGTAAAAATCAAGCTGCAAGAATTTGGAACAGATTAAATCACTGAACTTTATGCACTCAGACTCCAAGTAATTCACTGAGCTTAAAGACTTGCCAGCTATCTAATGTAATTTTGCCATAAGTCTGAAAGATATGGGTAAAGTCAGAGAAGTACATAAAAAACACAAATGGAGGAGTAATGGGTCTTCTTCCTTCCTGCTGAAGTCCCATAAATGCAGTGATTCTACAGTTGCTTGCTGGCCTTCCATGTTCTTCCACTACCTAAAAAACAATCCGACTAAATATACCATTTAACTTTACACATGTCCAACTGCATTGTGGTTCTATACTGACAGAACAAATATGGTTTGGATGATCAGCAGTGACAGCAGAAATGTACAGAGTCACAATCTATCTTCAGTTACTTTGATTTACACTGAAGCAGCAAAAACAATTAGGCACTCCAACACCCCAACTGTAATACTCAAGACTTGTGCTCCAGCATCATTTGTGCCTTCTACAAAGACATTCCAGTACAAATGTAAGATTGGCATTGACCAGCAGTTTGGAAAATTGCTCAGGCATGTCTTATTCACAAAATAAAGATGCACGAATCCAGCTTAGCTCACATTCCGATTTAAGATTCAAGATTGTTTAATGTCTTTTCCTGCACACAAGTGGAAGGAGAATGAAATAATTCTGACTCTGGATCCAATGCCACACAAATCCGCCCCCTTCCCTGCGCGCGCACACACACAAAATACATGGACCACAATAATACTAAAAAAACACAAAATGAATATAAATACATATGATAGCTTACAGTATATAGATAGATTGATTATTTGTCCATAAAGAGATGCTCGGCTGTATTAAGGTGACTGACAGGAAATAATGAAATAGTGGTAGAGTTAGTGGGTGGAAGTGTTGATCAGTTTTACTGCTTGGGGAAAGTAACTGTTTTTGAATCTGGTGGTCCTGCCGTGGATGTGTGTGTGTGTATATGTCTGTGTGGTGTGTGTGTGCGTGTGTGTGTGTGTCTGTGTGTGTGTGTGTGTGTGTGTGTGTGTGTGTGTGTGTGTGTGTGTATGCGCGCGCGCGCAGCTTCTAGGATACTTTCTACTGTGCGTCTGTAGAATGAAGTAACTATGGATGTGCAAAGTTCAGTTCTCATCAGCCTCCTCAGAAAGTAGAGATTCCGATTTATTTATCGTATGTACATGTTAGCATACAGTGAAATGTGCTGTTTGCATTAACAACCATCACAAACTAAGAAAGTGCTGGGAGCACCTGCAAGTGTCACCACACATTCTGGTGCCAACAATTCTTGGCAGAAAACACAGAACTCAATAAAATAGAACATGACATTTAATAAAACAACAGCAAAACCAAATCCCTTTTCTCTATTCCACCCTCCCTTTCAACCACCCACACACATGAGCAGTCCTCCACCTCCAGAACAGGCCTTCATGCTTTGGCCATTGGGCTTCAACTTCCGAACTTCTGATCAAGCTTTGGGCTCCTATCTTCGGCATCAACCCTCATCTAGCTGATGATGGGACCCTAAATTCCAAGCTCGATCTCCAGGCGCTCCAACTGACGAGCCCTTATGCCAGTTCATGCCTCCTGCTTACATAGATCCAATTTTGAGACACGCTGACTGGGAGAGTCTTCATCACTTGTCCATATAAATTACCTTAGAGCATAGAGCAGAGGTCTGGACTACAAATGTCTCTCATTATCTGTCCGCTTTGCTGGACCTCAGACACGGTGCGTAGAGTGGAGGCTTGACCCCTATCTCCTCCATATCCTTATCACTCTCCCTAAACCCTAACTGGAGCTCTAACTCCCCTCCCTGTCCCATAAACCATCCCTATGAACTTAAAAAAAACTAAGTCAGAGCCATGATCTCAACAGAGATTGCAAGTTGTCTCCATCTTGAAAAAACATTATTATCCATTTATTCTCCATCATCAGTAAGGTGATTCCTTTGAAAGTGCTGTCAAATGACACATACACTCCATAACCTGCTTATTGATACCCAACATGGGATTTTTCCAATACCAATCAGTTCCACATCTCTTCACTGCATTCATCTGAACATGAACCGAAAAGCTGAATTCAGATGTGAGGGGAGAGTGAATGTTTTGACATAAAGCTAGCATTTGACTTAAAGTGGCTTTAAGAAACCATGATAAAACTGAAGTCACCAGTTAGGGGATCATTTTTGCATATAGATCAATCATCCCATTGGGAGAGTGATGAAATATTCTCCACCGGCTAGGATGGAAATATCTCATTGGACACTCAAGAAAGCAAAATCATCCAAACCAAACAGTCCTCTTGATTGGTGCTCCATGTAGCACCCTGAACATTCATAACTTTGATTACTGTGTGGAGTACCTACATAATATATTACAGTAGCTTACCCAGGATGGTCTACCTGCATCTTCCAAACTCATGCTCCTATTATCAAGAAGGACAGGGGCATCGTATGTGTGGGATCACCACAACCTGCCCCTTCCTCTCTAAGTCACACACCACTCTGACTTAGGAATACATCTCCAAATTTTTATCTTTGCTGGGTTTAAATCCGAGAGCTCCCTATCGACAGCACAGTGGAAGTACCAGAAGAATAGGCATTTCAGGTGTTTCCAGAAGGTGGGTCCGCATCATCCATATAAAGGTGATTGGGCATAGATAATTGTTGACCTTGGCAAAGAGTTTGTATAACTCACTGTTCATGACGCTTGCCTATTCAGTTCTTGAATCAACTGGCACAACTCTAATCTCTTAACATGGCAACTTTGTTCACTTTCCACTAAAATTGACATTTTTTTTGTTTTAATTGTGTTCTTTCTTGTAAAAAAATTTATAATTTAAGTTACATACACAAATTGTTAATAAACTCAGCAGGTTAGGCTGCATTCATGGAGATGAGCAAACAGTTGACATTTCAGGCCAAGACCCTTCAGGACTGTTTGTTCATAGCTATGGATGCTGTCTAACCTGCTGAGCTCCTCCAACATTTTGTATATGTTGCTTTGGATTTCCGACATCTGCAGAAATAAAGTCCAAAAGTTCAAAGGTTCATTTAGTAGCAAAGCATGGATCCATATACACACAACTGTGAGACTGGCCTTCTCCAGATAGATGTGAAAGAAAGAAAGAATGTGAAAGCCATTCGGAGAGAAACATCAAACCCACTCTCCCTGCACAAAATAAAATGACATCCCGATCATCAACCTCCCCAACACAAAATGGAACAAGAACATCGACCCTCAAACAACCCCTTGCCGGCACAAAATAAAAGAGAAGAAGTATAACATAGCAAAGACGAGTGGGAAGCCGGAGGATTGGGAAACTTTTAAAGAGCAACAGAAAGTAACTAAAAAGGCAATACGTGGAGAAAAAATGAGGTACGAAGGTAAACTAGCCAAGAATATAAAGGAGGATAGTAAAAGCTTCTTTAGGTATGTGAAAAGGAAAAAAATAGTTAAGACCAAAATTGGGCCCTTGAAGACAGAAGCGGGTGAATTTATTATGGGGAACAAGGAAATGGCAGATGAGTTGAACAGGTACTTTGGATCTGTCTTCACTAGGGAAAACACAAACAATCTCCCAGATATAATAGTGGCCAAAGGACCTAGGGTAATGGATGAACTGAAGGAAATTTATATTAGGCAGGAAATAGTGTTGGATAGACTGTTGGGTCTGAAGGCTGATAAGTCCCCGTGACCTGATGGTCTGCATCCCAGGGTACTTAAGGAGGTGGCTTTAGAAATCGTGGACACATTGGTAATCATTTTCCAATGTTCTATAGGTTCAGGATCAGTTCCTGTGGATTGGAGGGTGGCTAATGTTGTCCCTCTCTTCAAGAAGGGAGGAAGAGAGAAAACAGGGAATTATAGACCGACAGACAACAGGAATTCTGCAGATGCTGGAAATTCAAGCAACACACATCAAAGTTGCTGGTGAACACAGCAGGCCAAGCAGCATCTGTAGGAAGAGGTTCAGTCGACATTTCAGGCGAGATCCTTCGTCAGGACTAACTGAAGGAAGAGTGAGTAAGGGATTTGAAAGTTGGAGGGAGAGGGGGAGATCCAAAAGGATAGGAGAAGACAGGAGGGGGAGGGATAGAGCCAAGAGCTGGACAGGTGATAGGCAAAAGGGGATACGAGAGGATCATGGGACAGGAGGTCCGGGAAGAAAGACAAGGGGGGGGGACCCAGAGGATGGGCAAGAGGTATATTCAGAGGGACAGAGGGAGAAAGAGGAGAGTGAGAGAAAGAATGTGTGCATAAAAATGAGTAACAGATGGGGTACGAGGGGGAGGTGGGGCCTAGCAGAAGTTAGAGAAGTCGATGTTCATGCCATCAGGTTGGAGGCTACCCAGACGGAATATAAGGTGTTGTTCCTCCAACCTGAGTGTGGCTTCATCTTTACAGTAGAGGAGGCCGTGGATGGACATGTCAGAATGGGAATGGGATGTGGAATTAAAATGTGTGGCCACTGGGAGATCCTGCTTTCTCTGGCGGACAGAGCGTAGATGTTCAGCAAAGCAGTCTCCCAGTCTGCGTCGGGTCTCGCCAATATATAAACGGCCACATCGGGAGCACCGGACGCAGTATATCACCTCAGTCGACTCACAGGTGAAGTGTTGCCTCACCTGGAAGGACTGTTTGGGGCCCTGAATGGTGGTAAGGGAGGAAGTGTAAGGACATACGTAGCACTTGTTCCGCTTACACGGATAAGTGCCAGGAGGGAGATCAGTGGGGAGGGATGGGGGGGACGAATGGACAAGGGAGTTGTGTAGGGAGCGATCCCTGCGGAATGCAGAGAGAAGGGGGGAGGGAAAGATGTGCTTAGTGGTGGGATCCCGTTGGAGGTGGCGGAAGTTACGGAGAATAATATGCTGGACCCGGAGGCTGGTGGGGTGGTAGGTGAGGACCAGGGGAACCCTATTCCTAGTGGGGTAGTGGGAGGATGGAGTGAGAGCAGATGTACGTGAAATGGGGGAGATGAGTTTAAGAGCAGAGTTGATAGTGGAGGAAGGGAAACCCCTTTCTTTAAAAAAAGAAGACATCTCCCTCGTCCTAGAATGAAAAGCCTCATCCTGAGAGCGGATGCGGCGGAGACGGAGGAATTGCGAGAAGGGGATGGCATTTTTGCAAGAGACAGGGTGAGAAGAGGAATAGTCCAGATAGCTGTGAGAGTCAGTAGGCTTATAGTAGACATCAGTGGATAAGCTGTCTCCAGAGACAGAGACAGAAAGATCTAGAAAGGGGAGGGAGGTGTCGGAAATGGACCAGGTAAACTTGAGGGCAGAGTGAAAGTTGGAGGCAAAGTTAATAAAGTCAACGAGTTCTGCATGTGTGCAGGAAGCAGCGCCAATGCAGTCGTCGATGTAGCGAAGGAAAAGTGGGGGACAGATACCAGAATAGGCACGGAACATAGATTGTTCCACAAACCCAACAAAAAGGCAGACATAGCTAGGACCCATACGGGTGCCCATAGCTACACCTTTACTTTGGAGGAAGTGGGAGGAGCCAAAGGAGAAATTATTAAGAGTAAGGACTAATTCCGCTAGACGGAGCAGAGTGGTGGTAGAGGTGAACTGATTAGGTCTGGAATCCAAAAAGAAGCGTAGAGCTTTGAGACCTTCCTGATGGGGGATGGAAGTATATATGGACTGGACATCCATTATAGACCGGTTAGCCTGACGTCGGTGGTGGGAAAGATGCTGGAGTCAATTATAAAAGATGAAATTACGACACATCTGGATAGTAGTAACAGGATTGGTCCGAGTCAGTATGGATTTACGAAGGGGAAATTGTGCTTGACTAATCTTCTGGAATTTTTTGAGGATGTAACTATGAAAATGGTCAAGGGAGATCCAGTGGATGTAGTGTACCTGGACTTTCAGAAATCCTTTCATAAAGTCCCACATAGGAGATTAGTGGGCAAAATTAGGGCACATGGTATTGGGGGCAGAGTACTGACATGGATTGAAAATTGGCTGGCTGACAGAAAACAAACAGTAGCGATTAACAGGTCCCTTTCGGAATGGCAGGCGGTGACCAGTGGGGTACCGCAGGGTTCAGTGCTGGGACCGCAGCTGTTTACAATATATATTAATGATTTAGATGAGGGAATTAAAAGTAACATTAGCAAATTTGCCAATGACACAAATCTGGGTGGCAGTGTGAAATGTGTGGAGAATGTTATGAGAATGCAGGGTGACTTGGACAGGCTGGGTGAGTGGGCAAGTACAGTTTAATGTGGATAAATGTGAGGTTATCCACTTTGGTGGTAAGAATGGGAAGGCAGATTATTATCTAAATGGAGTCAAGTTAGGAAAAGGGGAAGCACAACGAGATCTAGGTGTTCTTGTACATCAGTCACTGAAATCAAGCATGCAAGTACAGCAGGCAGTGAAGAAAGCTAATGGCATGCTGGCCTTCATAACAAGGTGAATTGAGTATAAGAGCAAAGAGGTCCTTCTGCAGCTGTACAGGGCCCTGGTGAGACAACACCTGGAGTACTGTGTGCAGCTTTGGTCTCCAAATTTGAGGAAGGACATTCTTGTTATTGAGAGAGTGAAGCGTAGGCTCACAAGGTTAATTCCCGGGATGGCAGGACTGTCATATGTCGAAAGATTGGAGCGACTGGGCTTGTATACTCTGGAATTTAGAAGGCTGAGGGGGGATCTTATTGAAACATGTAAGATTACTAAGGGATTGGACACGCTGCAGGCAGGAAGCACGTTCCCGCTGATGGGTGAGTCCAGAACCAGAGGCCACAGTTTAAGAATTAGGGGTCGGCTATTTAGAACGGAGTTAAGGGAAACCTTTTTCACCCAGAGAGTGGTGGATAGATGGAATGCTCTGCCCCAGAAGGCTGTGGAGGCCAAGTCTCTGGATGCTTTCAAAAAAGAGATGGATAGAGCTCTTAAAGATAGCGGAATCAAAGGTTATGGGGATAAGGCAGGAACTGGATACTGATTGTGGATGATCAGCCATGATCACAGTGAATGGCAGTGCTGGCTTGAAGGGCCAAATGGCGTACTCCTGCACCTACTGTCTATTGTCTATTGTCTATAAAAAGACTAATAGAGCACAATAGAACATCAACTCCCTAACCCTCTCCCCTCACACAAAAAAAGGAAAAGAAACAGGTGATAAAAAACACATAATATGAAAGTCATAAGTCTGAAGATGTCCACATCCATAAATGCAATAGTCCAACAATATAAATGCAGAACCACGATACCATCCTCCGGTATCAACGACATTCATAGAAAGAGAGGGACACCACATGAGGCAGAGGCCTACTTGCCTGCCACAGCAAGCCACAGCGAGGCCGCCCACAGAGAAGGCAGGCAGTCAGCACTGAAGTCAAGCTCGCCTTCTGTATTCACTTTGATGTCTCAGTCTTCCTCGATGCTTTAATTTGTGAAATGGAGTCTCATTTGATCTCCAAACTGTAAATCGCAGGCTCTAACAGTCCCAGAAACACATTTAAGATGATAAACAGACGTAAAAGAAGTAAAAGAGACATTTTTGTGGGCATCTGGAAGATATCGACATGCTGGCGCCATCTTGACTGGAAGAAATTTATTTTTATGTTTTTCTTGTGAAATGATACTTGCATGGTGTTATGGGTTGGTGAAGCAGCATTCTTTGTACAGGTAGTACAAACATGTATTATGTATGTGACCAGAAACTTCAATTTTGCCTTTCATTATGTTTTCATTCTCAGGAAGAATTTTAAACACAAGAACTTATATTTAAAACCAGTGCAGTTGGACTGGTTGTAAAATCTGGAACCCTTCCAAGCCATTTTCTTGGCATTACAGCTAGAGATGGGTGAGTAGCAGATGGAAGATAACCAATTTCTTGGGCTAATGCCCTACATACTTCTAAATTTTCTGACCTTTCAATAGGTTGAGAATTTGTGGTGGAATCTCAAAGCCTCCATTTTGTTTTTTTGTAGTCTTTCGCAAGCGTCCTCATGAAGTTGAACAGTGGTTAGTGATAACTGGATGTGACCAGAAGTTAGGAACAAAGTTAGAGCATCACAAGTTGGAGGTCAGCAGAATGGAGATGTGGTAGAAACGTAGGGTGCCCTTAGACGTCCAGATGATTTTAAATTTGCCCGCAATTTAAATTGTATGTGTGCACATCTTTAACGGTATATAACAGGATGCTGTCCAAGTTGCATGCCATCTTGGACAATGTCTCCCATCCACTACATAATGTACTGGGTGGGCACAGGAGTACATTCAGCCAGAGACTCATTCCACCGAGATGCAACACAGAGCGTCATAGGAAGTCATTCCTGCCTGTGGCCATCAAACTTTACAACTCCTCCCTTGGAAGGTCAGACACCCTGAGCCGATAGGCTGGTCCTGGACTTATTTCATAGTTTACTGGCATAATTTACATATTACTATTTATTATTTATGGTGCAACTGTAACGAAAACCAATTTCCCCCGGATCAATAAAGTATGACTATGACTATGACTATGGCTACTAACATACACATGTGTGTGACCAAAACCCTGCACTTTCTTGGAGTGGTTATTGGAGTGTGCACTCCTAATTTGAAGGTCAGGTAGTATCCCTGGGATGGGAATCAATGTTAAACTTTCAAGTTGATGACCTTTCATCAGCAACAGAAGAAATCAGAAATATTGCAAAAACAGGAGATTGTGCAGATGCTGGAAACCCAGAGCAACACATAAAGTGCTGGAGGAGCTCAACAAGTCAGGCAGCATCTGTGGAGGGGGATAAGTAGTCGACGTTTTGGGCAGAGACCCTTGATCCAGACTAAAAGGGAAGAGGGAGGAAGGCAGAATAAGAAGGTGGAGGAGGGGTAGGAGTACAAACTGGCAGGTGATAGTTGAAGCCAGGGGAGGGGGAAGATAGGTCGGTGGGGGAGAGGGGGTTTGAAGTGAGAATCCGAATGGTGATATCGCAGTTTTTTAAAATTGAGAAACATTAAAAAGGAAAAATCTTTGATTACATCCATTGGTTTCTCCTTTGTATTCAGGGGAATTTTGGGTCATCATCACATACTCAATATGTTCAGTTTTCCCTGAAGCCTCTTCATTAGAAACATATGAGCAGGCTATCAGTTTCAGGGTATTTGTAGGCACTTAATCCCCTTAGTTTCTCTAGTGGCTTATCTTTATTAATTTCTTAAGTCTCTCACTGTCATAAAACCCCTGGTTCCTCATTATTTCTGCTTATGCTTTTACAAGTTCCACAAAGAGGTCAAATACTAAGTATTTGTTGAATGCCCCTGTCATTCATGCTTTACATTTAAAAACCTTACATTTATTTTTGTTCCTCTTTAACATTTTTACAAAGTGTTAGAAGCTCTCTCCATCTTCTTTTATAATTCTCAATAGTTTACCTTAACTGTTATCATGCTTTCTCAGTATGACTGTCTTAGAATTTCCACAACTTTCTGGGATATCACTCTCCTCGGCAACATTTTGAGCTAATCCTTTTCCATCTTTATCAGATTCAGATTCATATTTATTTATCACACATACACGTTAACGTACTGTGGAATGTGTCATTTGCATTAACAACTAACACACCTCAGGATGTGCTGGGGGCAGCCCGCAAGTGCCGCTACACATTCTGGCATGCCCACCGTGCCCAGCAGAACAACACAGAACACAACAAGCTGCAGAACAACCTTCCTACACCCACCCACCCACACACACACAGTTGGACAGTACTCAAATTCCAAGACATGCTTCCAGTCTCTAGTCTTGGCCATCGGGCTTTGACTTCTGGTCTTCTGTCCGGCTTTGGTGTTTTGATCTTCAGCATTGGTCCTTGGACCAGGCAGATGATGGGACCCCAAATTTCAAGCCTGAACTCTGGACATACTGATTCACTGGCCCTCGTGCCTCCTCCTCACACGGACATCTGATCTTGAGCCATACTGACCTGGGACAGTCTGAATGTCCTTCATTACACATCCACGTCGCTGGCCATCAGGTGTGGATGGTAGCCTAGACTGTGGGTGTCCTTTGTCGTCTGTCCATTTCACTGGACTTTGAACACTGAATGGAGGCCTGACCTCTAGCTCCTCCATATCCCTTTTCCTAAACCTTAATCTCACCTCTAATTTGTCAACATCCCTGTCCCTAAACTACAATCTGACCTCTAACTCTCCACTCTGTCCCCAAATCCATCACTAAGAACTTAAAAAGCAACTAAGTACAAAGTCTGATCAACAATCTCAACAGGAACCACAGGTCAGCACCATCTTGACTACATCATTAACTTCCTTAGTCAGCCACCAATGGATCACTTTACCTGTGAGGTTTATATTTTTCACCACTATGTACATTTTTGAGGACATACTGTACATTCTTTAAGAATGAGTTTGAAGCATGAGGGATTGGGGCACTAGAAGCTTGGGGGATTTTGGGTGAGGATCTCCAGAGCAAATTTCATTACTGATCTGCAAAATGATGGCCTGATATTAATTTGCATGGTCTCTGTCTGAAGGAAGTATGAGGCAGCACCAGATATTGGCACCACCCTTCACAGAATACAAGTTACTTTGCCAATGAACATCAGTTGCCAATTTAATACAGATCCTTCCCAGATTACTACCATTTAACTTTTTTACAGCCCATCTATATGAAAAAGCATTTGGGAGACTAGTGGTAGGGATTTGTTCGCTACCACAAGGCTGCAGCATCTTCTGTCCTGTGGGAGCTCAGTTCACAGCTACATTTCCAACATGTAAGCAATTCGGTTTACAATCAGTACACAGGAATGCAACCCATAACCTGGGAAGGACCTGTAATATTTGTGTTGGATAACAAGTACATTACTAAAAGTTCAGAGGGAGCTCAATTTGAGTAAATTTAAGGAGTGATAACTTCAAGAGAGTGAAGGTCTCACTTGATAGTTAATAGATCTAGAGTAGATAAGAAACCACTAAGATGGCCTTCTTGAATCAAAAATAAAATGCTTGTACAAACAGAAGAGTAAATAATACAATGAAATCTTCCCTTATACTATCAAAGACAAGTACTAATTCCTTTCCAATTCCACCTGCAGTTCTCTCAGCTAGATTCACTGTAGCGTGAATTGTTGGGGTCATCTACTGTATCTGGTGCTTCCGGTGTGGCCTCCTGTATGTCGAAGGGACCCGACGTAGATTGGGAGGCTGCTTCACCGTGCACCTACACGCTATCTGTCAGAAAAAGCGGATCACCAATTAGGCACCCATTTTATTTCCACTTCCTGATCCCATTCCAACATGTCAGTCCATGGCCTCCTCTAACTGCTACGATGAGGCCACCCTCAGCTTGCAGGAGCAACACCTCATATTCCATCTGGGTAGCCTCCAACCTGATGGCATGAGTCTTGATTTCTCGAACTTTTGGTAATTGCCCTCACCCCCCTCACCATTCCCCATTCCCATTCTTTTCTCTCAGCTTATCACCTTACTTGCCCATCACCTCCCTCTGCAGCTCCTACCCTTCCCTTTCTTCCATGATCTTCTGTACTCCCCTATCAGATTCTCCCTTCCGCAGCCCTAGATCTCTTTTTTTCAATCAAATTCACACCTCTTTACTTCACCACCCCCACCTTTCTGGTTTCACATATCATTCACCACCTTGTCTTTCTTCCTCACCTCCTTTCACTTTTATTACTTTGACTTCCCATCCTTTTGTTTTTGTCCAGATTCTGCACTACCTTGATCTTGTTAAACAAATAGGGTAAGGAATGTTCTTCAGAACTTTTTAAAAGTTGTAAAACATCTAGTACAGATTATTGCATACTTGGCCAAAGGTCTTTATGGGCTCATTTGCATGATTTCCTGGATATCCTTGTGGAATATATCCACAGATTCTGTCTGAACTACAATGTAATTCCAGCATGTTATGTTTTTTTTCCATATTTCTAGCACCTGCTTTTGTGTCGATTTTCATTCACAGCGGCATTGATGCTTCATAGTGTGTTATTTTGCCAGGCAACAGTAAGGATCTGTTGTCAAATTCTTCCACCATTATTTAATATATTATGTTTCAAGGCACTTATTTCATCAATTACTGTCTGAAAGCAGGCCAGCAGTAAAATAGGAGTCTACATACCTAGCTTGGAGCAGTTTCCATAGCTCATGCTCTGGAAATAGCCACAAAAGTTTTCAAATGAGCCCATCAAAACTGTAGAATTGATCACATGTGCAGCTGAACCCAGGCTAGCTCAATTTCTTATTGGAACGGCCTTCCATTCTATGAGTACCTAGCAGGTCTGCTACAATCAAAACTGGATTTTTCATCTGATGCACATAAGTCTTGAAGAAATCGAGATTTCTTTATCGTATTCCAATCAGCTATTTAACTTGGTTATAAAATCCCCAGGTATTCCTGGTGTAAGTAAATGTGAGGCCATAAAGGCTATACATTTGATATCTATTTTTTGCCTTTTTAGGGTGTGGGGGGTTCTTTTAAAGACCCTGGCCTGGAGTTACACTCTGACTTCAGTTCTTTGTGGGAATGGGACCCGCTCTCGGGGCCTCATGACTGGCTGCTTTTTGATATCCCAAGGTCAATGCCTGGAAGACAAGTGCACCATCAGGGTTCTGGGATATTGTGACTCTCGGGACATGCTGATTCTAGGCCGGTATCCCTGACTGAAGTGTCATGGGAGAACATGGAACACTGGGAGCAGCCAGAGAGAGAGAGAGAGAGAGAGAGAGAGAGAGAGCCTGTGGTATGTCAAGTTACTAGGTGAACGAGAACGAGGGGTACTGCAAGTCTGTATCTTTACTGATGCTTTGCTGCATTCTTGAGTGCCTGGTGAAGGATGCTGATGCTTTTTATTCTGGTGGGGGTGGGGGGAAGGGGGTTTTTGCCTTGCTGCCTCTTCTGTGTGGGAGAGGGAGTTGAGAGGAGGCTTTGGGTTCTAATGTTTAACAGTCATTCATTCTCTGGGGCACTCCTCTGTTTTCATGGATGTTTGCAAAGAAAAAGAATTTCAGGATGTATATTGTATACATTAAACATACCTATTGAAACCAATTGATTGAAAGCATAGCTTACAATTCTCTTCTATTAACTGAGCAGCAAGAGTCCAGATTTTGTCTACTATCCCTTGCAAATGGAACAAGCGCAATAAAGCACAAGCAGAACAAAGGGAGAGAAATCCAACCACAAGATATTAATATTGATTGCATGATGATCCAGAACTCTAGGAATATTTACATTTCAATACCTTAAACTTCCAAAACAGACAAAACCATTTCCATGTTTTTCAAAACTCATGCCATACAAAATCTTAACATCAATTATTCTGATGCCACAAACAGACCTAAGTAAAGCAGGAGGTTTGTGTGTTGTGGATATTACATGAAGTTGGTTTATTCCCATCAATCAAATAATGACTGTATCTCATGAACTTTCATTTAAGATCATAAGAAGCACAAGTCTCTGTACCACCTGTTATGCCACTGCTATTTAAGGCAGCAATGAAGGTCTTCCATCTGTGGGAGTGTTCAGGGCTTTCTTCATCATGTCAGTAGCTCAGTTTTCACTACTTTCAGTCATGCGTCGAGACTCAGAAATATCATCGCACTCAGGTATAGAAGAATTTTTCATTGCTGTTCCCATACAGTTTTATTTTACCAGTTAGGGCTGTTAGCCCTGAACTGAACCCCCGAATCTGGAGGACCAGTGGACCATGCTTAGACTGACCTCTGCCCTGTGACCTGCTTGACATGGGTGACCCTACCAAGAGCCAAAGCTTCAAGCTCTGACTCTGGCCAACATAGCTCTCTGGGTCACTGAGGCACACAAATCTCCAAACTACAGCAAGGTTGTGATCCTCTTGGAGGAAGAAACAGAAGTAGGAAGAGGCTATTTAGCACCTAATGTCTGTTCTACCATCCAGTAAGATCTTTTATCTCACCATCAGCATTCTAAGCTAATTCATGCAGTCTACAGTACTATCATCATTAATCTCCTTAATTACCCATGGATGGATCACCATACCTGTGAAACATTTAATTGTCCTGGGGGTTCTTAACATTTGTACAAACCTTACATGCCTTAATTCCCATGATAGCCAAAAATCAATTGATCCCAGATGGAATAAAAATAATATTTATGTGTTATATAATACAAATAATCTGTAGGCTAGCTAGAAAGTGATAGGTTAGAGGTGCCTTTATTGTACAAATGATGATTGTAATTCTATAACATGTTATTATTCTGTTGGGCCATTTTCAAAAGATATCTTGCAAAACTGCAATTGTAGATTTTTAGTCACTTTATCATTTTTTATTATTATGGATCTAGGCATACTTCTGACAAAGTAAAAAACATTAAGGTTTGCAGAAGATGATGACTTTCAACCCATTCTGTGGAGTAGAAATGTATCTTTTAAAAGGTTGTTCTGAAAACATTTCTGTTTCTTCTTTTAATAATTCTCAAGGTAACTGCGAAGAGAAAGGATACATGCAGTGTTTCCAGAAGACTCCTGAGTGCAAAACTGTTACGTTGCTGGGCTGCATGAATGCAATTCCAGAGCTCAGACTCAATAGCTTGTGTGTTTGCTTGGCTTTACACAATCTCTGTCAATAAAGGGAGCAAATGGATGTCAATTCTATTGAAAAGATCTCACATAAATGTCAAAACACAAAATGGCATGACATTGTCTCCAGCTGCTTAATGGAAATCTCTTCATCAATCCTGAGCAGGGTTTTTGTCTGCAATAGACAAAGCAATAGAAATACTCTGCCATTATTTTAATTGATTGATCTTAATCAGAAATAAAACTTTTGGATTATTGTATCTGATATTGCTTTTGTTATTTTTTCAAAAGTTGTTTCAATAAATGTACTTCATTCAATATACAATCAGTGGCCACTTTACCTCCTGTACCTAATAAAGTGACCATTGCGTAAAGGTTAGTGGACTTCTGCTACCGTACCCCATCCACTTCAAGATTCAACATGTTGTGCACTCAAAGATGCTGTTCTGCACAGCAATGTTGTAACATATGCTTATTTGAATTACTATAACCTTCTTGTCAGCTTGAACCAGTCTGACCGTTCTCCACTGACTTCTCTTGTTAATAAGTCATTTTTGCCCACAGCACTGCCACTCATTGGATGTCTTTTGTTTCTTGCACCACCCTCTGTAAACTCTAGAGACTGTTCTGCTGTGAAAATCCCAGGAGATCAACAGTTTCTGAGATACTCAAACCACCTTGTCTGACAACAACAATCATTCTGCAGTTAAAATCACTTCAATCACATTTTTTCCCCATTTTGATGTTTGGTCTGAACAACAACTGAACCTCTTGACCATGCCTGCATGCTTTTATGCATTGAGCTACTGCCACGTGATTGGATGCTTAGATATTTGCATTAATGAGCAGGGGCTCAGGTGTACCTAATAAAGTGGCCACTGAGTGTATCCCCACTCTCTGCTTTCTATTAGTTAACCAATCCTTTATCTATGCTAATACATCACCCCTGACTTGATGCATCCTTCTGGGCAACATCTGGGCTAATCCAGAATTATGCAATAGGAAGTTGAATTTTGTCCAAAGATGAAGTAAAATAGGGAGCAATTCCAGTGTCATTTCTCCGTCATTCTGGAAATTCTGGGTACGAGCAATCAGTTGTACTTCAGATGTGATTTCTACATCAGGAGGATGTAAAATGATGACATTTCCAATGCAATGTTCTTGAAAACTTCAAAGTTCAAAATAAACGTATAATCAAAGTATACATATGTACAAACGTACATGTGTAATGACCTGGTTCATATTTTTTACTGTTATGCTGTTCTGTATTTCATTTTGTGCTGTTCTGTGCAAGCTGCTTGTTTTCCACTTACGTTTGGGTTACTGTTGTAGATATGTTGAAGATAAAGACAGGAGAATTGTGTGCCATCCAGTTAGGATAGTCGGATTAAGGGGAGGTTTCTCTGGGGAGGGACACTAATGTTGGGCTTGGAGCTTTTGTTAGAGAGAGGTGAAGAGAGACGACGCCAGAGAGAAGAGGTCATAGGATTCGACCAGGAGCGGGACCGTAATTTGACAAAGCCTGGGGTGAGATCGAAGGAGGATCGGCAACAGGGATACCGTGAGCTCCAACTTGTGCACATTAGACTGTTTCATTAAAATGGGCCATTTTTTATTTTTGTTCTTTCTTTATTAACCCTTTAGTCAAATTAAGAATTATAAAGCTAAATCTTTTAATCATATGTGGTGTTCTGTCTGTTATTTTGTGGTACTGATTTGTAACGGTAACAAATCACGCAGCATCCACACAAACGGGGGATTCGGGGTGGGCTCACATCTCAATCTCACACGTTTGGCGGGACAGGATATTGTCTTTCCTAGACTTACACAACCGAGGAAATCAGAGTGTTTCACAAATATATATCATCATATACAACCTTGAGATTCATTTTCTTGCAGACACATCTTCAGGAGCCTGTGGAGTTTTGGCATGTCATCAAAAACCTTGGCAAACTTCTCCAGATGTGTGGTGATAAGTGTGCTGACTGGTATTACGGCCTGGTACGAGAACACCAGTATCTTTGAGCAGAAAATCCTACAAAAGGTTATGGATTTGGCCCAGTACATCACAGGTAAAATCCTCCCAACCATTGAGCACATCTACATGAAAAGTTGTAGAAAAGCAGCATCAAACGTCAAAGATCCTCACCATCTAGGAAGAAGGTACAAGTGCCTCAGGACTCGCACCACCAGGTTCAAGAACAGTTACTATCCTTCAGCCATCGGACACTTGAACAAAAGGGGATAACTACACTCCATCTACTTCTGGTGTTCCCATAACCAATGGCCTCACTTTAAGGACTCGTTATTTCATGCTCGTTATTTATTGCTACTTATTTATATTTGCATTCACACATTCTGTTGTTCATTGATGCTGTTTGCAGTTACTGTCATATAGATTTGTTAAGTATGCCCACAGGAAAAAGAATCTCAGGGTTGTATGTGGTGGGTGACATGAATGTTCTCTGATAATACATTTTACTTTGAACTTTTGAGACACTTACAATAGATACAAAGAAACACAATGGAATCAATGAAAGGCCACACCCAACAAGATGGACAAACACCAATATGCAAAAGATAACAAAATCTGCAAATATAAAGGAGAAATAATAATAATAATAATAATAACCTGGATGAGGGAGGAAAAATAACACAAACGCACACACACACACGCACACACACACACACACACCACAATTAAAGAAATCCAAATACCCAAAGTTACAATGGATATGCTGAAAGAAGTTATAAAAATACCCACAAATGGAAAAGTTTTGGCAGTAATAATATTCATAATTATTGGTATAAAAATTTACTTGCCTTCATCTGTACCTATCAATACATATAAACAACTTTCTTTAAAATCCTGAAAATGTGCTTGAATTTGAACAGATAATCAGCTTTCTGGTTGTGCTGATGTTGAACGAGAAGTTGTTGAAGTACTATTCAACCAGAATTTCAATCTCCCTCCTAGATGCTGATAAATCACCTCCTTTGATTCAGCCAACAAACTTATCTTTGACGTTGGAGCTGTAATTAGCCACTCAAACACAAAGTGAATCGAGTGGGAGACTGAGCACACAGCCCTGTGGTGTACCTGTGCTCACGATGAACTTGATCATTAGAAACTGTTCAAAGAAAACTTGTTATCAAAGTCAATATATGTCACCATAAACAACCATGTGAATTGCTTTCTTGCAGCATACACAGTAAATCCACGGAACACAATAGAAAACAAAGGCCACACCCAAAAAGGCAGACAAGCAAGCCACGTGTAAAAGCTAACAGACTGTGGAAATACAAAAGAGAGAAATATAATAATATTAATAACAATAAATAAACAATAAATATCAACAACATGGGATGAAGAGTCCATGAAAGTGAGTCCATAGATTGTAGGAACAGTTCAGTGATGGGGTGAGTGAAGTTGAGTGAAGTCATCCCTTCTGGTTCAAGAACCTGATGGTTAATAATTGTTCCTGAACCTGGTGCTGTGGGTCCTGAGGCTCCTGTACCTCCTTCCTGATAGCAGCAGTGAGACGAGAGCATGGCCTGCCTGGTGGGGGTCCTTGATGATGAACGCTGCATTCCTGTGAAAGCTGCATCCACAGCTTTGTGTAGGCTTTTCCATTTAAGGCCATTGGTGTTTCCATACCAAGTTATGATGTAACAAGTCAATATACTCTCCACTGAACATTTATGGAAGTTTGTCAAAGTCTTAGATGATATGCAGAACCTTTGCAAACATCTAAGAAAGTAGAGGCGATTCCGTGCTTTCTGACCTTGTCCACCTTTAACCCCCTGATTGGGACTGGCTCATGGACCTCCAGTCATCAATAATCAGCTCCTTGGTCTTGCTGACATGGAGTGAGAGGTTGTTGTTGTGGCCCACTCAACCAGATTTTCGATCTCCCTCCTAATCCCTCCATATTACTCCCATCCAGGCCTCCCTCCACTGGCTGACAGTACAGTTCAGAACTGATTTTAAGATTCTCCTGCTTGTTTATAAAGCCCTAAATGGGCTGCCCCCCCACCTTATATCACAGACCCTCTAACCCTTTATTCTACTTCCAGGACCCTCAGGTGGTCTGACTTGGGGCTCCTGGCTGTCCTGCGATTTAAATTTAAGTTCAGGGGTGACTGCTCCTTTGCTATTGTAGCCCCTAGACTGTGGAACAGCATTCCCCTCCCTATCAGATCTGCCTCCTCCATCGACTCTTTTAAATCCAGGCTCAAAGCTTACCTTTATTCACTAGCATTTGAATCCTCCTGATGTGGCTGATTTTTGGCTTTTGCCCAGGCCCTTGTGTTGTTTCTTTTGTGCCTATAAGCTGTTTGCCTTATTGGTTATATCTGTATTTCTTGTATTTGTGATTTTAGCTATCTGGTCTGATCTGTACAACACTTTGGTCAATGTGCGTTGTTTTTAAATGTGCTATATAGATAAATTTGACTTCACTTGACTTGACTTACTGATTCATCACCACCATTTGATTATGGTGTCATCAGCAAACAAATAAGGCAATGGAGCTGTGGCTGTAAGTGCAACTGGGTGATAGACATTGAAGCAGGTTACCATGTCCTTCTTAGGCACTGGTATACTTGAAGTCTGCTTTAAGCAGGTGGGTACCTCAGGCTACTGAGGCGAAAGGTTGAACATATCAGTGAGCATTGCAGCCAGTTGATCTACAAAGGGTCTCTAGCACTTGGCCAGATACTCTGTCTGGGCTGCAGCTTTCTATGGCTTCACACTCTTCTCATGCTGACCTCAGAAATTGAAATCACGAGGTCATCGGGGGCTGTAGGAGTTTGTAAAGGTGCCTCCATGTTTTGATGGTCAAACAGAATATAAAAGGCATTGAGCTCATCTGGAAGCGAAACCCTGTTGTTACCTACGGCACTTTCACTTTGTGGGAGATAATAGCATTCAAGCCCTGCCACAGCTATTGAGCACCTTTCAGTGACTCAAGTTTGGTCCAGAGTGCTACTTCACACGTGAGATGGCTTTTTGTAGGTCGCATCTGGACTTCTTGCATTTTATTTGGTTGAATGTCACTAATCTGGCCCTCAGAAGATTGTGGATATCATGGTTTATCCAGGGCTTCTTGTTGGGGCAGATTGAATTATTTTGTGAGTACACACTAATCTATGACTGTTTTTAAAACATCCATGACAACCATGGTGTATTCATTCAGATCCTTTGATGAGACCATGAAGTTGGCCCAGCCCACCGACTTGAAGCATCCCCATAACCACTCCTTTGCCTCCTGCAACCACCTCTTTGTTGTCCTTACTTCTAGAACCTTGTTCTTATCCCATGCCTGTATGCAGGTAAGAAGAGAAAGATCATGAATCACAAGCTTGTTAAGATGTTTCAGAAGTACAAAGCTTAAAGGGATTGTGGTGAGAGTAGTTTGGAAGAGGTATATTTTTAAAATTTGTAGGCTGCCCACAAAGCATTGCTGTGTTTCACCAGTACCATCATACAGCTTTTCTTGTAGCTTCTTGGTTTCCAACTGCGATAAGACTGCTGAACGGATCCTGACCTGGATCTGGGCTGTACCCTCCAAATATCCGGATTTGCCCCTTGGTTTTTTGCACTACCTTACTTTCCCTTTTCTATTTTCTATTTATGATTTGTAATTTAAATTTTACTGTTTACTATAGATTTGTACTCCAGGAAGCATGAAGCACAGAATCAAATATCGCTGTGCTGATTGTATGCTGTAGTATCAATTGTTTGGTGACAATAAAGTAAAGTCTATGTTGGGCTAGGAGCAGCCATTATTGAGTGTTCAGGGAGAACCTGATTATCACAGCATAGTGTTCAGTGGTGACAATTTTGAGTATGACAGTTTCTTACCTTTCATCCTTCAGTTATTCTCCCTAAATGACAGTGACCCACATATTATCAGCCACTTTCTTGACCCCTATAAACCCCCAAGTCCAGTTTCTAGTCTCTTGATCTGCCACCTAACCCAAACATCATTGCATGTCCCTGCTTCTCCTCTCCAATTGCCCATCACTCCTGGACTCCAATGTCTCCATTTGCATTGCTGCTGACATTTGATACCAATCCATACTCTCCCACCCACTCCTCCAACCCAGCCGGCCACAGTACAAATTCACCAGGGCATTTGGGCACCAACATCAGGACCTACGGAATCCACCTCAGAACAGATTCTAGGAGGAACATCCTTGAAATTTCAATCAGCGGGACAAAGGATGGTTCGTGATAGAACCCTTTTGTATTACTAGAGTTCCTAGCTTATATGTGCAAAATGCATCTTTAGAAGTGATCTTATATACAAGAGATTCTGCAGATTCTGGTAATGGGAGTCTCCAACCTGATGGCATGAACACTTCTCTAATTCTGGTAATTTCTCCCTCCTTCTCTCTTTTTCATTTCCCTATTCTGGTTACCCCTAATCGCTTCTCCTCGTCACCTGCCCTTCACTTTCCATTAGTTGCCACCCTCCTTCTCTTTGTTCCATGGTTCAGTGTTCTCTCTTATTAGATTCCTTCTTCTTCGATCCTTTTCTTCTTCCACCTATCTCCTTGCAGATCCTTACTTCATCACCCCTACCTGGTCTCACCTATCACCTGCCAACTTGTACTCTTTCCTATTTCTCACTTCCTTATTCTGTCTTCTGCCCCTTCCTTTCCAGTCCCGAAATGTTGACTGTTTATTCCCCTCCATAGATGCTGCCTGACTTGCTAGATCCTCCTGCATTATGTGTGTGCTGTTCAAAAGTGATCTTTTTTTCCAAAATTCCACTTACAGTAATGGATAAAAGGATTAGATAAGTACTTGATGTTTCATATGGACAAGATGGACCAATAGTCCATTCAGTATTGAAGGATTCAAGGATGCCAAGTCAGATTTCTCCCAACTATCACCATGACCTTTAAGGCACAAGTGATGGCAGATGCAGGCATCTGAAGCAAAGTAAAATAACCACTGAGGAATCCTGTATCAGGACGTTAGATAGAGTCTTGATCTGAAGCATCGACCATCACTCTGCCTTCATTGATGCTGACAAACCTTCACTTCCTCTGGCAGTTTGATTTTCACATCAGCGTAACTTCAATGGAAATGAAAATGGAAAAAGATGTGTAACACATTGTTGATGCTGTATCTGTTAAATCAGCAGATTTAACCATCATCCAAGTTATTTACATAAATCCGAAATGTTGCTCAAAATGGCTCAGAACTCGGTGTGTGATTCCATTCCTGTTGTGCTCCTTTTTAACTTTAGGTTTGGCACTAAGTGGCCTTTTCATCACTGAATGATGTATTTGTGTGCTAAAATATATTAATAACATTTAAGCAATTACTGAGATGAATTATCCAACTTACTTTTGTTAGGTAACGTGAACCTTTCATAGAGAACTCAGAAAGGGGGGCCTAAGTTACATATAGATTGAAGCGCTCTGCAGAATAAAGGTCCTGTAACTTGGAAAACGATTGGGGGCTATTTGTAGATACCTGCTCAGGAAAGCTCACTAGTGCTTCTACTTCCCATCAGGAGACTAAGAAAATTTGGCATGTCCCCCTTGATCCTCACCAGTTTTTATAGATGCACTGCAGAACAAGGGTGTTGTGCATGTTAACTTGCAGGTAGAGTTGGTGGTGAGGAAGGCAAATGCGATGCTAGCAATCATTTCAAAAAGTCAAGTATACAAGAGCAGGGATGTGATGCTGAGGCTTTATAAGACACTGGGGAAGCCTCATCTTGAGTATTGTGAACAGTTTTGGGCTCCTCATCTAAGAAAAAATGTGCTGGCATTGGAGAGGGATCAGAGGAGGTTCACAGGGATGATTCCAGGAATGAAAGGGTTATCATAGGAGGAATGTTTGATAGCTCTGGGGTTGTACTTGCTGGAATTTAGAAGGATAGGGGGGATCTCATTTGAATGTTGAAAGGCCTAGACAGAGTAGATGTGGAAAGAATGTTTCCCATGGTGGAGAGTTTATGACAAGGGGGCACAGCCTCAGTATAGAGGAGTGTCCATTTAACACAGAGATGCAGAGGAATTTCTTTAGCCAGAGGGTGGTGAAGTTGTGGAATTTGTTACCACAAGCAGCAGTGGAAGCCAGGTCACTGGGTGTATTTAAGGCAGAGTTTGATAGGTTCTTGATTGGATATGACATCAAAGGTTATGGGCAGGAGGCGGGGAGTGGGGCCGAGGAGGGGATAAAAGGATCAACCATGATTGAATGGCGGAGCAGATTCAATGGGCCAAATGGTCTAATCCTGCTCCTTTGTCTTATGGTCTTATGGTCTTATATAGAGTATCCTATATGGATTCAACACGGCTTAATATGACAACTGCTCTACCCGAGGATGCATGAAAATACAGGAAGTTCTGGGAACAACTCATCAATTCAACAAAACCATAATCGCCTCCATGGTCTCCGTCTGTACTTCTCTGTCTTGTTAAGAAGTTAACATAAGCAAAAATACCAACCACTCCAGACATTTTCCCTTCTTCATCCTCTCATCAGATACAAAAGTCTAGAAGCATATATGTAATTCCAGGCTCAAAGGCAGCTTCTATCCCACTTTTATATGACTATAGAATTGTCCCTTTCTGCAAGAAAATTTACTCTTGATCTTACAATCTATCTCTATCTCATTATTGCCTGTAGGCACTGGACTTTCTCTGGAAATATAACACTTTATTCTGCATGCTGTTAATGCTTTCCATTGCCCTTTCTCAATGCATTGACATGATGAAATGTATGGGTGATATGCAACACAAAACTTTTCATTGAACCTCAGTGCATATGACAATAATTTACCAGTTGTTAGTGTGAGAAGTGTTGGCGCGAGGCCAAGTGGTTAAGGCATTTGTCTAGTGATTTGAAGGTCACTAGTTCGAGCCTTGGCTGAGGCAGCGTGTGTGTCCTTGAGCAAGGCACTTAATCACACATTGATCTGTGATGACACCAGTGCCAAGCTGTATGGGTCCTAATGCTCTTCCCTTGGACAACATCAGTGGCGTGGAGAGGGGAGACTTGCAGCATGGGCAACTGCCGGTCTTCTGTACAACCTTGCCCAGGCCTGCGCCCTGGAAACTTTCCAAGGCGCAAATCCGTGGTCCTATGAGACTAATGGATGCCTATTATTATTAGTGTGAGAAGGCTCTGGATTATCTGAATATAGAAGTGCCAGACTTCCTGAGAAATACTTCCCTCTATCAATCTATTGGTGTTGCAAAGATTGGGTGAACCCAAATGCAGGACACTGGCATGGAGATAGAGTTGGGATGCAGATGAGGGTGTGAGCGTGGCTGGAGCTGAACAGCAAACAGGAGGATGAATGGAAAGGCAGGCAGCAGGCAATACTTATCTTGACATGGAGCGTTGCTGGAGCTGAACGGCAAACAGGAGGATGAACGGAAAGGCAGGCGGCAGGCAATACTTATCTTGACATGGAGTGTTGCTGGAGCTGAACAGCAAACAAGAGGATGAAGGGAAAGGCAGGCGGCAGGCAATGCTTCTCTTGACTCGGAGAGACAGAGTTACACAGGTAAACCTCAGTACTGAAACAGAACTTAGAATACACAATCCTAAGCGGCCGGGAATGCGAATTACCACACTGGCTGAAACAACGATTTGGCGATGAGTGGATGCAAAGCCAGGGTACTTATGCTTCAGGTTTAGATGCGAACCAGGTGTGCCACAATCAAGGAGCCCGGGAGAACACGGGAAAAAGGGAATTAGGAGAATATGAGGAATTAACTGTCTGGACTGTGACAATTGGAACACTAAAATTAGACTCCCCATGCAGTTACTCAGCAGGATAAACTACCTGTAGGAACCGCGTCTGGTAAAGCTGAAATAAATTAATCAATTTAATTTGTTCAATGGGGGTAAATAACTGCAAGAGAATAAGTTTTAGATAATTTGTGCTTTTTTAAACAAAAAAATTGAAATTATTTCCACATGCAAATTTTTTTACCTTTTAACACTTTTAATAATTCTTTGGGTGATGGGGTAGAGATACCATATGTCTCCACCAAAGGAGGTTTAAGGCACTCTTTCTCTCCGCTAGCCTACAGATCACCTTCGACAAGGTGTGTCACCTGCTTCGACCCCCCCAGTCAGGGTCACGTGAAGCTATGGGAGCTGGTGGTGGATGATCGAATGAGCAGCTGTTGCATATCACAAGTCCTGGTTATGTGATCACTGATGCCAGGCAGACACTCTCAGAAAAGTACTGACAATGGCAGGGGTCACCCAACTTGTAAAGATACTGCATAGAAGAAGGAATGGTAAAGCACTTCTGTAGGAAAATTTCAGAATCAGAATCAGGTTTATTATCACCGGCATGTGATGTGTAATTTGTTAACTTAGCAGCAGTAGTTCAATGCAATACATAATATAGAAGAATAAATAAATAAATATATAGCAGTATATGTATATTGAATAGATTAAAAATCATGCAAAAACAGAAATAATACGTATTTAAAAAGTGAGGTAGTGTCTAAGGGCTCAATGCCCATTTAGGAATCAGATGGCAGAGGGGAAGAATCTGTTTCTGAATCGCTGAGTGTGTGCCTTCAGGCTTCTGTACCTCCTACTTGATGGTAACAGTGAGAAAAGGGCATGCCCTGTGTGCTGGACGTCCTTAATAATGGACGCTGCCTTTCTGAGACAGCGCTTGTTGAAGATGTCCTGGGTAGTTTGTAGGTTAGTACCCAAGATGGAGCTGACTAGATTTACAACCTTCTGCAGCTTCTTTCGGCCCTGTGCAGTAGCCCCCCACCCCCATACCAGACAGCCAGACAGTGAAGCAGCCTGTCAGAATGCTCTTCACAGTACATCTATATGTCAAGAATAATCATGGTCATGTAGACCATGATCATCTACATTATATGACATGGTACATAATGATGATGATGATGATGAATAATTCTTAAAGCTTCTAATATTTACTTGTTCCTAAATGTAAGTAGTAAATACATAGTAATGGATACTAAAGCTATAAACTAAATTCAGATCAGTATGATAGGTACAAAAGCTGTAAGCTAAACTCAGATGTAAGCTGAATGTCTTTTACGCTCTGTTTGATACACAGTATGATGTGCCAGCAAGGAAGGCCGCAACCTCCTTTTCCCCGCAGAGCAGGCACTGTGTCTGACCACAGCTGATGTGAGGATGATCCCAGTCAGGGTCAACCCATGTAAAACTGCAGGGCCTGATAATGCTCAGGTGTTGAGAGACTGTGCAGCCCAGTTAACTGAGGTTCTAACAGACATCTTCAACATCTGTCTGGAACAGTCTACCGTCCCCTCAAGCTTCAAGCAGCCACCATCTTCCTGGTGCCTAAGAGGGTGGCAGTAACTTGACTCAGTGACTATCATCCAGTAGCACTGGCCTCAACAGTAATGATGTGTGTTGAGTGGCTGGTTATGGATCTCATTAAAACCCATCTTTCTGCTACATTGAACCCTTTCCAGTTTGCATATCACTCAAATCGAGCCACCAATGATGCCCTAGTCTTTGCCCTCCACTCCATCCCTCTGAAGCTGGTGGGTAAACTCTCCTTGTTCAGTCTCAACACTTCTCTGGAACTAGATCCTGGACTTCTTGATGGAAAGGTCACAGGCAAAAACATTTCTGGCTCCATCATGCTGAGCACTCCAGGTCTGTGTGTTCAGCCGCTGCTGTTCACACTGCTGGCACTCGACTGTACTGCTAGATCCAGTTGAAACCGAATCATTAGGTTCACTAATGACACAACAGTGGCAGGCCTCGTCAACAATGGTATTGAGATGGCATACAACGAGGAAGTAGAGCGACTGATAGCACAACAACTTAAGCCTCAACATGGAACAAAGAGATTATTTATGGACATTAGAAAGGTGAAAGCTGACTAATCCTCAATGCACATGCATGGCTCCTCTGTGGAGAGAGTTAGGAGCACCATTTCTAGGAGTACACATAACAGGTAATCTCACCTGATCCCTCAACACCACCTCTTTGGTCAAGAAAACACAGCAGCGTCACCACTTCCTGAGGAATCTGAGGCAAGTGAGACTCCCCTCCTCCATATTAACCGATTTTTACAGGAGCACCATCGAGAGTGCCCTGACCAGCTGCACCACTGACTGGAATGGGAATTGCAAGGAGCCTGATCGCAAGTTGCTACAAATGATTGTGAGGACAGCTGAGAGGATCATCAGGGCCTCTCTTCCACCCATTAGAGATATTTATCAAGAGTGCTATGTATATGTTAGAGCGTTTTTTGGAGTTAGCACTTATAGCAAATAACTTCAGCAACTGACCTCAGCCACCAGTCTTCAGATGTGAACCTGAACAGTGTATTCAACCTAAAATGCAGCTCTGAACAATGGGTTCCTAAGCACGCTGAACCACAGTTAATTGGAAGACCAGACAATGCTGATTAAAATTCATCCAGATGTCAGTGGTGTGGATGCAAAGCAGGAGGTGTGAAGTTTGTGTGCAGTCAAAGAAAGCATTGTAGATGCATAGTAAGTATGGAATTGTCCTTTGATCTTTAGCACAAAAATGTTACGTAGTGTTGGGTCAAGCAGACCTTCTTCCTCCAAAAGGTTCTCCATTTGATGCCTGTTGTATCTCATTTTGCAAGAGACAGTTTCATATCTACTGGTAACATTGTTCATGTGACAACAGTTTGCAGGGCGCTTAGTATTGTGAGTGATTTCTCCCACCTGTCCAACAATCTCTTTGATCCCCTACAATCATGCAGGAGGTATCATTAGGACAAGAACTGTTGGGATGGGAACAACTTCTTTCCACAAGCCACTGAACTCCCTGCCACCACATATGAATTTCATCATACGGTCTCATCACATATCAAGTGCCAATAGCATTACACTGTTTACTTTTTAGCTTGAATCATATATGCACTTTATTATTTGTTAATTTATTTGTAGTAATATTATTTTATGTGTTATTGTGTGGGCATGTGGCCAAGTGGTTAAGGCATTGGACTAGCGACCTGAAGGTCGTGAGTTCGAGCCCAAGCCGAGGCAACGTGTTGTGTCCTTGAGCAAGGCACTTAATCACACATTGCTCTGCAACGACACTGGTGCCAAGCTGTATGAGTCCTAATGTCCTTCCCTTGGACAACATTGGTGTCGTGGACAGGAGTGACTTGCAGCATGGGCAACTGCTGGTCTTCCATACAACCTTGTCCAGGCCTGCGCCCTGGAGAGTGAAGACTTTCTAGGTGCAGATCCATGGTCTCGCAAGACTTTATGTGTTATTTGTTTATGTTATATGTACTGTGTTGTGTATGTCGGTCCAGGGGGACGTTGTTTTGTTTGGCTATAAAGATGTGTACAGCTGAATGATGATAGACTGAATTTGAACTTGAAATAAACCTTTTCTAAACATTATACTGAATCTCTGATCTAAAGTTCTATGAAGATTGATTAAATTAATCAGATTCCTCCATGTGAGGAAAACTTCATATAATCATATCATCATGGTAGAAGGTACAATAATGTACAATGTCTTATTTCTTTTATCAAAACCCATTATAATATTTAATAATTTTAAAATACAGTTTTAAAGCTCCTTGCTTCAAAGTTTCTTCTCCATGTCACTGAAGTTCTCTTTCCGTGATATTATGTTTTGTACCTATTCAAGGCTCTAATGCGCTTCTTGGTAAAGAAAATTACCTCAATTCCACCATCCAAAGGCTTAAAATATGAAGTAATGCTATTTTTATTTTAAAATAAATTGGTGGTTCTTAATGATATGAGTAATATAGTTTTGAAGTGATTATATAACAATATATGTTTTTTTATTTTTCCTGATTAACAAACAGGAAATGGCTTTGGAAGAACATTTTCGAGGATGCACAGCTTGAAATATTAACAATGTAGCATTTACTTTCTGTGAAAGCTTAATCTACTTTTTTCTCTTTTATTCCAGTGTCACAAGTTTATGGTTTTGTAATGGAAAAACATACCATAAAATTCTGATTTCTAATTTGTGAAAAACAATGTTTGGGTGGTTCGCTCACAGAGTCAAACTACAAATGAGGCCTGCCTGATTCGCAGCAGGACCACTCTGACTTCAATGAAACTGCTACTTTTCGTTTCTATTTCAAGCATAAACTTCATTCATACTTTATACACAGTAAATTCAATTGGTACACATATTTTTTGACATTTCTTGCAGCTTGCTGTGCAGCAATGGGGTAAGTGAAGGGCACTGAAACACACCTTCCTTGTGGAGTCTGGCCATTGGCAATATGCATTGCAGCTGTCCTGGAGAGATTGAGAGGGAGAGAAAGAGAAAGAGAGAGCCAGAGGGGGAGAGAGAGAGAGAGAGAGAATTAGGGCAGCCCTCTACGTAGTGGTTAGCACAATGCGTTACAGTACAGGCAACTGGGTACAATTTCTGTCGCTGCCTGTAAGGAGTTTGTACGTTCTCCCCGTGACCGTGTGGGTTTTTTCTGGATGCTCTAGTTTCTTCCCGCAATCCAAAGACATACCAGTCGGCAGGTAAAATTGGTCATTGTAAGTTGCCCCATGAGTAGGCTAGAATTAAATCGGGAGATTGTTGGGCGGCGTGGCTCAAAGGGCTGGAAGGGCCTTTTCTGCACTGTATCACAATAAAAAAATGTTTTAAAACAATTTTTGCACACCCTTTCTATTTGGCTTGTGTTTTATCTATCTTGTTGCCCCAGAATTTTAGGTAATACAGAGTGCTCAACTGAAAGAAGAACAATCAAATAGGCATTTCATGTTCATCATTTCCTTAGGTTTATTCATGTTAGTCATAGAAGGATAGAGCCCTACAACATAGAAACAGGTCCTTTTCTGAACTGCTATTCTGCTGGTCCCATTGACCCGAACCTGGACCATAATCCTCCATACCCCTTCCATCCATGTACTTCTACAAACTTCCCTTAAACATTGTAGTCGACTCTGCACCCATCACTTCTGCTGGCACTTAACATAGTTATATTTAAAGAGTGATGGGCAGAAAATAATTAATTTTAGTCCTGCATTTACTGTTATTTGTGTTTTTGCTGTGCTTAGCGCCTAATATGGAAATATGTCTCCCTGCCTTCACTGTTCCTGGGTCTAATTTCTAGATCCGTAACACTGTGTGAGTACCTCCACCAGAAGGATAGTAATAGGATCAACAGTATCTTTCATGCATAAAGTGGGATGAACAACAAGTACTGGCTTTGCAAGCAGTACCCTTGTCTGTAAATAAGCAGAAAATGCAGAAATAATTCCATTAACTTCAGATTCAGTACTCAACTAAAACTTGTTTGCTGAATCTATTCTTATGTCCTTGTAGTTTAACACCGCTAATTTGAAGACTACCCACAATCCCTTTCTCTCTTGTTATTTAGTTTCCTAACTAGGTCAATTTCCATGAGATTCAACTTTAGCTCATGGTCTCATGTGAGACATTTATATTTGAATGTGGGTAAACAATGGAGCTACAAATGATAAATTTATTTATTCATTATGTATTTGTCATACATTTACACAGAGCAAGTACTGCTGACAAAGTCAGTTTACAGTATTTCAGGCATCTCCTCAAAGAATTCAAATAGGTTTTTCAAGCATGGCCAGCTAATCAGCTTATAATTTCCTGTTTAACTTCTCTCACTATACTTCAATATTCAAATGACATACACAGCTTTTAACCCAAAATGTTAAAACACAGGAATACATATAATACTCCCACCCTCTTCATATATAAACCCGGAATATGAACTATTTGGTTGTGGCAAGTTATAATTTTTATTGCCATTATTTTCTTTATGAGCCTTTTTAGTGGAATCACTAGTGCAAAAGCATATCCAATTAGGAGCAAATTGAATAGGAATAAGGAACCTTGGTTCTCAAGGGATATTGCAACTCTGATAAAGAAGAAGAGGGAGGTATATGAAATGTATAGGAAACAGGGGGTAAATCAGGTGCTTGAGGAGTATAAGAAGTGCAAGAAAATACTTAAGAAAGTAATCAGGAGGGCTAAAAGAAGACATGAGGTTGCCTTGGCAGTCAAAGTGAAGGATAATCCAAAGAGCTTTTACAGGTACATTAAGAGCAAAAGGATTGTAAGGGATAAAATTGGTCCTCTTGAAGATCAGAGTGGTCGGCTATGTGCGGAACCAAAGGAAATGGGGGAGATCTTAAATAGGTTTTTTGCATCTGTATTTACTAAGGAAACTGGCATGAAGTCTATGGAATTGAGGGAATCAAGTAGTGAGATCATGGAAACTGTACAGATTGAAAAGGAGGAGGTGCTTGCTGTCTTGAGGAAAATTAAAGTGGATAAATCCCCGGGACCTGACAGAGTGTTCCCTTAGACCTTGAAGGAGACTAGTGTTGAAATTGCGGGGGCCCTGGCAGAAATATTTAAAATGTCACTGTCTACGGTGAAGTGCCGGAGGATTGGAGAGTGGCTCATGTTGTTCCGCTATTTAAAAAAGGATCGAAAAGTAATCCAGGAAATTACAGGCCGGTGAGTTTAACGTCGGTAGTAGGTAAGTTATTGGAGGGAGTACTAAGAGACAGAATTTACAAGCATTTGGATAGACAGGGACTTATTAGGGAGAGTCAACATGGCTTTGTGCGTGGTAGGTCATGTTTGACCAATCTATTGGAGTTTTTTGAGGAGGTTACCAGGAAAGTGGATGAAGGGAAGGCAGTGGGTATTGTCTACATGGATTTCAGTAAGGCCTTTGACAAGGTCCCACATGGGAGGTTAGTTAGGAAAATTCAGTCGCTAGGTATACATGGAGAGGTGGTAAATTGGATTAGACATTGGCTCAATGGAAGAAGCCAAAGAGTGGTGGTAGAGAATTGCTTCTCTGAGTGGAGGCCTGTGACTAGTGGTGTGCCACAGGGATCAGTGCTGGGTCCATTGTTATTTGTCATCTATATCAATGATCTGGATGATAATGTGGTAAATTGGATCAGCAAATTTGCTGATGATACAAAGATTGGAGGTGTAGTAGACAGTGAGGAAGGTTTTCAGAGCCTGCAGAGGAACTTGGACCAGCTGGAAAAATGGGCTGAAAAATGGCAGATGGAGTTTAATACAGACAAGTGTGAGGTATTGCACGTTGGACGGACAAACCAATGTAGAACATACAGGGTTAATGGTAAGGCACTGAGGAGTGCAGTAGAACAGAGAGATCTGGGAATACAGATACAAAATTCCTTAAAAGTGGCGTCACAAGTAGATAGGGTCGTAAAGAGAGCTTTTGGTACATTGGCCTTTATTAATCAAAGTATTGAGTATAAGAGCTGGAATATTATGATGAGGTTGTATAAGGCATTGATGAGGCCAAATCTGGAGTATTGTGTTCAGTTTTGGTCACCAAATTACAGAAAGGATATAAATAAGGTTGAAAGAGTGCAGAGAAGGTTTACAAGGATGTTGCCAGGACTTCAGAAACTCAGTTACAGAGAAAGGTTGAATAGGTTAGGACTTTATTCCCTGGAGCGTAGAAGAATGAGGGGAGATTTGATAGAGGTATATAAAATTATGATGGGTATAGATAGAGTGAACGCAAGCAGGCTTTTTCCATTAAGGCAAGGGGAGAAAAAAACCAGAGGACATGGGTTAAGGGTGAGGGGGGAAA
The DNA here is from genome assembly GCF_030028105.1 of Mobula birostris. Lineage (NCBI taxonomy): Eukaryota > Metazoa > Chordata > Chondrichthyes > Myliobatiformes > Myliobatidae > Mobula > Mobula birostris. The sequence goes on along the minus strand of NC_092372.1, from coordinate 31,797,608 downwards.
AGTTTAAAGGGATCATTAGGGGACGCTTCTTCACACAGAGAGTGGTGGGAGTATGGAATGAGCTGCCAGACGAGGTGGTAAATGTGGGTTCTTTTTTAACATTTAAGAATAAATTGGACAGATACATGGATGGGAGGTGTATGGAGGGATATGGTCCGTGTGCAGGTCAGTGGGACTAGGCAGAAAAGAGTTCGGCACAGCTAAGAAGGGCCAAAAGGCCTGTTTCTGTGCTGTAGTTTCTGTGGTTTCTATGGTTTAAATATTTTCCACCAAATTTGCTTAACCGTATATATATTTTCAGTTTTCTGTTTTAAGAGGCCCATATTGCCATGCTTTTCCTCATAGTAATTTTTCGTTACCTTGTGCAAGTTCCATTTTTGTAGCAGTTATTTTCTGATTTGTGACCCCGTTTTCCTATTTATTACCCAATTCTCAAAATATTTGCTGCCTTTTTGCCCTATTTTAAGCTTTTTCTCTTTGTCTGTTGTCTTTATACCTTTACTTTTCAAAGGGCTTTCATTCCTGGCAAGTGGAGATCCTTAGAATAGGAATGGATTGTTTATTGTCACTCATAACAAAATACAGTGAGAAGATTGTCTTGCATGTTGTTCATAAAGATCAGATCATTACACAGTGCTTTGAAGTAGAGAATAATAACGGGATACAGAACAAAGTGTTAACAGCTACAGATGAAGTGTTTTGCAGGTGGACGATAAGGTGCAAGATCATGCCAAGGTGGACTGTGAAGTCAAGAGTCCATCTTATCATGCGAGGGAACTAATCAATAGTCTTTTAACAGTGGGGTAAAAGCTGCCCATGGCTTCAGTACATGTGACAATATTAAACCAATTCCAATTCTGGGCAATAGTGTTTGGACTGCTGGTGGGACAGGTGACACACTGGTGGTACTTTAATAACACACTCATGAATTTAGCCCACTTGTAATCACAAGCAGTGATAAAAAGGGCCTTGGAGTATCCTGCTTTAAGGCTGATGACTACAGAGTATAGTCTATTGAGTGTTTATACCCGTCAGAGGCAGGATGTTTACTGCCATGAGGATAGCTGAACTGAGCTTCCTTGGCAGGTCAGTCAGGCAACACTTCACTTGTAGATATTCTAAGCTGGGTGACAAGCCCACCAAAACTGTCATGTCTGAACACCATGAGGTGTTGATTAAAAAAACAACCCCACAGCATTTAACTTTGCCCAATAATGCCATATGATCCATCCAGTAATTTGAGAAACCCTCAGTTTTTATGGAGCAATTAGTCAGTCCAGGTGCACAAAAGGTCAAATAATTTTTTTATACATCTGTCATTACTATTTTTTTTCTCTTTTGATATTAACAGATTAATTTTACTTGGTGTGGATTGTATCCCATCACATGTAATTCAATCTTATCTAACATTTATATCAATTGTAATTTTGCATTTTTCTCATTTTTTAAAAAATCAGGATCCCTTATTTCATTATGTGTTTCAGCTTTCAGTTTCTGTAGCATTTCAGAAGAGCAATTTCTACAAATCTGCTCATTTCCCTTTCATTTAGAACTACCTTTTGTTTGCAGTCTTCCATCACTGCAAGACTTGAACGTGTCCAGGACAAAGAAGCGAGCAAAAAAAAACTATTGCAGACCTGATCCGCCCAGCCCCTTCCAAAAGCTCCCTTCTGGAAAAAGCTATAAGGCTATTAAAACAAAAACCATGTGCCATTTTAAGTGTTTCTTCCCCAGGCGGTTAATCTGATTAACTATTCTATTTAGCCCCCACCTCCACCAGCACCTCAGTCACTGCACTGTAAGCTCTTTAAAACACTTTTTATAATGCTCTTTACATTGTAAATATAGTACATGCTGGCATTTATGCACATTTATTCCATATCTGTACTTCTGTTGTTATTTTCATAGAATTCTTCATTCTAAATAATTGTTGAATTTTTGTTGCATGCAGCACCAAAACACCACAGCAATTTACCAATAAATGTAAATCTAAATGGTGAATAAAGATGGTTCTTGATCCTTGATCCTTTTCACACTGATCTTTTTGATCCTTATCCTTTCCACTGGGATCCTAGTCCCAGCTTGGCTCAGAAGGGCTCACTATAATGTTACCAAACTTTCTAGTCACAATTTTACTATCTCATACATTGGAATCCCTCCTTCCACCACACAGCTCACACATGCTTTCATCTAATCTATTTATCACTGCACCATGTTGTCATCCAGATTTTATAGTAAAGGTCTTGTTTCTTTGTTTAGATCCAATTGGCCTTTCTCTTGTCTATCTTTGAGTAAACTTAATATTTCTTGGACAAATTATCCATATTTTCTCTTGGTAATCTGTCAGCATGAACAACACTGCATTTACATTTTGCCAATTACATGAAAATATGGCCTTATGTAATATGTCACAAATTTGCAGATACTGGAAATCCAAGCAACACAGACAAAATGCTGGAGGAACTCAGCAGTCTAGGCAGCATCTATGGAAAAAGCACAGTCGACGTTTCCGGCTGAAACCCTTTGGCAGGACTGGAGAGAAGAGTTATGTTTTGTTATATTTTGTTATGCAATATGTAACATGATAATAAAATCTAATGAATTAAAATTTACACCATGCAGTCAAAGCAAGGACCGATGGCAAAGGTATCCTATTTACAGTAGTTATCTGTTACCATGGGGATATATATATAAAAAAGAGCTGCATTTGCTTGATAAATTACTTTTGCATTGCTAGGCAACTGATACTATTGATTGCTACAGCTGGGATTTTGAAGTGGAAAGTTCCATGCATTTTCTGAAATGTTTATCAGGAAATCTTTATTTAATCTCTCAAAATCACGAACAATTACAGTCCGGAAGTTCTTCAAGAAGCTTTCAGTCGTACATCTGGTCTCAGAACTTCAGGATTGTGGTTAAAATAGGTAATTCCGTGCTTGAAACAGATTTTTGTCCAGCAGCTATTAATATTTCCCTTTAAAGAAACAAGCAATACCTTGAAAATACTATTTGTCATAAAATGCAGGAAAGTGGATAATTTATCAGTCTTAGAAGTGTCCTTTTAGTAGGCAGCTTAGACAAGAAGTCACCTTAATCGATTTGTTCCCTTTAACATGGTACATGATAAGTGAGAAAAAGTTATGAGAAGGACAATTTAAAAATACTTTCTGTCAAGAACTACATCCAAACTTAGACAACAAAAAAATGCTAAATTGCAATTTTTTTGTATCTAGACTATGCTGTTAAAATATTCAGTCACAAATTACACAAAATCTTACACCTTAACATTAAACATGTTTTACATTAAAAAAAAGTTGGCAGTGAATATATTTTGGGAATGTTCGAGAAAATGTGCTTTCAGTGGTGAAAACCATTCATTCTGCTACCAGAGTGTAGGAGTAGTAGAGAATAATAAGCTAGAATGAGTCAAAGAAGATCTGGAATCTGGAGTCTGTTGATGAAGCTATGGAGAGACTTACACAACAAGTATTTACCAACTAAAGTAACTGAGTCATCAGACATAGAATAAATGGAAATTAATGGAGGTCAAGGTTAATAAGTGATCAGGACTCAAAGAATCAGTTGTGGGATGGGTTGGGCTAGAATAATCAACATAGTTTAAAGAGTTTGTGGTATGGATGCTTGGAGGTCAATATCTAAAGCAATGAAGTGAGAATTACTGTCCATGAGAATGAAGTGAGAATTATAGCCCATCTTAATCTGTGTTTGTTTATTGAGGATGAACAAGGCAAAAACAATGATTACCCCCGGGTGAAAATGCTTGTGAAATCCAAACATTACAATAACAAATACTTATGATAAGTTTAAACGCAAACAACAGGAATTCTGCAGATGCTGGAAATTCAAGCAACACACATCAAAGTTGCTGGTGAACGCAGCAGGCCAGGCAGCATCTGTAGGAAGAGGTGCAGTCGACGTTTCAGGCCGAGACCCTTCGTCAGGACTAACTGAAGAGGAGTGAGTAAGAGATTTGAAAGTTGGAGGGGGAGGGGGAGATCCAAAATGATAGGAGAAGACAGGAGGGGGAGGGATAGAGCCAAGAGCTGGACAGGTGATAGGCAAAAGGGGATACGAAAGGATCATGGGACAGACTCCCGTCTCCCCTTCCCCCACCACCACTCCGCAGCCCCGTCTTCCTCAGATCCCACTGTCAACTCCTGGGCCCTCGGAGGTTCCATCTTCCTCTCACCCCAACCCTCCCCTCTCCACTGACACCCCCAGCCTCCCCCCTCCCCCCTCTGATCCCAGTTCTCATCCATGCCGGGTCTTTACCATCCCCTCCGACCTTCAACTGTCGGACGCAGAACGCTCTGTTCTCAGTAAGGGCCTCACCTTTGTCCCCCTTCGCCCACACCTCAGCGAGTTCCGTGTTCGCCACGATGCGGAACTTTTCTTCCGCCGTCTCCGTTTCCGAGCCTACTTCTTCGGCAAAGACTCTTCCACCCCCACCGATGACCCCTTCTCCCATCTTCAGCCCTCCTCTTCTTCATGGACACCCCGCTCTGGTCTTCTGCCTGCTCTGGATCTCTTTATCGCTAATTGCCGACGGGACATCAACTGTCTCGACTTCACCGCACCTTGTCCCCATTCCAACCTCACTCCTTCCGAACGCTCTGCTCTCCACTCCCTCCGCACTAATCCTAACCTTATTATTAAACCCGCCGATAAGGGAGGTGCTGTTGTAGTCTGGCGTACTGACCTCTACCTTGCCGAGGCACAGCGACAACTCGCAGATACCTCCTCTTATTTACCCCTCGATCGTGACCCCACTAAGGAGCACCAGGCCATTGTCTCCCACACCATCACTGACTTTATCCGCTCAGGGGATCTCCCATCCACTGCTACCAACCCTATAGTTCCCACACCCCGCACTTTCCGTTTCTACCTCCTACCCAAGATCCACAAACCTGCCTGTCCTGGCCGACCTATTGTCTCAGCTTGCTCCTGCCCCACCGAACTCATTTCTGCATACCTCGACACTGTTTTATCACCCCTTGTTCAATCCCTTCCGACCTATGTTCGTGACACTTCTCATGCTCTTAAACTTTTCGATGATTTTAAGTTCCCTGGCCCCCACCGCTTTATTTTCACCATGGATGTCCAGTCCTTATATACTTCCATCCCCCATCAGGAAGGTCTCAAAGCTCTACGCTTCTTTTTGGATTCCAGACCTAATCAGTTCCCCTCTACCACCACTCTGCTCCGTCTAGCGGAATTAGTCCTTACTCTTAATAATTTCTCCTTTGGCTCCTCCCACTTCCTCCAAACTAAAGGTGTAGCTATGGGCACCCGTATGGGTCCTAGCTATGCCTGCCTTTTTGTCGGCTTTGTGGAACGATCTATGTTCCGTGCCTATTCTGGTATCTGTCCCCCACTTTTCCTTCGCTACATCGATGACTGCGTTGACGCTGCTTCCTGCACGCATGCAGAACTCGTTGACTTTATTAACTTTGCCTCCAACTTTCACCCTGCCCTCAAGTTTACCTGGTCCATTTCCGACACCTCCCTCCCCTTTCTAGATCTTTCTGTCTCTGTCTCTGGAGACAGCTTATCCACTAATGTCTACTATAAGCCTACTGACTCTCACAGCTATCTGGACTATTCCTCTTCTCACCCTGTCTCTTGCAAAAACGCCATCTCCTTCTCGCAATTCCTCCGTCTCCGCCGCATCTGCTCTCAGGATGAGGCTTTTCATTCTAGGACGAGGGAGATGTCTTCCTTTTTTAAAGAAAGGGGCTTCCCTTCCTCCACTATCAACTCTGCTCTTTCACGCATCTCCCCCATTTCACGTACATCTGCTCTCACTCCATCCTCTCGTCACCCCACTAGGAATAGGGTTCCTCTGGTCCTCACCTACCACCCCACCAGCCTCCAGGTCCAACATATTATTCTCCGTAACTTCCGCCACCTCCAACGGGATCCCACCACTAAGCACATCTTTCCCTCCTCCCCCCTCTGCATTCCGCAGGAATCTCTCCCTACACAACTCCCTTGTCCATTCGTCCCCCCCATCCCTCCCCACTGATCTCCCTCCTGGCACTTATCCGTTTAAGCGGAACAAGTGCTACACATGCCCTTACAGTTCCTCCCTTACCACCATTCAGGACCCCAAACAGTCCTTCCAGGTGAGGCAACACTTCACCTGTGAGTCGACTGGGGTGATATACTGCATCCGGTGCTCCCGATGTGGCCTTTTATATATTGGCGAGACCCGACGCAGACTGGGAGACCTCTTTGCTGAACATCTACGCTCTGTCCGCCAGAGAAAGCAGGATCTCCCAGTGGCCACACATTTTAATTCCACATCCCATTCCCATTCTGACATGTCCATCCACGGCCTCCTCTACTGTAAAGATGAAGCCACACTCAGGTTGGAGGAACAACACTTTATATTCCGTCTGGGTAGCCTCCAACCTGATGGCATGAACATCGACTTCTCTAACTTCCGCCAAGGCCCCACCTCCCCCTCGTACCCCATCTGTTACTCATTTTTATGCACACATTCTTTCTCTCACTCTCCTTTTTCTCCCTCTGTCCCTCTGAATATACCTCTTGCCCATCCTCTGGGTCCCCCCCCACCTTGTCTTTCTTCCCAGACCTCCTGTCCCATGATCCTCTCGTATCCCCTTTTGCCTATCACCTGTCCAGCTCTTGGCTCTATCCCTCCCCCTCCTGTCTTCTCGTATCATTTTGGATCTCCCCCTCTCCCTCCAACTTTCAAATCCCTTACTCACTCTTCCTTCAGTTAGTCCTGACGAAGGGTCTCGGCCTGAAACGTCGAATGCACCTCTTCCTACAGATGCTGCCTGGCCTGCTGCGTTCACCAGCAACTTTGATGTGTGTTACTTATGATAAGTATAAGCTTCAGAATGCCTCTGTAATGATTGGTTTTAGTTGGCTTCTGTAAACCACGCCACAAGGTTTCACTCAGCAAGCGGAGCGCTACAGGGAACATGCAACTTTTCCAGTCAAAAGTTCTTTGGCGCCTTTATTATCTCATAGGACCTCAATTTCAGCGTTCATCTCCTTCCAAAAATCCAGCCACTTAAAGAAAATTAGAACGGAGCTGGAATAGAACAGGAACAGAACAGTAAACGAACCGAAGCAATTATGATGGTGAGCTCAATTCTGTTTCCACCATCTGGGTTGGATTAAGACATTGATACAAGTGCACTTCTTTGACCATAAGAAGCTTGTTTAAAACAAGATCTTTTAATATGAAGGCAATTTTAACAGGAACTACATAGAAAATTCAGGCAGCTGGGTAGCTAAAATTGCCCAGATTATCTCCCGCCCTTGGAGCAGATGTGGCCTTTATATGTGCATGTTAAGTTTCATTGATGTTATATGATGGAATATACATTCCAAAGTTTATGCTTAACATAAGGATCTGTTCATTATTGTAATATTTGGATTTCACAAGCATTTCCACCCAGGAGATAATCATTGTTTATGCTTTGTTCATCTTCAATAAGCAAATACAGGTGTCCCCCGCTTTTCGAATGTTCGCTTTACAAAACCTCGCTGTTACGAAAGACCTACATTAGTACCTGTTTTTGTTAACAGAAGGTGCTTTTACTGTTTCGAATAAAGGCAGCGCACACCCCGAGCAGCCAAGCTCCTCCTCTGGAACTGCATTCTAGCCAGCATTGCTAAAACACGTGCCTGTGAGCATCTGTGCTTTATGTCGATTTATTTTGAGCATCGTTAGTAAGATGAGTTCCAAGGTATCGGAAAGAGCTCATAAGGGTGTTACACTTAGCATAAAACTAGACATAATTAAGCGTTTCGATCGTGGTGAATGAAGTAGGGACGAAGTGAGTTTGGCTTGCGGAAGTTGATGCAGATGATGTTGAAGAGGTTTTGACATCCCATGACTAGGAACTGATAGATGAAGAGTTGATGAAATTGGAAGAGGAAAGGATAGCAATCGAAACCAAATGCGGTAGCGAACGGACCGAAAGTGACGTCATCCAGGAACTGAACATGAAGCAACTGCCTGAGATTTTCGCTGCAATGATTGCAGAAAAGTACAACTTTAATTTTGAAAGGGTACGTAGGTTTAGGGCATATTTGCAGGATGGTTTGAGTGCTTACAAAGAACTGTATGATAGAAAAATGCGCGAGGCTAAGCAGTCAAGCATAGTGTCGTTTTTCAAGCCTTCCACATCAGCCATAGCAGACGATGAACCTCGACCTGACCTTCGACATCGAGGCAGGCAGACATAGAAGATGACCTGCCTGCCCTGATGGAAACAGACGACGATGAGATGACACCCCAGTGTCCCACCACCCCAACCTCCGGGCTGCGAACCGATACCGATCCGCGAAGTATGCAGTGGGGAAGCAGTAGCTGGGACGCACCCAGCACATCTTTAAGAAAAAGTTGAAATAAACAAGTTAATTAATTAGGTGCCGCCCGGCACGTAAATGTCGGCTTAGATCAGAGGCGATTGCCGATTGCATCGCCTCTGATCTGGGCCGACATTTATGTGCCGGGCGGCAGCTAATTAATTAGCTTGTTTATTTCAGCTTTTTTCTTAAAGATGTGCTGGGTGTGTCCTGGCTACCACTGAACCACTTCATGTTTTGTGGATCAGTATCGGTCCACGGTCTGGAGGTTGGGGACCACTGCACCACCCCAACCTCCGATGACTGAGCCTAACAGACCATCATCAGTGTGCCCGGCGCTGTCTTCCCGATTCCAGTAAGTGATACTATACTGCACATACATTATTTCTATTTTATATAGGCTGTGTATTTTTATGTGTTTTTTGGTATGATTTGGCAGCTTCATAGCTTAAAGGTTACTGGAGAGAGTGCTTCTGCCGAGAGCGCTTGCGTGAGATTTTGCTATGGTGGACAGTGCGGCAATGATTGTAGAAAAGTATTTCTACTTTATATAGGCTGTGTATTTATCATATCATTCCTGCTTTTACTATATGTTACTGTTATTTTAGGTTTTATGTGTTATTTGGCATGATTTTGTAGGTTATTTTTGGGTCTGCGAATGCTCACAAATTTTTCCCAGATAAATAAATGGTAATTGCTTCTTCACTTTACGACATTCTGACTTACGAACCGTTTCATAGGAACGCTCTACCTTTGGATGGCGGGGGAAACCAGTACAGGGTACAATAGGCCCTGTTTTCACTTCATTGCAATTTCAAATGGGCAGTCTGACGGAGCTGCCAGTGTGTCTTTCCTATTTAATAAAGACATTGGCCAGAAGAAAACAGAACCAGTTTAGCTCTCTATGTGAGGCTAGAAGAAAGAGAATGCTTCCTGGATCAACAGACTAATGGGACATTGGCAAAATTCCTGCAGATAAAGAAGAGAATTGTTCCTTGCAACATCCCTTTTGGGATTTTATCAATCTGTTATGAACATTTTGGAAGAGAACAAAAGCCACTCTTCATAAGATATTGATATCCACTGGTTTAATAAATAATTGCTAATATAGTGATTATTTATTAAAAGTGGACAAACGACTCTTAATTTCCATACTTTCTAAATTAATCTCGATTTAACTTTTTATCAAAATAAACATTATTCATTATCACAATATATACTCAAGAATAAAAAATGCATTGCCTTTTGCTCCAATCCTGCTGAAGGGTTTTGGCCCAAAACATCGACTGTGCTTTTTTCCCATAGATCTGCCTGGCCTGCTGATTTCCTCCAGCATTTTGTGTGTGTTGCTTTGCTTTTTCATTATTTACATTCATAGCCCATGCTTTCAATACTGATCTATTGTATTCCTACACAGCGATAGCATGGGGCGGCATACTACTACAATAATTGATCGCTTCTTCAGCCAACCCGGCCCCTCCCTCTCCAGTAGCTCCTTCAGCACCGAGCCTCTGTGATGATTCAGTGTGTCCCTCAGCGTGCCCTCCTGCAGTATGGAGAGCGCCAGTCAGCAGCATTCCTCCACAGACATGTCAATGTGCTGGCACACCAACAGGCTTCGGGCAGACCAAGGGGCGTCTTTCACCAAGATGATGATCTGCCAGCAGCACTTGATGTTCGTCTCCATGTCTGTGCCTGGAAACAGCCAGTAAATTAAAAAGTCCCCTGTCATGCAGCTGCTCAGGATGAACTGTGACACAGGCCTTTGCATCTTTCTATGTGTTCATCCAATAATCTTTGGAATTTGATGTGTCAGCTCATTGGGAAATGGAGTGAATTTGGTTAATGTAACTTGTCTAACATTAGACAAGTTAGTTTGCATACAATCAAAATGAATAGATTTAAACTACTCCATAGGTTAGAAAAGCCCATCATTTGAAGCACCCATTCTCCTCCAGATACTTTGCTTGATGTTAAATTTGTCTCCGACGGCAAATAAAATTCCTTAGTAATTGTAAACTACTTGGAATAATTATCCAGTACATTAGCACGATAAAAAGAATCATTTTGTAAGGAATCAAAAGAAATGTGCAAGTAGTTAAATAGGAATTAATTACAAATGCAATTATCAAATCCTGATTATCATAGAACCCATAAGTTTAACTCTAAAGAAGAGCCAGTTCATCATAAAGCTATTTTTCCTGAAATTCATCATAGTAGAGACCAACGTAATGGAAAATATAACGTGATAAATTTATAAACCAAAAATTACAACACAAGGATAAAATATGTGAGTTGCGTTAGTAAGTTTAGATCACATGACATTATCCTTGACTCTAAATCAAACATTTGTGTTACACATGTCCCTGTTATCACGTTATCTGCAATTGTTTAAAAAATTTTAGAGTTATAGAATTGTAGAGTCACACAAGATGGAAACCAGTCTTCTGGCACAGCTGATCCATGCTGACTTTTGCCCAGAAAGCCTGTCCCACTTGCCCATGTTTGGCCCATAGCCCTCTCAGCCTCCCATCCATGTATTTATCAATGCTAATATTCCCGCCTCAACCACTATATCTGGTAGCTCATTCTGAATACACTCCAATCTGCATGAAGAAACTACCCCTGATATTCCTTTTAAATCTTTCGCCTCTTATCTAATACCAGTACCCTCTTATTTTTAGCACCACTTCCATGGGAAAAAGAACTTTGTGCTTTCACCTTGTCCAATCCCCTCATGACCTTAAGTGCCTCTGCCTGGTCACTTCACCACCTCCTACATTCCAGGGAATAAAGTCCTATAGTCCCTCAGCCTCTCCTTGTAACCCAGGCCTCCAAGTCCAGGCAAGATCCTGGTAAATCTTTGCTGCACACTTTCTAGTTTTTTAACATTTTTCCTATAACAGGGTGACAAAAAGTACACACAATTCTCTAAGTATGGTCTTACCAATGTCTTATAATGATGAGATGGGCCAAAGGGCTTCTTTTCATGCTGTATAACCCTGTAACTGCAACATCATAACTCCTATACTCAGTGTTCTGAATGATGAAGACCTGCATGACAAGCACCTTCTTCACCACCCTACCTACCTGTGATGCCACATTCAGAGAATGATCCCTGTTCTATAATATTTCCCGGGGCCATTGTGCATTCACGTCCAACTCATTTATATAAACTACAAACAACAAACACTCCAGCACTGATTCCTGTGGCACACCACTAATCTGACAAACATCACAAGTCTGAAAAACAACCCTCAGCCATTATCCTCTGCTTCCTACCACTGAGCCAATTATGAATCCAATCTGCAGTATCCCCAGATCTCACACAATCTAACGTTCCAGACTAATCTTCCATGAGGGACCTTGTCCAAGGCCTTGCTAAACTCCATATAGTCAACGTTCACTGTGCCACCTTCATCTACCCCCTGGGTTACCTACTTGACGAACTCCAAGAGATTTCTGAAACACAGCTTCTCACAAAGCCATAGTGACTGTCCTGAATCAGACCCTGTCTCTCCAAAGGAAAGACATGGGGGCGGGGGGGGGGGGTGGGACACAGGAGGGGTATGTTATTAGGACCTATCCCTCAGAATCTTAATGTACTTTAAGAGCTGTAATATCTCCTCCCTGCTAATTGGTATGTGGTACAAGACAACACTCATTTCTCCCATTTCCTTAGCTTCCATCGCAATCTGCAGGACCTTATTTATCATGGTAATTAAGCATTATAAAACTCAGCATTATGTTTGCACTTTTCCTTGCAATGTACTAATATTGTGAAAATGTCAGAATGATGGCATGAGAAACAAGGTTCAGTACACGTGACAATAATAAACTAATTAGCAATTAAACTGGAATTGGAATTGGCTTTTATTATTGTCACATGTACTGAGGTACAGTGAAAAGCTTGTCTTGCATTTTTGTTCAGACAGATCAGGTCATTACAGAGTCCATTGAGATAGAATAAGGTAAAACAATAACAATGTAGAATAAAGCGCGACAGTGACAGAGAAAGTGCAACACAGGCAAATAATAACGTGTATGATCATAGTGAGTTAGATTGTGAGGTTGAGTTGAATTTATCATGCTAGGGAACTACTTGGTAGACTTATGATTGTGGAGTAGAAGCTGTTCTGAGTTTGGTGTTGCAGGATTTTGTATCTTCTGCACGATAGAAGTGGGGAGAAGAGACAAGGTCCAGTGCGGATATTTGATTATGCTTTAGTGAGAGAGAGAGAAGTATAGATAGAGCTCACAGAGGGGTGTCTTGTTTTCGTGATTATGCTCAGCTGTGACCACAGCTCTCTGCAGTTTATTTTTGTGGTAACATGTGGAGCATTTGACATACCAAGCAATTATGAATCCAGGTAGGATGCTTCCTATGGTGCAATGATAAAAGTCGATAAAAGGTTGAAAGAAACATGCCACGTTTCTTTAGCTTCTTGAGGAATTGCAGATATTGGTGAACTCTCTTAGTCATGGCATGAAAGAGATTGGACCAGGGCAGGCCATACACAAAGGTGATGTTCAATCCTAGAAACCTGAAGCTCTCACTCCTCTGAAAATTAACACTGTTGAGGTAGATAGGGGCATGTGCATTTGCCTTCTCTTCTTAAGCTAATCATCCCTGCTGGAGCCTAGGCTGCTGACAGTAGCTTACCGGAGTCCTCTGTCCTGGGCCAATAGAAGGTGGATCGGCCCTGTGACTTCAACTTTCATCACATGACTTCATATGTCTTCTAGACAAATATCCTTTAGAGCTTCTATTGGTGTTTATGCAGTTCTGGGTTTTTACAGGATTTGGCTGCTAGCCCCCTGTCCAACACTCCTCCTTTCACAGCCAGGCTTGGGACTGTCCATGGCAGAGCTGAGCATGTATATTGCCCCTTTCCTTTTGTTTTGCATTGAGGGAAAAGTTGTTGTCATGACACCATGCTACTAAGCTCTCTATCACCTTCCTTTACTCTGGCACATCATTATTTAAGATACTGCCCAATACGACGGTGTCACCTGAACTCTTGTAGATATAGTTAGAGCAGAATCTGACCACGTAGTCATGTGTGTAATTCAACTGCGTAGCTCTTTAGAGTCAACAATGCTGATCTATGTACAATATAACATCAAATGCATGTGCACAAGCACACATTTGTAGCAAGGACCTCCACCATCCAGGCTGCTACCATCAGGAGAGAGGTACAGGAGCCCTAGGTCAGGAACAGTTTGGGGTCCTGAGCCATTTCAGCCACCCCAATAATGAACTGATTTCACAAACTATGGACTCACTTTCAAGGACTTGACAACTCACGTTCTCACTATCATTTATTTTGATATGTGAACTTCGAATCTATCATCCACCTGTCTCTGTTTTCCCATCCCATCTCTCCCATTTCCTACCTGGCTTCATCTGCCCATCAATCTCTGCTTCTTGTTGGTCCATCAGTCTCCTACTGTCCCCCATTTCATCTCAGCTGCTTTCCTCCTTATACTGGCTATCTTCCTTCTGAACTGTCAGTCCTGATGGAAGGTTTAAACTCAAAATACTGATATCCCCTCCCCACCTCCCTACACCCACACACTGCTTGACCCATTAAGTTCTTCCAACAAGTTGATTGTTGTTCAATTTTTGATATTTCCACACTAGAAAAAAGACCCTGTCTACCTACTCTCTAAACAGTATACCTCTATCATTTTATATACTTCAGTCAAGTCACCCATTAGTTCAAAGTTCAAAGTACATTTATTATCAAAGTAAGGATACATCATATAACCTTGAGATTTGTCTCCTAACAGACTGCTACAAAACAAAGAAACCCAAAAGTGAACCCCATACATATGAAAAAAAAGACTAACACCCAATGTGCAGAGAGCTTCAACATCCCGAGGGCTTCAACAGCCATCACAAAGACAGAACAGCTGAGTCTTTCAAAGGTAGAGGAGATGGAGTATGCTTCATGAGTAACTCACTGTTGTGCACAGACATGCTTGTGCTGTTTCAGTTCTGCTCACCCGACCTAGAACATCTAGCGATCAAGAGTCATCCATTTTATCTGCTGAAGGTGTTTCCTGCCATCATCCTGGTTGCAGTGTACATTCCACCCCTGGACAATTTCAGGCTGGCACTGAAGAAGTTGAGCAGTCATGAATCAGCACACCTTGATGCGTTCCCTATCATTGCGGGGAATTTCAACCAGGCTAGTTTGAAGAAGTCTCTGATCAACTGCCACCAACATATCACTTGTGGAACCAGAGGAGCCGACGCACTTGACTACTGTTACATCACCATCAATAGCGTTTACAGTGACATCTGCAAAAAATCCAATTATCTGGTTTAACTTCTACTCGGGCATACAAGCAAAGACTAAAGCCTGCAGCACCAGTGATGAGAACCAAGAAGGAATGGTCAAGGGAAGCAGGAGAATGCTTACAGGTCTGCTTTGAGTTGGTGGATTGGACAATATTCACAGATACATAGAAACATAGAAAATAGGTGCAGGAGTAGGCCATTCGGCCCTTCAAGCCTGCACCGCCATTTATTATGATCATGGCTGATCATCCAACTCAGAACCCCGCCCCAGCCTTCCCTCCATACCCCCTGACCCCCGTAGCCACAAGGGCCATATCTAACTCCCTCTTAAATATAGCCAATGAACTGGCCTCAACTGCTTCCTGTGGCAGAGAATTCCACAGATTCACCACTCTCTGTGTGAAGAAGTTTTTCCTAATCTCGGTCCTAAAAGGCTTCCCCTCTATCCTCAAACTGTGGCCCCTCGTTCTGGACTTCCCCAACATCGGGAACAATCTTCCTGCATCTAGCCTGTCCAATCCCTTTAGGATCTTATACGTTTCAATCAGATCCCCCCTCAATCTTCTAAATTCCAATGAGTACAAGCCCAGTTCATCCAGTCTTTCTTCATATGAAAATCCTGCCATCTCAGGAATCAATCTGGTGAACCTTCTTTGTACTCCCTCTATGGCAAGGATGTCTTTCCTCAGATTAGGGGACCAAAACTGCACACAATACTCCAGGTGTGGTCTCACCAAGGCCTTGTACAACTGCAGTAGTACCTCCCTGCTCCTGTACTCGAATCCTCTCGCTATAAATGCCAGCATACCATTTGCCTTTTTCACCGCCTGCTGTACCTGCATGCCCACTTTCAATGACTGGTGTATAATGACACCCAGGTCTCGTTGCACCTCCCCTTTTCCTAATCGGCCACCATTCAGATAATAATCTGTTTTCCTATTTTTGCCACCAAAGTGGATAACTTCACATTTATCCACATTAAATTGCATCTGCCATGAATTTGCCCACTCACCCAACCTATCCAAGTCACCCTGTATCCTCTTAGCATCCTCCTCACAGCTAACACTACCACCCAGCTTCGTGTCATCCGCAAACTTGGAGATGCTGCATTTAATTCCCTCATCCAAGTCATTAATATATATTGTAAACAACTGGGGTCCCAGCACTGAGCCTTGCGGTGCCCCACTAGTCACCGCCTGCCATTCTGAAAAGGTCCCGTTTATTCCCACTCTTTGCTTCCTGTCTGCTAACCAACTCTCCACCCACACCAATACCTCACCCCCAAAACCGTGTGCTTTAAGTTTGCACACTAATCTCCTGTGTGGGACCTTGTCAAAAGCCTTCTGAAAATTCAAATATACCACATCCACAGGTTCTCCCCTATCCACCCTACTAGTTACATCCTCAAAAAATTCTATGACATTCGTCAGACATGATTTTCCTTTCACAAATCCATGCTGACTTTGTCCGATCATTTCACCGCTTTCCAAATGTGCTGTTATCACATCCTTGATAACTAACTCCAGCAGTTTCCCCACCACCGACGTTAAGCTAACCTGTCTATAATTCCCCGGTTTCTCTCTCCCTCCTTTTTTAAAATGTGGTGTTACATTAGCCACCCTCCAATCCTCAGGAACTAGTCCAGAATCTAACGAGTTTTGAAAAATTATCACTAATGCATCCACTATTTCTTGGGCTACTTCCTTAAGCACTCTGGGATGCAGACCATCTGGCCCTGGGGATTTATCTGCCTTCAATCCCTTCAATTTACCTAACACCACTTCCCTACTAACATGTATTTCACTCAGTTCCTCCATCTCACTGGACTCTCTGTCCCCTACTATTTCTGGAAGATTATTCATGTCCTCCTTAGTGAAGACAGAACCAAAGTAATTATTCAATTTGTCTGCCATGTCCTTGCTCCCCATAATCAATTCACCTATTTCTGTCTGCAGGGGACCTACATTTGTCTTTACCAGTCTTTTCCTTTTTACATATCTATAAAAGCTTTTACAGTCCGTTTTTATGTTCCCTGCCAGTTTTCTCTCATAATCTTTTTTCCCCTTCCTAATTAAGCCCTTTGTCCTCCTCTGCTGAACTCTGAATTTCTCCCAGTCCTCAGGTGAGCCACTTTCTCTGGCTAATTTGTATGCTTCTTCTTTGGAATTGATACTATCCCTAATTTCTCTTGTCAGCCACGGGTGCACTACCTTCCTTGATTTATTCTTTTGCCAAACTGGGATGAACAATTGTTGTAGTTCATCCATGCAACCTTTAAATGCTTGCCATTGCATATCCACCGTCAATCCTTTAAGTGTCATTTGCCAGTCTATCTTAGCTAATTCACGTCTCATACCTTCAAAGTTACCCCTCTTTAAGTTCAGAACCTTTGTTTCAGAATTAACTATGTCACTCTCCATCTTAATGAAGAATTCCACCATATTATGGTCACTCTTACCCAAGGGGCCTCTCACGACAAGATTGCTAATTAACCCTTCCTCATTGCTCAAAACCCAGTCTAGAATAGCCTGCTCTCTAGTTGGTTCCTCGACATGTTGGTTCAAAAAACCATCCCACATACATTCCAAGAAATCCTCTTCCTCAGCACCTTTACCAATTTGGTCTTTGAATCTGAATGAATACACGTTGTTACTGACTTCATCAAGATCTGTTTGGGTGAGGGTGTGCCTTCGAGAAAAGCCAAGAGCCATGGATGGACCAGAAGAATCATAGTCTGCTGTGGTCTTGATCTACGGCATTTAAGATTGGTGATCCAGAACTATAAAAAAGTCCAGGAACGGCCTGTGAAAGGTTATTTTAAGCATGAAAAATCTATTCAGTTTGAAGTTAGAGACAGAATCGGACGCAGGTCAGCTCTGACTGGGTTTGCAGGACATTCCTTCCTATAAGGTGAAACCTAATGTCGTAAAGGACTATGATGCTTCACTTCCAGATAAGCTCAACAGCCTTTATGCAAGCATTGTTAGGGAGAATAATGCTGCTCCTGTGTGAATCGCTGCGGTATATGGTGACTGCGTGATCTCTGTCTCAGAGGCCGATGTCGGAACATTGTTCAAGAGGGTGAGTGGTTGCAAGGTGCCAGGCCCTGACCTGGTAGAACACTGAAAACCTATGCCAACCAACTAGCGGGAGTGTTCAAGAACGTCTTTAGTCTCTCATTGCTGCAGTCAGAGGTTCCCACCTGATTCAAAATGGTAACAAATGGACCAGTGCCCGAGGAGAGCAAGGTGAGCTGTCTCAACAACTATCACACAGTTGTGCTCACATCTACTGTGACGAAGTGCTTTGAGAGGTTGGTCATGGCCAGAATCAACTTTTGCCATAGCAAGGACCTGGAACTGCTGCAATTTGCCTATTGCCCCAATAGGCCTGCAGCAGATGCAATCTTACGGGTTCTCCACTTGGCCTTGGAACACTTGGACAAAAGTAGTATCTATATCAGGACTCTCTTTGTTGATCACAATTCAGTATTCAACAGCATCAAAGTTCAAAGTAAATTGATTATTGTAATTTATAGCTTTTTATGATTACGTATTGCACTGTACTGTTTCTGCAAAGCTATACATTTCACTACACAAGGCCATGGTACTGAACCTGATTTTGATTCAAAACTTGCAACTGGATTAAGACTGCACTAAGGTGCCAAGACTCAATTAACCTCAGCTAAAATCGTTTATTTTAGCACTAATACAATAACAATGTTACCCATTCCATTCTCCAAATGTGTGGTCAACTAATTCCATATTGCTGGACTTCAAAAGGGCTGTCTTTGCACCCCAGTTACATGCCCCCCACTGCAGGCACCCTAACATGATTTTGATCCCATCCTTTTATACAATAACATATCTGTATCACCCAGTTTAATTACTATAGCTATCCTGCTCTCTCGTTGTACATTGCTGAGAGGAACCTGCAGTCATTTTGCCACTAAAATAACCCTAAACTATAAATGTCTGAGAATTGGGGCAGCAGTTAGGACTGCCATTGTAAAAGTGCAACGGTCCAAGTGCGATTAATTTTGGAAAGTAATCTTTCAGTGTTTGAACTCCCTCACCATCTTCTTTGCAACTGGAAACTAATTCTCTTTTTATTTCTCTTCCCAGTTGCATGAAAGGTCTTCAGCCTGAAATATTAATTCTGTTTATCTTAGATGTGTCTGACCTTTTAGAATGGAAAGAAACATCCTGCTAAATATTCTTTCCTAACAGCGAAGCTGATTAAATACTGGGAATAATTTCTTCTTAAGCGCGTTGTGAAATTTGTTGCACTTTAGCACCAGCATTTAGCTGAAAATGGTTGAGAGTAGCACTTGTTAATAGTTAAATAAGGCACTCTGCCAGCTGTTTAGAAAATAGTAGAAGCTTTAAAGCCTCTCCAACTGGAGAACCTTCCTACAGCTGAATGTGCCTTGTTTATATTATAACACCAGCAGAAATTAACCCTAATAAATAGTTTACAGTGTTCACAGGAAAATATATAAAAACACATATTAGTGTCAGATAGAATACAGTGTAAGGAAATGTAGGGTCATTCATTTTGGTAGAAGGCATGGACTATATTTTTCAGTATATGGAGAGCAAATTCAGAAATCAGAGAAATGCAAAGGGATTTGGGAGTCCTCCTGCAGGATTCCCTAAAGGTTAACTTGCTGGTTCAGTCAGTGGTAAGCAAGGCAAATGTAACTTTAGCATTCATTTTGAGAGGAATGGAATATAAAAGTAAAGATGTAATCTTGGGGCATTATAAGGCGTTAGTCAAACTACATTTGCATCAGTTTTGGGCCTCTAATCTAACAAAGGATGTGCTGGAATTGGAGTGGGTCCATGAGAATGAGTCTAGGAATGAAAGGGTTAACGTATAAGGAGCATTTGATGGCTCTGGACCTGTACTTACTAGAGTTTTGAAGAATGAGAGGGGATATCATTGAAACCTATTGAATATTCAAAGGCCTAGAAGGAATGGACATTAGGAGGATGTTTTCTCTGGTGGGTGAGCCTAGGACCGTGAAGACACTGCCTGAGAATAGAAGGGTGTTCCTTTAGAACAGAGATCAGGAGGACTTTCTTTAGCCAGAGGATGTTGAATCTGTGGAATTCACTACCACAGATGGCTATGGAGGCCTAGTCACTAAGGTTTTTGTTTCAAAGCAGAGGTTGATAGATTCTTGACTAGTAAGAGCATCAAAAGTTACAGGGTGAAGGTAGGAGAATGGGGTTGAAAGGGATAATAAATCAGCCTTAAAGGAAAGGCAGAACAGACTCAATGGCTGAATGGCCAAACTCTGCTCTTACAGTATGTCATATGGTCTTATGGACTCAGTTTTGGAGCGACTGAAACAAGCAGGAGGAAACGTATCAAATTTAATTCAGCATCGATGCTACATTAGTTTCTGCTAAAGTTGTTCTGATTATTGGGTCATTGGAAAGGTAAATTAAACAGCAAGAGAGAAGTGGAGCAGCAATGACACTGGTTTCTGGGACTAATTCAGAAGGCACATTAGAATATCATTCTATCCCTAGGAAATAGAAGCTTACTCATGGAAGGAGTTGGGCATGTGTTGGGCACATGGCCAAGTGGTTAAGGCGTTCGTCTAGTTACCGCAAGGTCGTTAGTTCGAGCCTCAGCTGTGGCAGCATGTTTGTGCCCTTGAGCAAGGCACTTTAATCACACATTGCTCTAGTCTGTGCGAGCAGTGTTGCCCCACACAGACTTCCAATCTGCGCCTTGTAAGGCATGAAAATGCCCAACACAGGCCTCTCATGGTCTGAGTCGACGTTCCCTCCCTCCCCATTGAAGGATGAGGCAAGGGAAGTCAGGAACTGCATAAAAGTAAAAGATAAGATATATTATATGGTGAAGATTAATGAGAAGCCAGAGGATTGCAAAGCCTTTATAAACTATAGGATACAATTATAGAATGATATAAAAGAAGATTGCAAAAGTTATTTAGATATATAATGATAAGGCAGAGGCAAGAGTGGACATTGGACTGCTGGAAAATGTGCTGGAGAAGTAGTAACATAGAAAAGAAAACTTAATTTAACTTTATAAGTGGTGATAGTATTCAAACCCTGCCACAACACTTAAGCATCCTTTGTTGATTCAAGTTTAGTCTGGAATTGCCACTTTACCCATGAGATGGCTTTCTGGAGATTGTACCTGGATCTCTTGTAACGTTCTTGGTCACCAGATCTGAACGCCTCTGATCTGTCTCTCAACAGACTGTAGATCTCATGGCTCATCCAGGGCTTCTGATTGGGAAAGACTGAATGATTTTGTGGGACACACTTTTTCTATAACTGTTTTAATAAAGTCCTATGTATTATAGAGTATTCCTTCAGAAACACAGATGAGTCCTTGAAAATGTTCTGAAAAGATGTTGCCGAAAAAAATTTTGGAGGCATTAATCAAGAATCTCTGGAGACCGGGATGCTCCCAGAGGACTGGAAAAATGCAACATGACACCACTGTTTAAGAATGAAAGGAGGCAAAAGTCATGAAATTATAGACTGGTTAAACTAACCTCAGTGCTTAGTAAGATTGTAGAGTCCATTATTAAGGATGAAATTTTAGAGTATTTAGAAGTACATGATCAAACACAGCAAAGTCAGCATAGTTTTTTTTAAGGGGAGATCATTAAGGATGAAATTTTAGAGTATTTAGAAGTACATGATCAAACACAGCAAAGTCAGCATAGTTTTTTTTAAGGGGAGATCCATGGAATGATTGTCAAAGATTGCGACAGACCTAAAGCATGATTGATTGCTATGGAATGTCAACATGAGTCAAAATATCAAGAAATAAATCAACAAGCAAAACAGATCAAATAATCTGCTTGAAACCACATTGTTGGCATGAAGAATTTCTACCATTTACAGTGAATTTTTTCATTTGTTTGTCTATAAAGATGTTCCTGTTTTGAAAATTACGTAATCCTACAGAGAATTTATGGCTTGTACTTTTGCTTTCAGGATTTGTAATATCTAGTGCTATTATATTGGCAGCTATAGGCTCAGGTTTCAATTCCCAGTGCCGTCTATAAGGGGTTTTCCTTGTGACAGTGTGGATTTCCTCCGGGTGCTTCGGTTTCCTCACATGTTTCAAAGACATATGGGTTAGTGTCAGTGAGTTGTGGGGCTGCTATGTTGCTGCTAGAAGCATAGAGGTGCTTGCAGGCTGCCCCCAGCATAATCCTCACAGATTTGATTTGATACAAAATGAAGCATTTCAAGGTATGTTTCAAAGCACATGTGATAGGTAAAGCCAATATTCAAATCTTTAAATCTTTAATTTCCCCGCATTCAATTCACTGGACTGTAGAGTATAAGGGGAATTTTGGCAAAGCAGGAGAAGCACCCTGTATAATTTTTCAATACCACAGGCACACCTGAATTTATAATATGCATTTCAGTCAAGTGAGACTACTGAAAATATAAAGTCCAAAAAAATGCTGCCTGCTTAATGCATTCTTTTTTATTTCATCTGCATATTAAAGCACATACAATATATCCAGACCATTTTCACTAGTCTCCAAGTCAACATGATGATTATGTAAACCATGCAGTGGGCAAGTGTACTAACACTTAGTTTTCTGAATCTGGATTTAAATCTGGTGTAAACAGATGGAACAAATTGTTCCACTATAGTTGAAATTAAATTTCCAGAATCTTGTCCTATTTTTCAGTGGCTACATTGTTTTTGAAATTTGTACAGTTTCAAATTAAGTCCATGTTCTCAACAATATTAAATATTTAACTAGAATATAGTTCAATTCAAAACAGTTGTAATTGAATACTATATCATCCATTTTGATAAGGTGTCTTCAGGAATATGTTGAGTATTTTAATTTATTATAATTTTGCTCAGGAAAAATAACAACGAAACAACAATGTTTACAACCTGAAACAAATGATTTTAGAATGAATTTCTGCCATGCATTAAAACTATGTTATGATTTTAATTACATATTGACTTCAACATTTTGGTCTTTGATTTTAATATCAAGCAAGATACTAATTGTAATATTTGATAATGAAAGCACTGTAATAAAGGCACAATAATAATATAAATAAGAGATTTCAAGAAAAGGAGATACAGGGTGAATTTGTTGATTTGTCACAGTCAATTGTTCAAATATACTAAAGTATTTTAATGTATAGTAACACACACAAAATGCTGGAGGAACCTCTGCAGGTCAGGCAGTATCTATGGAGATAAATAAACAGTCAACATTTCGGGTTGAGACCCTTCTTCAAGAAGGAAGGGGTAAGATGCCAGAATAAAAAGGTGCGGGGAAGTGAAGGAGAATAGCTAAAAGGCAAAAGGTGAAGCCAGGAGGATGAGAGAGGTAAAGGAAGGAGGAAGGGACCCAAGGGGAGGAGACAGGCAGGTGATAAGAAGTAAGGCGCTACAGTAGGGAATAAAAGAAGAGGAAAGGGGGAGGGAAAGTTTTTTTAACTGGAAGGAGATATCAATATTAATGTCATCCGGTTGGAGGTTACCCAAACAGAATATCAGGTGTTCGTCCCCTACCCTGAGGGTGCCCTCATCGTGGCAGAAGAGGAGGTTATGGACCGACATGTCAGAATGTGTACGGGAATTGGAATTAAAACATGTAGCCCTAGGAAGTTCCACTTTTGGTGGATGGAGCAGAAGTGCTTGACCATTAATGTATTACTGTAATCCCATCATTTGCTTGTTAGAACTACCATTGTATCCAATAGGTGAAAAAAGCTCTTGTTTTTTTTTATATGTTGAAGTAACAAAAGTAAATGAGAAATTATGCCTTGTAAATTTGTACTTACCGTCAAAGCATGGATCTAGTTTTCTTTACTGGAAACTTTATTTCCAGTAACCTTAGCAGTATGGCAAATATTGTTCAATTGCCAAGTGTTAAATTGTTCTGTGAAGAGCAGGCTGTGGTATGCAGATGATAAACACTGCTCTTGTAGTGCAAATAGAGGCCTGTGAAGAATGTGGAAATGTGTCCTGAAATGTTCTGAGAATGGCAATAATGGTAAGAATTCCCACCAACAAAGACAAACTTGCTGGAACAGCAGTATTTTACCTCCCATGGCCACAGATCAGGATTGTGAGATTTTGATGTTGTATTGCAATCTTAGCTCTCTATTGTATAGAAACACTGAAAACTAAATGACAAATATAAAGACAATTTCAAATAAGCCGTAGATGCTGGAAATTTGAAATAAAAAGAGAAAATGCTCCTTCCATTCAGAAGGTCAGGCAGCATCAATGAGAAGGGATAGTTAATGTTTCAGTGGAATACAAGGCAGATTGTTCAGTTAATTTTTCCATTACATGTTATCACCATTTGTTTTTAAACTTGGAAATATTAAAACAATCAGAGCAATGAGACCTGCTGAGTTCCTCCAACATTTTATGTGTATTCAATGACAGCAATGTCTGCTATCTAATCTGGTTTTTAGGAGACCCTAATTTTAGTAATGGGAATCACAATTAACCTTTGAAAGATGAATGCGAGGGCAAGGCTGCACATTTTGAGCTCATGTTTGTAACATTTGTCGAGATAAATCACAACATGCCAACATTCTCTCCCCCAATTTCCCAATATACCAATTATATTTTGTTATTCATATTTTGTTCAATAATGATTAATATTTGTCATAGTAAATATATAGTTTCAATTTTCTATTGTACTGATCAAAATACTAATTAACAGAAGCAGAGTCTGTTCATTATTTAGTAATTACAAAATTTCAGGATGTGTTTTAAAAAATTTCCTTCCAACTTTAATAAAGTCAAACAAATAGACACAAGATGAAGCTAGTTAAAAGATGGAAGTATTGTAGAAAACGTTATGGAGCTTTCTTATAAGTATAATAAAAATAATTGTGCAGATAAGTTTGTTTATGCATGGTACGTAAATAGTTTTGGAAGATAAGTGACTGTACTTCTGCAGCAAATTGGGGTCCTATGGGATTCATATAATGGACACGTCTATGTGGAGGGGCTGGTGATAAGGCTGACAGTTGAGTTATCAGCAGAGGCTGGGACAGTCTTCAAACTGCCAGAGGAAGTGGTAGAGGGAGGTAAAATTTCAAGGTTTAAAAGGCATTCAGAGTGGCAGATGGATGGGAAAGCTTTACAGAAATAGGGCCAAATGCAAACAAGTGGGAGTAGCTCAGGGCTTGGCTGCCATGGACAAGTTCAATTAAAGGGCTTATTCCCATGGTGTATAACTCTATGGATGTATTTAATAATTTAGCCTTCCCAACTATATGAAGTAGAAAATTCCAAAATTTCCTGATCCTCTGGGACAAGAAATTCTTCCTCATTTCTTCCATCTATGAATGGTCCTTTATTATGAAACATATGTCCTTGATTTTAACTTCTTCATGCAAGGAACCATCCCAACAAATATAGTTTTATTTTTCAACAACTTTGACCCTATAAGCTCATATTTCCAATTTAATCAACCTCATCTTTCCAGAAATCAACAGAGTGAATCATTCTTGTATGGCCTCCAACGAGCAGTGAATATGTGTTCATAACCAATCTTAACTCTGCTACTGTATTATCTCTAAATTGTCAGAGTTCTTCTCCTCAATTGAGTTTGACAAACAGTAATGTTTTCCAAGCAAATATTGAGCAAACTAAAGTCTCTGTCTTCAACTCCATCATAGATTCCATTTCTTATTCATCTCCTTGACAACCAGGTGAAACATAGAAACAGAAAACCTACAGCAAAATACAGGCCCTTCAGCCCACAATACTGTGCTGAACATATACTTACTTTAGAAATTACCTAGGATTACACATAGCCCTCTATTTTTCTAAGCTCCGTGTACCTGTCCAAGAGTCACTTAAAAGACCCGATCGTATCCGCCTCCACCACCGTTGCCGGCAGCCGATTCCACGCACTCACCACTTTCTGCAATAAAATCTTAACCCTGACATCTCCTCTGTATCTACTTCAAAGCACCTTAAAACTGTGCCCTCTCGTGTTAACTATTTCAGCCCTGGGAAAAGGCCTGTGACTATCCACACAATCATATAAGGTGATTCTTATATTTAACATTAGATATTATTCAGAATAAAGGAGATGTGTAGGGCAAGTTTTTTTACACAGAGAATGGCTAGTTCTCAAAGCGCAATGCCAGAGTTGGTGGCATTTAAAGTGCATTGATAAACACACACACATACACACACACACACACACACACACACACACACACACACAAAAACGAACATGAATAGGATGAAGTCATATGGATCACGTGCAGGCAGATAGGATTAGTCTCATTTTGCATTGTGGTTGGTACAGGCAGCCTCGGCTGAAGTCTTTGTTCCTGTGTTGCACTTTTCTATGTTCTACAAGGTTTTTAATCAAATCATTTGCCAGTTATTTAGCATCATGAATATTGCCCAATTTCACCTCCAAAATGTAGAGCTTTTCTAACTTTACCACATTTCAACTGTGGCTGAAATCTTCATCCATACCTTTGTAATCTCTAGACAGATCATCAATTCTTTGGCCTTTGGACATAATTGGGGAAGAGAGTGAAGTAGCAGAGGTATTTGACTTGACTGTGGTTTTAATTTAGTAGCATCCTCTCACCTGGTGCCAAAATGTTTTCCATTTTTAAAAAATTTACTGTATCACTGATAATGCCAGCAGTTACCATCCATCCCTAATTGTTCCTACATAGAGACGGCAATGAAAGTCAACCACATTGGCTGATGTGTAACTGTATAAAGGACAGAATGGGTAAGGATCACTGATTTTATTCCGTTGAAAGACATAAATGAAACATTTTTACAATATGTTAATGTTTCAGGTCATCTATAGGTGTTGCCTCATTTGTTGAGAATTTCCTGTCTTTTCTGATTTTTACTTCATATTTGGAGTGTAAGCAGCATTTTAAATTTTCAATTAATAGTAGTTATTTCATGCTGATCATCAGTGAAGTTTTATTTTCAAGATTTTATGTACTTATTCCAATGTTCACCAACTGCCATGATGAGATTCAAACTCATGCCTTATGGTCCAATTGTCCACACCACTAATAGCTTGCCTAGTGACTCATTCTCTATGCTGTGGCCATACTCAATAATCAATGCATGTACAAAATTCACAGTAATCAATTATTCTGTATTATGAACATCCATTATAAAATTCTGGACACTTTCTGCTGAGAGACAAGGAAACATTTTTAAAATATCTAACTTTGTATTTCATTTCAGTCTGCAATATTTAGTTTATGCAGACATTACTGAACTGTGCTATTTACTGTTTACCTATGCTGTGCACTATTTACGCTTCGAATAATATTTTATTAACTTGTTTGTGGTAATATTTTGGTTTACAGTATGTGCTGTGTATGATATATATTTTATGGATGCACCTTTGTCCTGAAGAATGTTGTTTCATTTGGTTGTATATATGTACAGTCATACGACAATAAACTTGAACTTCTGTCTGCCAGTTAACTGTTCATTTCTGAACCCCTTTATGTTAAGTTTTAATGCTATAAGAAGGAATGCAACAAACCATTGACATGATATGAATTCACAATGTTATGCTGGCTCAACCATGGATTGCTCTAGCAAGGGCTTTAAGGTTATATTTATATAACAAACGTAAAATGATAAATAAACTATCATTTTAGTGGTATACTGAAGTTTTGAATTACTCTCACAGCATACTAAAATTAAGTGCATTTTCTTTCAAAGGATAATGCTCAGTAAAATTGGATGGTGGACTTGGAAATAAAAGACTGTATTGTGATGCTTTCTCACTGGGTGAAGTAAAGATGTCTCCCCCAGACAAGCCTGAAGTTCCAATAAATTGAAGCCAACATTACCCACAAACTAATATGAGAAAATATGGCCCGTGAAAAGGCTTTATATTTCCATCACATATTCACATTAATGCAAAAATGATTAATATCATGAGTTACTTTCATAAACTAAATCAGAAAATAGGATTACCTACAGATGTCATTTATCAAAACAGTTACACCAAGATGTTGAATCCAGTCCAAACACAGCTGGTTTGAAACAAGAAATAGGTCAACTGAGCTCCATAAATTGGTGTTCTTTTTCTATCCTTTTAAATTGATAAATGTTTGATCCCAATCAGTCTTTATTAAAGTACAGTTTTTTTACCTCTGAATTATGATGATTACTGCAGGATTAAAATCCAGAGAGGTCTACGAAACAGAGAATGAAACATTTTAAAATCTTGCCTTTGTATTCTAACATACAGCATAGAAGAGAAGAGTGCAAGCATGTGTCCTTCAGCCCATAATGTCACTGCCAACCACAGTATCAATGCAAACTATTTCCATCCTCCCATATACTGTATAGTCTATATCCCTCCATACCCTGCCTGTTCATGTGTCTCTTTAAATGCCTCTTAAACATTGCTATTGTATCTGCTTTCACTACTTCCCCAGCAACACATTCTAGACACCTACTACTTTGTGTAAAAAAAGCTTGTCTCATAAATCTCCTTTAAATTTTCTCACCTTAAAGTTATGTCCTCAAGTATCTGGCATTTCCAACTTGGTGAAGAACCTCTGATGATCTACCTTGTCTGCATCCCTCGTAATTTTATATATTTCTATCTGATATTCCAATGAAAACAATATTTTACTTTGAACTTTGAACTTAATACATTGGCGATAAAAGAGCAAAAAACCTGAAAATATTCAGTAAGTATTCTTGTTCTGGATCGTATTAAACTTCTTGACTATTCTATGGATGTTTAACTATGAATGTTGAGAGTTCAGCATAATTCTTGATTTAACCTCACCCACCATATACCCATAAGAACCTTAGATTACAATAACCTGCATCTCAACCAAATTAGACACATAAAAATACAACAAGAGATTGAGTTGTCTGTAGTAACTAAATCACCTCTTGACACCCCAAGTCCTTCCACCATATAAAAGTCACAAAGTCAGGAATGTGGTTGAATATTCACCAATTGCTGGCTGAACGCAGCTGAGAAAGGCAATTCAAAAAGTTGACATCATCCGGAACCAAGGAGACTCCTTGAATGACAGCATGCCCACAACTTGGACACTCACTCTCTTTTCTGCCATTGAACAATGCACTGCATTTGTTTGGCTAGGCTGTCATCAAATCTTTAATCTGTGACCACTAGCACCAAGATGGACAGAGATGGGAACGCCACCAACTAACACATCATCTGACTTGGAAATATATTGTTCTTTAGGATGGTGGTGAACAAGGAAGCTTGTCTCAAGAACCAAGGTACCAATAAAGACAACTGACAAAAGCAATGAGGTATATAGGATCACCTGTGGTGACCGGAACAAGAACTATGTCAGCCACACAGGACGTAAGGTCTCAACATGTTTATGGGAACATAAACCTATATTATGGAGACATGATCCACTGTCACTGATCGTGGTACGTGAAGACTGAGAAGGACACCACTCTAACTAGGACACCGCAGAGGTTCTGGCACAGGCAAACAGGAAGCAGGCACAAGAATGTTTAGAAGCGTGGATCTCTTTGGATAATGCTGTAAACAAGCACATTGAAATGGAAGTCATTTACGAGTCAAAGAAACATGAGGAACAGAATTCAAAGATTGACTGAAGGGATGACCAATCAGGACCGAGGCAAGTGAACAGGGGCCTATATAAATGAACAGGGGCCTATATAAATGCGCACTGATAATGTCACGTCGACTGGAGATGAAACATCTGCATGCTAATTGTCAAGCTCACCGAGCACCGCAATGTCAAATATTGCTCTTTCTTCATTTTTGCTGAGACTCGGTTCTCTTTACTAAATTGGTATTGGTGTTGATTTGTTATTGTCACATATAGTGAAAGGCTTATTTTGCATACTATTCATTTATCATTATGAAGAAGAAGGTAAAACAATAATGCAGAATGAAGTCTAAAAGCTACTGAAAAAGTGCAGCACAGGTAAATGATAAAGTGCAAGATCACAACAGGTACGTTGTGAGGTCAAAAATCCATTTTATTGTAGAAGAGGCGGTTTCAAGAGCCTGATAACAGCAGGATAGTAGCTATTCTCGAGCCTGGTGAGATGTGCTTCCAGGCTTTTGTATCTTCCACCTGATGGGAGAGGGGAAAAGAGGGAACGCCCAGAGTCGGTGGGATTTTTACTTTACTGACGCAGTGAGAAATATGGACAGCATCCAGAGAAAGGAGACTGGTTCCTGTGATGGAATGTATTCATGCAGATTTAATTATTACACAGTACACTGAGGAGGGAAATTAACAGAAGGAAAGTGCACTGCAGGTAAACAATTTTAACCAGGTAGATTGCGAGTTGAAAAATTTGTCTTATCCTACTAGGGAACCAGTTAATTGTCTTATAACATTGGCTAGAATTTGTCCTTGAACCTGGTGGTAAATGCTTTCAGGCTTTTGTACCTTCAGCCCAATGGAAAAGGGAAAAGAGAGAAGTCCAGGGCAGGTGGGGCCTTTGATTATGCTGACCTTCGCTCAAACAGCCAGAAGTACAGGCAGAACTTGTTAGCATTATGTCCTCCCAAAGGACTGTAGCTGTACAAGAAGGGAGCTCACCTTGACTTTTCAAGGGCTTCTGGGAATGGTCAATGAATTCTGACCTTGCTAGTGAGATTCAATCCTCAAAAAATAAATTAATTTACAAAACGCTTTCTCTCTGACATTGATTAATTTATCCATTGTTCCTCTATTCCTTATTGATGGGATGGTTCTTAGAAAGCCAAAGCTTTTTTTTCAAACTTCAGGCTTTTTGCATCACTTCAAGTGTTACTTAGCTGACAATATTTACAAGGCATAACATTGTGTTATAGTGGGTGAGTATTAGGGTAACAAATCAAATAAAATTAGAATTATCAATGAGCTTTTCCTGGTCCACTGGTCATGAATTAGCACATTAAGCAACTACTCCGGTGAGAGAAACAGAATTAGCATTTCAGATGGAAGACTCAAAAGAATTCTGACCAGATCTGTAATCAATCCCATCACGTTGTTTCTTTTTTTTCAAGAATGTATTTCTAACCTTGAAAGACTCATATCCCAAATATTTTTTACAGTACTTGCACCAGTTTATATTTCTTTCACACCCTTGCCAGCAAATGGTTAAGCTACACTTTGTTTGACTCAGATTAGTGTAGAGTATAGATTGAGAATGTTTGCAAAACATATTTTCAGAGTAGTTTCGATTAATGGGGAAAAGAACATTTTTGCTGTGGTTTGTTAACATGTAGAATTCTATTAGTAGCTGTTGCTATGAGATACTGCTCAGTATCCAAGGGCAATTTACAGCCTTTGCCAGAATAGCTTTGAATATGGTTTATGCAAGAGCATTTAAATTATAAATCTGAGCATATATAGTACCAGATTTATATCTGGAATACTGCTAAGGCATTCCGTACTATTGGTTTGAGTACCTAAAGTTCACATTGTTGCTTAACATACGGAACCTTCAGATGGTTTTATACAGCAAACGGCTGACTATTTTACCATAAAAATGGCCAGCAACTTGGTTCATTGATTGCTGTGTGAGGACAAAATTCGCCAGCCTTTCCCGGTCCAGCCTTTGACTTCAAACTCATTTATATGGTTGATCCTTAAACTGAGTTGCAATTCCTACCTCTGAACTTCAAAATGGTTCAGTTTACTGTGTTGCAATTCTGGGATATGCTGAGGTCAGGATAAGAGCAACCAAAATGCAAATTATTCTGTATTTTGTTTAATGTTTGTGGCCCGTGTCACAGAGAATGTGTCTGTGAAATTCAAGCTTTCCCTTATCATTAGATTTCCTTTTTTAAGTATACTTATTTCTAACACAATGTCAGTTAATGAATGGGAGGTGGTGCAGGGTATCTAGCACAGCAAATAGATTGTTGCATAACAGACAGAAGTCAATTTAGAAAGTAAACTAGATATTTAATAAAAGAATAAAGAAAACAAATTGCAGCAAGCTTCTCAGTAAACTTATAGATATTTTTCAACAAAAATGACATGACTGGTAGACGATTTTTATATGCAGGAAAACAATCTGTGTACCTTCACTGCCTTCAATCCATCGACTGACACTGTGTTGGCACAAACTATTTTGAAAATTGAAACTAACCATGTGGGCACTAAACCTTAAAAGCAGGGTAAGCACCAAGTCATGCCCACTCTGATAAAAATAAAGCTAAACTTTATTTGTCACGCGGAGGTCGAAACATAAAGGGAAGTATGCCATTTGTGTTAATGACTGATATTATCTGAGCATATGCTGGGGGCCGTCCGCAAATGTTGTCTTGTTTCTGCCACTAAGGTAGCATGGCATATCTTACTGACCCTAACCTGTATGTTTTTTGGAATGCGAGAGGAAATTGGAGCACCTGGAGGAAACCCATGAACTCTCAGGGAAAACACAGAACTCCCTACATACAGTGACAGCAGGAATTGATCCGATCATTGCTGCTGTAAAGGGTTATGCTAGCCACCACTCTACCGTGCCACCATGGATGTCACTATTAGTAGCCTTTCTGCTTCATCTGCAGCTTTGAAAAACAGAAAGATGAAATTTTACCAAAGTCTCATGATTTATCATTTCTTTCCTATCCTCTGTAGCTTAGGTGGGGTCTATTACCTTGGATGTTGCTCCTCCATGAGCCTTGGCAATTCTAAAGTAAAACAATCAGATAATATTGGAGGTTGTTATTGCAGATGCCCAAGAAGTAATGCATAAATGCATTTCTGCAAAATCAAAAAAAAAAGTTTGATTTTAAAATCTTGCTGATCTGGTAGAAAGTGAGGGTAAAGCAAGAGTAAACTTCAAATCCTAATATATTCTTAAGCAGTTCTTACTTCAACCCTGAAATCAATATCCCCCCCAAATATGAGGTGCTGCTCACAGTTGAGTTATGTTACTGTACCCAAGAAATTTTGTAGATGTTGCATAAACTTTATAAAGAATACATGATAATCCAAAGCTTGCCAATGTACCTGAGAGTCTTTATATTTCACTGCTCCGTCTGGCAATCCAAAGAGCAAGTTTAAGCCAGTTAGCTAAAGGATAGTGTGTCAGAAGTAGAAATTTATCCAAAACTACTCTCAACCCAGAAATAAAGAAGCATTGAACATGAAAGCTGCCAAAAGAAATATTAGCTAAACAATGTTCTCAAACCCATTTCAAGGACCAAAGCTAGATCATTTTAAAATTGCTCTTTCATCATGAATGCTATAAATAACAACTTTTCCAGTGACCTGATGTCATTTGAGTTCTGTTCTTCATCCAATTCATTGTTTAAGAAGGATTTATCTCTTTGTGGCCTTCCTGCATGTTTAATGTTGTTGTTCTTGTCTTCAAAATCTCTCCATGATCTCACCTACTTCTCCTACCTGATGTCCATCCTGTTTTCTCTACACTATGGACTCTAGGTTTCTCATCTCTTTCTTTTCAAACCAGCAATTCATTCAGTCAAGACACAGGTCTGTGAAATGTTTTACATGCCTACCATCCAAGACAGCGAAAGTCTCTAGATGGTTGCTATACACGAATGCTCCTGATGGTTCTTGACTTCAGTTGGCAACAGCACATGACGAACATCGAGCTCTATAACAACCTACCGATGCTCACCACTAAAATTGAGGTGAGAAGACTGCAACTAGCAGGGCACTGTCTACACCACCCCGAGCTACCCTCCAGCGTAGTCATCATATGGGAGCCCAAGCATGGGAGGATGAACCCTGGGCGTCCTCCCCAGACTATGGTCAACACGCTCCTAGAAGACAGCAGCGCGGCTAATGTAGATGAACTGAACACACTGATGAGGGAGAGAGAGAAGTGGAGCCCGACGCTGGCCCCTTAGGCCTGAGTTGACATAGTAGTAGTAGTATTAGTAGTAGTAGTAGTAGTAGTAGTAGTACTATCTTAACTTCATTAATCTTCTTGAGTTTCTCCTTTCTTTTACTCCTCATCTTTCACTTCCATCACTTTTGTGGCTATTCTATGCCTTCCTTTGTATTCTGAGAAAACGCAGGGATATCATTCTGCAAGTCTAGAGTTTTGTAACATCCAAGCTGTTGTTTCAGTTTATAAATAGTTAGTGCATATCGAGCTGCTTGTTCATTTTTTCTCATCGACACCTTATTTCATTAACAAGGGAGCCCAGCAGTACCTCACTACAGGCATGAACCCTGCTTCACCTCCTCTTATTTATTTGTTCTGTCTGTTTCCTCCACAACTTTCCATGCTAAAAGATAAAAGATTAGCTTTATTTGTCACATGTACATCAAAACATCAAGACAAACAGAGAAATGGGCTGTTTGTGTCAATGACCGACTCATTCTGAGACGTTCTTTGAGCAGCCTACAAATATTGCATTGCTTCTGGCTCCAACAGAGCATACCTGTATTTTTCTATCCTTAACCCTTTCAGATGTAAGAGGAAACCAGTGCACTCAAGGGAAATCACACAGTGACAAGGAGAATGTACAAACTCCTTATGGCGGGAATCGAACCCGAATAATACTGCTGGCACTGTAAAGCATTACGCTAACTGCTACACCACCTTGTCACTCTCCAGTTGGTCCTTACTATATTTAAAATTAGCTTCAGTTTTATTGCCCATTCCTTGAGCCATAAAGTCAATATTTCTTTCTGCTCCCCCAACGTAGTACAATGACTCAATGTAAAAACAAATATGGCTGATATTGGAAATCAGAAGAAAGAATTGAAAATGCTGGAAATTGTCAGCAACTCAGTCAGTACTGGAAAATCAGAGGTATAACATGTGATTAAATGGAAGAAAAGACAGAATGGGAGAGGTAATTGACCAATATTCACAAAAGAATTCCTTCCATCACTGCCTCATCGACATTTATTCTCAGTAATGCGCGTGACGGAAGTCAACAAAAACTTAGCACTTTAGTCTCAAAAAGGCAAAACTAATGACCATGTTAAAAAGGGAGAAGAGACAAAGGTTATGGGAGTGGATTCCAGATCTGAGACTGAACAGTTAAATCCGCAGTTCACAGTATTGTTATTACTAAAATGGTGGCTCCTCAAAACAGCGGTGATGAGGGAAGCCACCCCTTTTGAAAGTCTGAAGAGTTAGAGGAGGTTATAATGATTATGAAAAATGATGTCAGAGAGAACTGTAAGTGGCGATAAGAGTTTATCAAGCAATGTTAAATGTGGCCATGAATTCCTACTTTTCTGATTCAAAGCCATAAATGAGTGTCATCCTTTGTAAAGCAATATGTTAAAATATTACTCTGGCATACTACTGGTAACTCATTGCAGAACTGCAAAGAAATCAGTGGACAAAACCAATGCAATATAGTAGCATCATTGATTTTTAAAATATACTTCATAATGGAACCAGAGATTTGGTAAACCACCTCATCATAGTCCAAGTATCCTGAACTTACATCAGCTTAACCTGTACAGCTAGTACACTTAATCAAATCAAAGACCCAGATGCTGGGTCTCCTAATGTTCGTCTATGTTAAGTACCAGAATCTGCTGTATACCTGGGACCTTCAGATCAGGTATACCTGCACCAGTGTCTTCAGCTACTAGGATAACAAATGTGGAGTGCTTGCTCCATTCTTTGTCTATGGACACTTACTGCGTTTGCTGAAATTGAAACTGATATACATCCTCACTAACCAGCACCTCACTCTCCCTCAATCCACAAAAGTCATGCAGTACTCATAACTTCAGAACCTCACCTTGAAGAGTCCAATCCAGTCCCAGAAGCTGCTTGAGTAGCCCTAGGCCAGGCAGTAGAAAATGATAGCACCTCAGATGCTGCAAATGGCAGAAATTGTGATCATGGGACAGCTTCAGAATCCCAGACTGATACTCCTAAATATCATGTTAGGATTTCCAGTACAGCAAAGCTGAATAAATAAGAAATATGAAACATTGTACATCTCCTTTGATGTTAGTGATTGAATTTTCCCTTGAAATGAATTTTTTAGAACGTTATAACCTAAGGCAAATTTTTATTCATTGTTCGTAAGTAAAATGTACAATGAAATAGGCTGTAATTGTTGAGACCCCAAGTAAAACTATGGTCAATAAAACTTTTGTGGAAGTCTCTTCACTGTTATATGTCAAAACGCCATAAGTATGGGAATATCATTATGATAGGAACTGCAGTATTTCAAGAAGGCCCATCACTAGCTTATCAGGTTCTAAATCAATTTGATTTAGATTTATTCCTTAGCAAGTTAAATTTAGGGTTAATTAGCAATTAGTTTAATTAATAGATAAAAGATCAATCGATTTTACTTCACCAATAAAAACAATGCTGAAACACCCTTGAAGGTATTATATCAACCAGAACAATTAAATTGATTCCTCGGAACTTCCACCCCAAAACTGTTGCTACACGAATATATTTTTGATCAAAACAGGCTTAAGAATGGCAACTGAGTTTAATTCAGATAAGTGTGAGGTGTTGCATTCCGGGAAGACAAATCAGGGTAGGATTTTCATAGTGAAAGACAGTGCCATGGGGAGAGTTGTAGAATAGATGGAACTAGGATTACAAGTATGGTATATGGTTCCCAGAAAGTGGTGTCACAGGTAGACAAGGTGGCGAAGAAGACTGAAGAACAGAGTTATAAAGAGAGGATGAAAAGGCTTGGACTCTATTCATTGGAGCATTGGAGGATAAGGGGAGATCTTACCGAAGTACAATATAAAATCATAAGGGGAAGACAGGATGAATGCACAGACTTTTTCCCAAGGTTGAAGAATCAAGAAGTATAGGGCACAGGTTTTAGGTGGGAGAGGAGATATTTAATTAGAGCCTCAGGGATAACATTTTCACCAGTGTGTGGTACTTACATATGTATCCCCGTGTGTGGTACTTATGTGGAAAAATCTGCCAGAGGATGTGGTTGAGACAGTGTGTTAACAACGTTTAAAAGGTATTTGGACAGGTACATGGATAGGAAATATTTAGAGGGAAGTGGGACAAATGTGGACAAGTGGGACTAGCTTAGACAGGCATTTGGGTTAGCGGGGCTAAGATGGTCTGAAGGGCCTGTTTCCATGGCGTATAACTTTATCACCATGACCTGGTAAATGATATTCCAAAGGTCTAACAGTAGAAACGCAACTCAGTTTTACTCAAGCCCAAAAATTTTGGAAGTATATTTCAGGTTATTGAAATTAGTTTCAGAAAGAAAAGCTCACTACAAAATAAATTAGATACAAATGGAAGATCTCTAAATTTCTTAGGTATTGATGCCATAATGCTAATGTAGCCTTGCCAGTAACTGTATAAACAGGTTTTTTGGTTACATTTCTGGCAAAGTTACATGGATGCAGATGCAGAATATTTGAAGAAATACAAGGCCAAGGTCCTTTCATTGAGACGAGCTTTTATCACAAGATATTTAGCAAGCTACTGTTAATGGAAGCAGTCATATATTAACTCTTCCAAACCTTCAACTCAGCAAATTCCACTGACAGCCAAATACATTTGCAATATTAGCTATAATAAATCTCAACTAGTCACCTTTGCAATACATCCAGACCTTAATTTTGTACTGCACTGGTTTTGCACATATTGCCAATACAAATTTTTCAAAGTATTAACAAAGAGAATTTAGGATAGTTGCAACAGAATTTTGAGTAGTACAAGTACTTTTTGGGTTCTAAGAAGGTGACTAAAGTGAACTTGCACTTGTGGGATGAATCAAATTAACCACATATTGGTTGGGTCATTAATTTGTGTTTGCTATATTTGTAACTCCAAAATATAAAGACTATCTAAAAGGAAAAGAAAGAGCTGGAAATGTGTGCCTTAGTTTCATTCTTTACTTTAGTGAGATGTGCATGTATGACGTGGTGTCTTGATAAGACCATAATATATAGGAGCAGAATTCGGCCATTTGGCCCATCGAGTCCGCTCCTCCATTTCATCATGCCTGATCCAATTTTTCTCTTAGCCCCCAGTCTCCTGCATTTTCCCCATATCCCTTCATGCCCTGACTAATCAAAAATCTATCTAACTCTACCTTAAATATACATAAAGACATGGCCTCCACAGCTGCCTGTGGCAAAGAATTCTACAGATTCACTACTTTCTGGCTGAAGAAATTCTTCCTCATCATCGTTCTAAAAGGACACCCCTCTGTTCTGATGTTGTATCCTCGAGTTTTAAACTGTCCCATCATAGGGAACATATTCTCCACATCCACACTATCAAGGCCTTTCACCATTCAAAAGGTTTCAATGAGGTCACCCCTCAATCTTCTGAATTCAGGTACATACACTCCCAGAGCCATCAACACTCTTCATATAACAAGCCATTCAATCCTGGAATCATTGTTCTGAACCTTGTTTGAATCCTCTCCAGATTCAGCACATCCTTTCTAAGATAAGGGCTCAAAACTGCTAACAATACTCCAAATGAGGCCTCACCAGTGCTTTATAAAGTCTCAACGTTATATCCTTGCTATTATATTCTAGTAATTTAGAAATGACTGCTACCATCACATTT
Source organism: Mobula birostris (assembly GCF_030028105.1). NCBI lineage: Eukaryota > Metazoa > Chordata > Chondrichthyes > Myliobatiformes > Myliobatidae > Mobula > Mobula birostris. Next base: position 31,759,402 of record NC_092372.1, on the reverse strand, counting down.
GCTTTCCTCACTATAGATTCAACCTGCAAATTAACCTTTAGGAAACTCTGTACAAGGACTCTCAAGTGCCTTTGCAGATTTTAATTTGGATTTTCTCTCCATTTAGAAAATAGTCAACCCTTTCATTTCTTCTACTAAAGTGTATGACCAAACACTTCCCGATGCTGTACTCCATCTGCCATTTCTTTGCTCATTCCCCTAATTTGTCTAAGCCCTTCTGTAACCTCTCTACTTCCTCAAAACTACCTGCCTCTCCACCTATCTTCATATCATCTGTAAACTTTTCAATAAAGCCACCTATTCCATCATCCAAATCATCGACACGTAACTATAGCAGAATCGGTCCCAGCACTGACACCTGTGAAACGCCACTAATCACCGGCAGCCAACCAGAAAAGGCTTCTTTTATTCCCACTCTTTGCCTCCTGCCAAACAGCCACTGCTTTATCCATACTAGAATCTTTCCTGTGATGCCATGGGCTCATAGCTTGTTAAGCAGCCTGATGCATGGCAGCTTGTCAAAGGCCTTCTGAAAATCCAAGTACACAACATCAACAGATTCTCCTTTGTCTATCCTGCTTGATATTTCTTCAAAAATTTCCAACAGATTTGCCAGGCAAGATTTTCTCTTGAGGAAACCATGCTGACTCTGGCCTATTTTATCATGTGCCTTCAAGTACCCTAACTAGCCTATACTGTAGTTTTCTTTTTTCCTCTCTCCCAACCTGAAAAGTGGTGAGACATTTGCAATTTTATAGTATTCTAGAAACATTCCAGAATCGAGTGATTCTTGAAAGATCATTACTAATGCCTCCACAATCTCTTTACCCCCCTCTTTCAGAGCTGTGAGGTGTACACCATCTTGTCCAGGTGACTTATCTACCATCAGACCTTTCAGTTTCCAAAAGAACCTTCTCTCTAGTGGCTCTTCATGCCCCCGATACCTGGAACTTCCACCATTCTGCTAATGTCTTCCACAGTTGATTGGGAAAATTAGGTTGGTGCTGGATTTTGTTGTCCCCATTACTACCTCTCCAGTGTCTTCCAGTGGTCCAATATCCACTCTCGCCTCTCTTTTACACTTTATGTATCTGGAGAAACTTTTGGTATTCTCTTTAATATTATTGGCTAGCTTACATTTGTATTCCATCTTGACCTTGTTAATTACTTTATTAGTTGTCTTTTGTTAGCTTTTAGAAGCTTCCCAATCCTTCAATTTCCCATTAATTTTTGCTGTATTATGTGCTCTCTCTTTGGCTTTCATCTTGGCTTAGACTTCCCTTGTTAGCCATAGTTGTATCATTTTGCTTTTAGAATACTTTTTCCTCTTAATGATGTATATATCCTGTGCCTTCCGAATTGCTTTCGGAAATTCTAGCCTTTGCTGTTCTGCTGTTAGCCCTGCCAGTGTTCTTTTCCAATCAATTCTCCCCAATTCCTCTCTCATGCCTCTGTAATTCCCTTTACTCCACTGTAATACAAATACATCTGACTTTAGCTTTTCTTTCTCAAATTTTTGGGTGAATTCGATCATATTATGATCACTTTCCCCTAACGGTTCTTTTACTTGAAGCTCTCTAATCAATTCTGGCTCATTGCATAATACCCAGTCCAGAACAGCTAATTCCCTTGTGGGCTCACCACAAGCTGCTCTTAAAAAGACATCTTTATAGGCACTCTAGAAATCCTCCCATTTGGGATCTAGCACCAACCTAATTTTCCCAATCTACCTGCATATTGAAATCCTCCATAACAATTGTAACATTGTGATGACGTATGTTATTAACATACTTTTACATTCAACAGGTAATGAATTGTTTAAATGAAGAGGAATGCTTAATCAAACAATATATTTGTAATGTTACACAAATATTAAATACACAACACTCCTCCCTGCTTAGTTATAAACTCCAACTCAACTCAAATATGCAACGTATTGCTCTCCAGTCATCTATATACCCTTTATACTGTACAACACAGCTTCTTCCTGTTGTACTGCAGGTCATGGTCTTTCTTGGGGGCTTTGCTATTGCTTTCTTGGTGGGTGGAGGGTGTTAATGCTTTTTTGCTGAAGTAAGTAGGGGAGATATAGGGGTGCTTTGGGTTTCTAACAGTTTTACTATCATTCATTCTTTAGGGTGCCCTTCTGTTTTTGTGGATGTCTGCAAAGAATAAGAATTTCAGGCTTTGTATTTTATACATTCTGGGATATTAAATGGGATTATTGAACTACTATATACACATTGACAGAATAGTAAATTTTAAGTTGTCACAATCAGACCTGAAGATTTAATTACTACAACGTGTTTTCTGAGAAGGAGGTCATTTTGCTTGGCAGTTGAGATTTGTGTCTGTAAAACAACCCCGGGATCTGGGGCATCCTCCAGGCTGGTTTTAGGATTTGAATCTGTGTCTGCAGGAAGTGGTTCTGACAGGTCTGGATACCTTTCTTCTGAACATGTTGTATCCTGAAAAGTATGGCAAGCTTCTCTGGATGACATGGACAGTGTCTGTCTTCACCGCTTCCTTTATCTTTTGGAAAGCCACCTCACTCTGTTTTGAACACTGCCATTTCTCCCTGATGTGTAGTAGGGAGCTTAAGGGGTGGAGCACAGTAGCTACGTTTGGCAGGAACCTGTTATATAATCGACAACTCCTAAAAAGGACTACAACTTGACAAAACCTTGGGGAATCCACCATGGCTTGAATTTTCTAAGCATACTTGGTTTAAATAATTCACACTTGTGTTGTGCTCTGAGTCCATTATCCTCTAATCTTTTTAACACTCTCTTGAGATTTTGGAGATGTTACTTGTCATGCTTACCAGTAGCAATAAGGTATTCTGGCTAACACAGAGTGCCTGGACAGCATGTAGCACTTGGTCCATAGCTATCTGCCCAAGTGCAGGTACAGATGCTACTCCAAAAATAAACCCATTATAGTGTTATAGCCCTTTGTGAGTTTTTAAGGTGAGAAACACTTCGTAGTCTTCTTCTGTCTCCCTCTGTAGGTAGGCGTTAGGTAAGTCCACTTTGCTGCAGTGTTTTCCTCCAGAGATGTTTGCAAAAATATCCTCTATTCTGGGCAGAGTGTTTTGATCTACTTTCAGTACTGGGTTGATAGTGGTCTTAAAATCATGACAGATCCTGATAGACCCATTCATCTCTCAGCTAATCACACTGCCACAATGCTGGCCCTCCTGTTTTTACCACATACAAGCCTAATGTGGATTGGTGGTTGTTGTATTTCCCCCAGAAGTTATTTTTTCTCCAGTATAAGTTCTTAATTAGATATCTGCAGGCTTCAGTTCAGTATCTTTGAAATGGCATTCAAGCTCATTTTGTGGAATGACTGAATTAACCAAGTCAGTGTCCAAATCTATTTTAATTGGTTTACAGTTCACTTCTGGTGTAAACAATATTGCTTGACTGATGTTAGTTTTCATTGGCACTTGTTTTTCATTGGCTTCAAAATGCTGCTCAATTTGCTCAGCATACAATATCTGAGATATTGTATATAGTGAGATATTGGATATAATGAGAAAACAGGTGTACGGGGTTGAGTGTGATCTGGGATCAGCCAGGATGGAATGGCAGAGCACATCTATCTTTCTGATGTAGTAAGCCATTTCTGCTTACTATTTATAAACAATACTCACTGTTTATAAACGTTGAATTTAGTCCATTTTCTGTCTTTTTTTTAACTGAACAATTACTCTCACCCCTTCTGGGGAGACACATGCTGCAGTGCTATTTTTTAACTTGAACATCTCACTGTTCTTCAACAGGTAGGTGGTGTCCTTGGGTTCATTTTTAAACTTCCTTATCACTACTGTTATGTTTTGTAACTTAAGAAATTAATCCAAGAAAATAAGATGGGGAGTCTGGGAGAGCTTGTAGGCTTCATTTTTACATTAGCGGGACACATGCTTATGACGTGGTGGTGTGATATGTATGCCATTCACATACTTTTACATATAACCCGTAATGAATTAGTTAAACAAACAAAAATTCTTAACCAAACAATATATTTACAATATTATTCTAATAATACTGAAATATTAAATACACAACAGTGTTCAGTAATATTTGTAAATATTCAGAGCAGATTTATTAAGGAATTGATGGCATCTCTGGTATCCCAGAGCTGAACTTTGCCACATTCTTAACTTTGCAGATGATGCGTAGCATAAGAATGATCCAATGCAATAATACTTAATGGGTTCACTGCCATTTACAGTTAAATGCTGATGGATTTCACTAGGCCGTGCTGCAACTCCACATGTTTGCTACTGCTTACAATTGATTCAAGTTAAAGAAGACACCAGGAAGCAATCAGTATTGCAAATGCTGACAGATTCCACTGAGTTCAAAGGCAGTTGTAGCCAGATAGGGGTGAATTAATAGACATTTCCCTTGGAATATAGCTTAAATATGTATATGAGCAGAAGGCTGGTAGAGAAAGAGGAGGAAAGTGTTCATCAGATCAGTAAGCCCAAGTGGATGGTGCAATTGACTGAATGTACATTACTTTATGAGTGTCATATATCAATGTTACCTTCCTATGTTGTATCCAGACGAGAATGTATTTTCATCAACATTACTATATAAACACAAGCAATGACTCATACAGGTCAGTACTGAATACCTTGACAGCTGACATGGTGCCTGCATTCTGTGGCAATCTGTTGTGCCAGCTCCCTCTGAGTTATGTCCAACCAAAGGCTGGCTGCTTGACTCCTCTGCACAAATCAAGCCCGTGTACGTACCTTGAATGTGATGAAAGTGATGCTGCTACACAAGATGAGACTGACTTGCTGAAACCATGCCTGGATTTCCCAGACTAATCTGGAGATGCCCCGTAGCAGTTCATGGAGTGAGAGTCATGGCCATTTGTTGCATGTTGCAAAATTTGTGATAATGATTACACTGGCTTTTATCCCAGTTAAGTACCAGATCAGGATCTTGAATAAACAGAGGAAGAAGATGAAGGTAGGAGGCAAACTGAACAGCACATTTCTGTTAACCATAAAATTCTCATCGGAAAGATGTCCAAAAGCTTGCATCCCAGTTTCCCAATTACTTACAATCCCACACATAACCTTCCCTCTGTCTTTGAGCTGCAACATCAGTACTTGTCCCCAGTGTAAGCATATAAGCAGTCACAGGCTGAGTATTCCAAACAAATAGTAAAATGAAATAATGATTACTCTGCACACAAGTATCAACTGATCACCTCTGTGCTTTCCTTCACACTCTTGTATCGTAGTCATATTAATGCTCCAAGCTAAACAACCTCTCAGGCCAGTGGGAAGCCTTGGCTTTCATCAATTGTTATAAATCTCCTTGCATAAGTACCTCAGGCAGCTCTGGAGTCACTGAGTTATAAAGTTGTATGGTACAGAAATGGCCCCTCCTGCCCAACACATCCATGGTGACCCTCTTTACTCATCTATACTAATCCCAATTCCCTGCATCAGGACTGTATCCTTTTATGCTTTATTTATGAAGAAGGAATTGGTTTTTGACTTCAGAAGGAGTAGCGGACCGCACGACCCAATTTACATAGGTGGTGCGCAAGTGGAACAGGTCAAAAGCTTTAAGTTCCTTGGGGTCAATATCACAAATGACCTGACTTCGTCCAACCAAGCAGAGTTCACTACCAAGAAGGCCCACCAGCGCCTTTATTTCCTGAGAAAACTAAAGGAATTCGGCCTGTCCCCTAAAACTCTCACTAATTTTTATAGATGCACTGTAGAAAGCATTCTTCTAGGGTGCATCACAACTTGGTATGGAAATTGTCCTGTCCAAGACCGAAAGAAGCTGCAGAAGATAGTGAACATGGCGCAGCACATCACACAAACCAATCTTCCATCCGTGGACTCACTTTACACCACACGCTGTTGGAGCAGAGCTGCCAGGATAATCAAGGACACGACCCACCCAGCCAACACACTTTTCGTCCCTCTTCCCTCTGGGAGAAGGCTCAGGGGCTTGAAGACTCATACGGCCAGATTTGGGAACAGCTTCTTTCCAACTGTGATAAGACTGCTGAATGGATCCTGACCAGGATCTGGGCCGTACCCTCCAAATATCCGGACCTGCCTCTCGGTTTTTTTGCACTACCTTACTTTCCATTTTTCTATTTTCTATTTATGATTTATAATTTAGATTTTTAATATTTACTAATTTTTACTATTTTTTATATTTAATATTTGTAATCCAGGGAGCGGGAAGCACAGAATCAAATATCGTTGTGATGATTGTATGTTCTAGCATCAATTGTTTGGTGACAACAAAGAATAAAGTAAAGTAAAAGTATAAAGTATGTAAGCATCTGTTTAAATGCTTCTTACACTTAGCAATTTTATGGAATTCCATTCAGTTGCAGGCCATTGCAGATATCAAATATTCTTTGTGTAAAACCTTACCCCTCTGATCTCTTTAAAACTGTTTCTTCTCATCTTAGATCTTTGCACTCTTACTTTTGATGTCTTTATCATGGGAAAATATTTTGACCCTTTACCTCTCATAATCTTATAAATTTCAATTATGCCACACAGCTTTTTCTACTGCATGGAAGAAACACCCAACCAATCCAATCTTTCCCCACAACTATGGACCCTCAATCCAGGTAACATTCTGGTGAATTTCCTCTGCACTCCCTCCAGAGCTTGGTATATTGCAGGTTGCATCATCTGGATGCAGGTGGTAGCAATTATTGTGCATTCGAAATAATCTTGCAGTTAAATGTACTTCAAAGAGAAAGATTAAAATATAATAGAATTATATAAATAATGAACTTAGAACCATAGAACACCACAGTACAGAAAACAGGCCATTTGGCCCTTCTAGTCTGTGCCGAAGCATTATTCCGCTAGTCCCATTGACCTACATCCAGTCCATAACCCTCCAGTTCTCTCCCATCCATGTACCTACCCAATTTATTCTTAAAACTTAAGAGTGAGCCCATATTTACCACATCAGATGCAGCTCGTTCCACACTCCCACCACTCTCTGAGTGAAGAAGTTCCCCCTAATGCTCCCCTTAAACCTTTCCCCTTTCACTCTAAAGCCATGTCCTCTCGTATTTATTTCTCTTAATCTAAGTGGAAAGAACCGATTCACGTTTGCTCTGTCTATATCCCTCATAATTTAAACATTTCAATCCAACATTAGAATATAGCCGGGCTATTGCTAAAAATCCCCAGGATAGAGATGTGGAGATGAGAATGTTACTTAGGGTGTCACACCACAGCATCATCGCTAAAGCTCCAGCTGTCCATAAGGTATATACTGCTGTAACATGACATCCCAGATCTCCTATTCAGTGCTCCATCCAATGAAGGCAATCATACCATTTATCTTTTTTACCACTTTGTCTACCTTGCCTTTCTTTTTTCTGCGTACTCCTACATCCCTTTTAGGGAACAATGTGCTCACACACCCTGGTTTCTCTATTATACAACACTCCACAGGGCCCTGATTTTATTGTGTTATTCCTGCCATGATTTTGATTCCTAAAACTCATTACTTTGGACTTGTATGTGTTAAATTCCATCTGTAATTCGTTTATCCAGATCATGTTGTAATATTGGATGACTGTTTTTACTGTTGCCTCACAACCAATTTTGGTGATACGAACAACCTGTTAATCGTGCCACCTCTATTTTTGTCCAAATCATTAATATATGGTATATTGGGACACAACAGGGAACCCAGCAGCACATCACTGATCACAACCTCCAATCTGAAAAGCAACCCTCCTTTACCAACCTCTGACTCCTTACACCAAGCTTACCCTGGGTCTCGTGAGATTCATCTTCTCGGCCAGCCTACCATGTGGGAGGATATCAAGACCCTTGCTCAGCTCCATATAGACATCCCTTTTAAAACATTTGAGCTAAGGTGGCGCCAAATGGCTACTTCTTCGAGCTCATCTGTGGAAACAGCTTGTTCCTTTCTTTAGTGTCCCATTCTTTTTCTCTTCTCAAGGTGGCTGGAGTCCTGTCAAAGCCTGTGATCTGCAACAGCACTCAAACTGCAGTGAATGACTTCCCACTGCTGAAGCTCACCGACCAGCCATTTTCCGACATTCTCCGGGGTGCCTGGAAGCCGCACGCCTCTAGAGTGCGGCCCCGCGCAGCCCCATGGATGGCTGACTCCAGCGTCATGGGAGAGGGAACATCAGGAGTTCGCGGCAGCGGATGCTGAGGATGGAGGTCTCAGCAGTCGAACGACCAGTCTCTCTCTCTCACTTTCTCTCAATGGTGAGAAGAGCTTCCTCGTGATTCTTGAGTCAGAGAATCTCAGAATAAAAAGCGACGCAGCAGATTGTAACATCGTAACAGCAACAGCTTGTTGGTCTCCCATTTTGCTGTGAAATGGGTGATATCACTGTGCCTTGATAGAGAGAGGGAGAGAGAGCTGTGCCATGTCAAGCTGTCGGGTAAAGAATAGTTTTTGTTGACCGCAGATCATGGTCTCTCTTTGAGGCCTTTGCTGTTGCTTGGTGGATGGGTGGATCTTGATATTTTCTGCTGAAATGGCTGAGGTGGGAGGACAGATGTTGATGCTTTACTGTTGCTTGTGTAGGGGAGGGGAGAGGGGGCTTTGGGGTTCGAATGTTTTTCTGTCATTCATTCTTTTGGGATTCTCGTCTGTCCTTCATGGATGTCTGTGAAGAGGAACAATTTCAGATTGCATACTACATTCTCTGATATTAAAATGGAACTATTTGAACCATTTGAATGATCTGATCAGCTCTTCAACTATTATCCATGCAGAACGCTATGCCAATTATTCCAAATCATTCCTTGCCTTTCCAAGTACAGACTAGTCCTATCTCTGAGTAACTTTCCCATCACTGATGTTAGACTCATCTACTTGTAGTTCCTTGGCCTGTTTTGGTAGCCTTTCTCTAGATTGTCACATCTCTTCCATACAGAATTCTAAAGAGTTACTATCCAATGGTTGGTCTCCTTAATATTGTGCTTTACTTAAGATGGGCTACAAGAGCAACCAGACAGAGATTGACAGGATTTTGGATATTCAAGTTTTAAAAGAGACAGGAATAATGTAGGAAAGTGGTGCTGAGGTAAATGATCAGCCATGAAATTACTGAATGGTGGAGCATCCAAATGATCGACTTCCATTTCTATTCCTGTTCTCCCTTCCTTTGGAAGCGATTGAAAAAATGAAAATGGTTTTCTGCAAGAAAGCTATTCATACTCATGTTTTGCTGCACACTTCTTTATGACATGTAATTTATCCTTTACTAGAGCTGCCAACTTATGATATTAGTTCCCTGCTGAGGCACCCAGCCAACAAAAACAAAGCTGGAATACTGCCTGCACTTCAATCAATGGCTATGGATTAATCAGCAATCTCTGTACTGGTTATAGTTACTATCCAATTTAACCCTCTCTCCGTCAATTCTAGCTATTACTTCCCAATGACTTGGCACCTCTGTAACATACTGTTTCCTGCCATTTTTTTGAGCAATAACATCTCAAAGTTATCTTGTTTATGAGAAAAGATTTAATGTAGCAACTTGAGAATGATAGAGTCCTCAAGAGCAATGAAACCCACAGGTTTGGTTTGCTTCCTCCTCCTTTCATCATCCAACTGTTTACAGATGGGGGTTAATGAAAATCTGCTGTGCTGGACCACAATATAAACTAATTATTTTTGAGTAAAGATGTGTTATAGAGTCTTGGAGACATAATGTCATATATCAGCATGGATGAGTTGGACCACAGAGACCGTTTATGTGTTCTTCCTTATGGTTTGTTGTAAATCCAGCCAAGAAGGAAAAAAAAGCTTACGAAAGGTTAAAAAACTAGGTAATGATAGAGATCTAGAAGAGTATAAGGCAAGCAGGAAGGAGCTTAAGAAAGTCGTTAGGAGAGCCAGAAGGGGCCATGAGAAGGCCTTGGCAGACAGGATTCAGGACAACCCCAAGGCATTCTACAAGTATATAAAGAGCAAGAGGTTAAGATGTGAGAGAATAGGACCAATCAAGTGTAACAGTGGAAAAGTGTGGATGGAACCGAAGGAGAGAGCAGAGGTACTTAATGAATACTTAGCTTCGGAAAAGGATCTTGGCGATTGTAGGGATGACTTACAGTGGACTGAAAAGCTTGAGCAAGTAGATATTAAGAAAGAGGATATGCTGGAGCTTTTGGAAAGCATCAAGTTGGATAAGTTACCGGGACCAGACAAGATGTACCCCAGGCTACTGTGGGAGGCGAGGGAGGAGATTGCTGAGCCTCTGGCGATGATCTTTGCATCATCAATGGGGATGGGAGAGGTTCCGGAGGATTGGAGGGTTGCAGATGTTGTTCTCTTATTCAAGAAAGGAAGTAGAGATAGCCCAGGAATTTATAGACCAGTGAGTCTTATTTTAGTGGTTGGTAAGTTGATGGAGAAGATCCTGAGAGGCAGGATTTATGAACATTTGGAGAGACATAATATGATCAGGAATAGTCAGCATGGCTTTGTCAAAGGCAGGTTGTGCTTTATGAGCCTGATTGAATTTTCTGAGGATGTGACTAAACACATTGATGAAGATAGAGCTGTAGATGTAGTGTATATAGGTTTCAGCAAGGCATTTGATAAGGTACCCCACGCAAGACTTATTGAGAAAGTAAGGAGGCATCGGATCCAAGGGGACATTGCTTTGTGGATCCAGAACTGGCTTGCCCACAGAAGGCAAAGAGTGGTTGTAGATGGGTCATTTTCTGCACAGAGGTCGGTGACCAGTGGTGTGCCTCAGGGATCTGTTCTGGGACACCTACTCTTTGTGATTTTTATAAATGACCTGGATGAGGAAGGGTTAGTAAATTTGCTGAAGACACAAAAATTAAGGGTGTTGTAGATAGTGTGGAGGGCTGTCAGAGGTTACTGTGGGACATCGATAGGATGCAAAACTGGTCTGAGAAGTGTCAGATGGCGTTCAAACCAGATAAGTGTGAGGTGGTTCATTTTGGTAGGTCAAATGTGATGGCAGAATATAGTATTAATTCAAGATTCAAGATTCAAAAAACTTTATTCTCATTCTACATCAGCTCCGCAGAGCAGAATGAGACAGCGATTCTCAGGGGCAGTGCAATCATAACATAACAAACGCAACACTAAATAATAAACATAACAATAAATAGTAAAACACAACAGCCACATGTCAGGTAAAATCAGTTACAAGTGTCCAGTGCAAGTTAAAATTGTCCAAAGCAGAATCAGGTGCAGCAGTTATTTAGCAGTCTGACTGCCTGTGGGAGGAAGCTGTTTAGTAGCCTTGTGGTTTTAGTTTTGATGCTCCTGTAATGTTTGCCTGATGGCAGAAGAACAAACAGTTCATGGAGAGGGTGTGAGGGGTCTTTAATGATGTACCGTGTCTTCTGGAGGCATCGACTCTGAAAGAGGTCTTGGACAGAAGGTAGGGAGACCCCAGTGACCTTCTCTGCTCCACTAACCACCCTCTGCAAGGCTTTTTTGTTGACAGCACTGCAGCTGGAGTACCAGGTTGTGATGCAAAAGGTCAGCACACTCTCAACCACGCCTCTGTAGAATGTAGTTAAGATGTTAGTGGGGAATGATGCTTGTTTAAGCTTCCTCAGAAAGTGCAATCTCTGCTGGCCCGTTTCACAATCCCAGTGGTGTTCCTGGACCAGGTGAGATTGTCCGAGATCTGCACCCCAAGGAAATTGATGTTTTCCATTCTCTCCACTGTGGAGCTGCTGAGGCTGAGGGGTGTGTGCTCAGGCTGAGACCATCTGAAATCGACGATCATCTCCTTGGTTTTGGTGACGTTAAGCATCAAGTTGTTATCCCTGCACCAGCTCTCTAGGTGTTTGACCTCTTCCCTGTACATAGTTACATCATTTTTGCTGATGAGCCCCACCACTGTGCAAATTTAATGATCAGGTTCTCCTTGAATCTGGCTGCACAGTCATGTGTTAGCAGTGTAAACAGCAATGGGCTAAGCACACAGCCTTGTGGGGATCCAGTGCTCAGTGTGATGGAGTCAGAGATGTTCCTGTCAACACGGACTGACTGTGGTCTCTCTGTCAAGAAATCCAGAATCCAGTGACACATGGCAGTGCTAAGGCCAAGCAGCGACAGTTTCTCCACTAGTCTCTGTGGGATAATGTTATAATGGTAAGACTCTTGGCAGTGTGGAGGATCAGAGGGACCTTGGAGTCTGAGTCCATAGGAGACTCAAAGCGGCTGTGCAGGTTGACTCTGTGGCTTAGAAGGCATACGATGCATTGGCCTTCATCAATCATGGGATTGAGTTCAAGAGCTGAGAGGTAATGTTGCAGCTATATAGAACCCTGGTCAGACCCCACTTGGATTACTGTGCTCAGTTCTGGTTGCCTCACTGCAGGAAGGTTGCAGAAACTATAGAAAGGGTGCAGAGGAGATTTACAAGGATGTTGCCTGGATTGAGGAGCATGCCTTAAGAGAATAGGTTGAGTAAACTCGGCCTTTTCTCCTTGGAGTGATAGAAGATGAGAGGTGACCTGATAGAGGCTTATAAGATGATGAGAGGCATTGATCATGTGGATAGTCTGAAGCTTTTTCCAGGGGCTGCAATGGCTAGCATGAGAGGGCACAGTTTTAAGGTGCTTGGAAGTAGGTACAGAGGAGATGTCGGGGGTAAGATTTTATGCAGAGAGTGGTGAGTGCATGGAGTGGGCTGTCAGCGATGGTGGTGGGTTTTTTAAGAAACTCCTGGATAGGTACATGAAGCTTAGAAAAATAGAGGGCTATGGGTAACCCCAGGTAATTTCTAAGGTAAGGACATGTTCGGCACAGCTTTGTGTGCTGAAGGGCCTGTATGGTGCTGTAGGTTTTCTATGTTTCTGTGTTCTTTAACAATTTACTTGCATTTTTTTCCTGAAGTTCCTAATTAATTTTGAACTCATAATCAAGAAATATCTTAAATAATTTCATATGTTTTGATGAGAAATGTTTTAACACCTTGTCCTCAAATTATAAAACTCAATGCCTTTCCTTTCATTATAAATTTCAGATCCAGTTTAGATACCAGATTGAATGTCAGGCCAGATGGATTGAAAAGGTAGGGTGTCAGGCCCAGAAGGGAGGGGTCTGGAGATTTGATGCACATACAGGCAAAAATGGGCAAACAAATTATCATGCAAATACAAAAAGAAACACAAAATAATAATGGATAAACAAGTAGTAAATAATATCGACAGCATGAGTTGTAGAGTCCTTGAAAATGAGTCCACAGGTTGTGGAAACAGCTCAGTTTTAGGGTTAGTGAAGTTATTCTCCCTGTTTCAGGAGCTTGATGGTAGAGGGTAACTGCTCCTGAACCTGGTGGTGTGGAACATAAGGCTCCTGTACCTCCTTCCTGATGGCAGCAGTGAGGAGGGAGCATGGCCTGCCTGGATGGTCGAGGTCCTTGAAGGTGGATGCTGCTTTCCTGCCACAGCGCCCCCTGTAGATATGGTCAGTAGTGGGGCAGTGTTTACCTATGATGGCTGTATCCACTATCTTTCACAGGTTTCTTTGTTCAAGGGCATTGATGTTTCTATAACAGCCCATGATGCAAACAGTCAGTATACTCTCCACTATACATCAATAGAAGGTTGTCAATGTGAGTCCCTGTTTTGCTGAGTACATGAGCTGGAAAAGCATACAGTTCGCTTAGAGGCTTGATGACTCCAAACAAACCTTCCAAAATGAACTTTGCTGATAGTGTAAATGTAATGCTGGAACATTAAGAGCCAAAGTCATTGTTGATTGCAGAACACTTTCGGGTTCATAATCAGAACCAAAAGGAAGTGGAGTCCATTTCAATGTACGTAGCTGAATTGAAGATACTGCCTGAGCATTGTCAGTTTAGTGATGGGCTAAATGAAGTACTGAGAGATTGTTTAGCTGGTGGAATCTCACAAGAAGGCATTCAATCATGACTCCTAACTGAAGCACAACTCACTGTTAAAAGAGCAGTTGAAAATCACTGTATCATTGGAAACAACAGGCAGTGATGCAATTGAGTTGCAGTCAGGAATCAAAGTAAGTGTGAAATAATTTGCAATATTTAATCAGAAAGCTGCATGGCCAAACATATTGTATTGCTATTACGGTGAGGACTCACAGAAACCAGACCAGAGCAGAATTAAAGGTGAAACTTGCAGAAAATGAAACAAAGTAGGACACATGCAGAGCATATCTGGCAGACAAAAATAAACGGACTACACAGGGAAGGGGAAAAAATAAAAAGTCAAGTTGCTGTTTCAAAAAAACCACTAATCTGCATTCTGTTGATAAAAAATCAGATAATGATAAGAGTGAAACAGGTCTGAGTAGCCTTAAGATTTGAAATGTGAAAACTGACAAGAAAAAAAAGCAATATTGTTCCCACCAGAGGTGAATGGTAATCTAATTCAAATGAAATTTGACACTGGCTCAGCTGTTTCAGTCATTCCACAAATGGGGTTTGAATGGAATTTCAAAGATACAGAACTGAAGCATACAGATATCCAATGAAGAACTTATACTGGAGATAGGTTCACTCCTGTGGGGATGACATTTGTAACAAGACATTCAGCCACCAACAAAACCACATTGGACTTGTTTGTGGCAAAAACAGCAGGACCAGCCTTTTGGGCCATGACTGTCTGAGACAAATACAACTTGATTGGATATCCGTCAACCATTTACATGCCATATCTCCTGCAATAGAGTTAAATGAAAGCAAATTAAGAAAGATATTCAAGGATTGCATTGGAAAACACAAATATATCAAGGGTAATTAAATGAAAATGCCACACACATGTTTTACAAAGCCCATCCAGTCCCATATACCATTCTTGATATATTAGCCAGAGAGCCAGATTGCTTGGAGGTGAAAGGAATTCTTTTCAAGGTTGAGTGGAACCCATGGGAAACACCACTGGTCCTAGTATCCAAGAGGAATGGGTCTATGGGATTCTCAAGTTATTTTAAGGTCACCATCAACCCAATACTGAAAGCAGATCAATACCCTCTGCCCAGAACAGAGGATATTATATCTTTGCAAACTTTTCTTGAGGAAAACATTTCAGCAAAGTGGGCTTAGCTGAAGCTAAGAAGGAAGAAGAGTCCAAAATATTTCTCACTATAAAAACTCACAAGGAGCTTTATCACTGTAGACCTGAGGCAGTGTGTGAGCTCTTTTCTGTTTTTATTTTGGATAATCTCTGCCATAATAGGGAGATTTCCGATTTGCATTTGGGAGATTACCTCAAAAGGAATGTCCTCTTCTGTAAAATTTTCAGTTATTTCCTTTCCCAAAGGTAAATGAAACAATCCATCAGCATTTTCATGATAAGACATCCTCTTGAATTCGATAATGCAATTGTGTTCTCCAAGAAATAGAGCCATTTTATGCACTTATGTTACTGCTGTTAGTGGAACGTGTTTTTGTGGACTGAAAATGGCATCCAATGGTTGATGATCAAAAACAAAGGTAAACCCTCTCCCATACAAGTACTTATTGAAACTATTTACATCCCAAACCGGACTCACAACCTCTCTGTCAATCTTTGCATAACTTTTCTCTGTAGCTGTAAGGGAATGGATGCAAAGGCTATGGGGCAATCACTTCTATCTCTCATAACATGTGACATGTCTGCACCTATATCATAAGTTGAGGTGTCACAGACAAGCTTCACTGGATGCCGTGGATCACAATGTGTGAGTACGTTGGCTGACTATTTAATTTACCTGTTGAAGAGCTGCCTCACACTATATTATCCATTGCCGTTTCTTTCTGATCTGCAGTAAGGAGCACAGTAACCTAGTTTGGCAGGAATCTATTATAGTTATTGACCAATTCAAAAAGGACCACAGCTGTGACATGTCCTTTGGCCTTGAGGAATCCACCACTGCTTGAATTTTTTCAGTACACTTGTGTAGTTCTTGTGCATCAATGGTGTGACCACAATAAGTGATACTTGGCTAAAAGAATTCACACTTGTTGCACTGTGCTCTGAGCCCATAATCTTCCAAAATTTTAACACTGTCTTGAGATCTTGGAGATGTTCTTTGTCATCCTCATTGGTAACAATGATATTATACAGGTAAGACTGTGTGCTTGGACAGCCTTGCCACACTTGATCCATAGCTTTCTGCCAGCGTGCAAGTGCAGATGCTTAATGTCAAGGATACACACTGTATCAAAAGTTCAGGCAGGAAGGCAGAGGCTCTGTTGGTAAAAAATGAAATTAAATCATTAGAAAGAGGTGACAGAGTCTAATGTGGGTACTCAGATGGCTTCAATGTGAAGAAATTTCGAGACGTGTTGTGAGCCAATGTCTGACTCCACTTCACCGATTAAAACGTCCATTGATCACCAATTAAAGCATCAGGGAAGACTGAGACATCGAGGTGAATGCAGAAGGCGAGTGAGAGTTTAGCACCAACAGCTTTCTTTTTGATCACTGCCAGAGAAGAAATCTGTGAGTGGCCTATCACTGTGTGGTTCACTGTGTCTGGCAGGTGGGCCTATCTGCCTCGTGGTGGTGTCCCTCTTTTTCAATGAATGTTGGTGATATCACAGGATCTGCATTTATGGATTGGTCTATTGCGTTTATGGACTGAGGACATTTTAAGACATGGGTTTTATATTCTGTATTTTTTTATCTCCCATTCCTTTTCCATTTTGTTGTGTGAGAGAAGGGGGTAAGGGGCTTCATCTTCTGTTGTGTTCTATTAGTTTTTTTGTGTGGGGGAGGGGTTGTTTTAGGGGGTTGATGTTCCTGTTCAGTTTTGTGCAAAGGGAGGTGTTTTAGAGATTGATGATCTTGTTGCCATTCTTTATCGTGCAGTGGGAGGGAGATTGATGCTTCTCTCTGAACGTCTTTCATGTTCTTTTTTTTTTGTGGCTCCCTGGAGAAAATGAATTTCAGAGTTGTATATGGATACATGCTTTGATAATAAATGAGCTCCTGAAACTTTGAACACTAAACCACATGGACACTTCATTAGAAGTTCGGCAATTTCCTCCTAGCATGTCGCAATGCAGCACACTCCACAATGAACAACTCACCAGCTATGCTGTCCATGGGTTATCTCTTGTGCTCACACTTGGATCTCCTCAAACTCAATCTCAGAAGGAGTATGCAGGACAAACTGCTGAGACAGATGAGGGCTCTTTGAACAATAAGGTTCATTCTTTCACTCCTGGGCAAGTGGTCCTGAAGAGGGACTGCAGGAGTAATCAAAAGTGTGTACCTGGATGATTAAGGACAGAATTGGACCATATTGTTTGATTAAGCATTCTTTGTTGTTTATGTAATTTATCGCATGTTATGTGTAAAAGTACCTAAATGGCATATGTCATTACACCACCACATCATAAACACATACTTTAGTGTACCAAGTACGTACACTAAAGTAAAAATGAAATTGGAGTACACACATTATACCTGGCTTCATGTTTTTCTTTCAGTTTGTTTTGTGTTTTGGAGATACAAAGCATAACATCAACCTCTGATACCCTGATGAGGATTGTCACATCAACGTCCAGTTTCCTCCTCCTGTATTCGATAATCAGCTCCTTGGTCTTGCTGGCATTGTGTGAGAGTTTGTTGTTGTGGCACAATTTAGTCAGATTTTCAATTTCTCTCCACCTTTGATTCAACCAATAACAGTGGGGTCACCAGCGAAATTAAATATGGTACTGGAGCTGTACTTAGCCTCATCGTCATAATTATAAAGTGAGCAGAGCAGGAGGTTAAGCATACAGTCTTGTGGTGCACCAGTGCTGATGGAGATTGAAGAAGAGGTTTTGTGGCCAATCCAAATTGACTGAGGTCTGCAAGTGAGGAAATTAAGGATCCTTTTGCACAAGGAGGTATTAAGGTCTGGTCCTTGGAGCTTATTGATTGATTTTTAGCGAATGATAGTGTTGAATGGCAAACTGTAGTCAATGAAGAGCATCCTAATGTATGCAGCTTTGCTGCCCAGATGTTCCAGGGTTAAGTGAAGAGCCAATGAAATGGCATCTGCTGAAGACATGTTGTGATGGTAAGCAAATTCGAGAGGACCCAATTTGCTTCACAGCATGAGTTCACATGTTTCATCACCAACCTCTCAAAGCACTTCATCACTGTGGATGCAAGTACGACTGGATGATTGTTTTTGAGGCAGGTTACTATATTTTTCACGAGAAACCTTGAAGCAGGGGATATCTCAGACTACCAAAGCGAGAGGTTAATGATATCAGCGAAAACTCGAGGCAGTTGACTCGCACAGGTCTTCATTACTCAGCCATGTACACTCTCCAGGCCAAATGCTTTGACCCTCCTGAATGATGCTCTTTTGTTAGCCTCAGCAACTGAAATCACATGATGGTCGGGGGATGTGGGGGTTTGTGAAGGTGCTTCCATGTTCTGTCAGTCAAAACGAGGATAAAAGGCATTAATCTCACCTTGGAGTGAAACCTTTTTGTCACATATGTCACTTGTTTTCATTCTTTTTGCTCCTCTCTCACTGTCATCTTATCAGCACTCGATGAGCAGGCAACAATATTTAGTAATCCACATCTTTCCCTTTGCAGCAAAGTACAAAGAAAGATGCCTTGGTATCCAGCTGGTACCTATGAATCACCATGTAACACATAGAAATTGCCATTGACTGCTGAAACTTAAGTGGAAATTGCAGGCTTCCTCCAAGAGGCACAAGTGATTGTGCCTGTATTGTGTGATGTGATTCCTAGGGTCATTTGCAAGAGAGTGTCGGCAGACATACCTCTTTGTGCTTCAATACAGCCACTCTACAGAATACACTCGTCAGCACTGCACACAATTATATTTGTAGAGTCATAGGGGGGTGCAGCTTGGAATCAGACCTATAAGCCCAGTGAGTCTGCACCATCCATCATTCACACATTTACACTAACCCTACATTAATGCTACTTTGTATTTCTTCTCACCTGCAATTTAGCAATGTATAATTGATGTTAATTTAAGTTTATGTGATTTATGTTTGTCATTTTCAAAATACACTCTGCTGCTGCTGCAAAAAGCTAGTTTTCATGGCGCATGCCCTGGGTTTGTATGCACTGGATAGTAAACTTGGACCTGAATTACGCACTCATTCTCTGCAATTGCTACCATTCACAAGGCGAGATTTACAGTAGACACTTTTTTGGAACGCGGAGGAAACCCAAGGGAAACACACACACAGCCTCGGAGAAAGCTTCAGAGCTCTGCAGTGACAGCATCCAATATGAGGATTAAATCTGCGTTCTGTGAGGCAGTGGTTCTACTAACTGTGCAAGGGCACAGACAGTGCATTGAGCTGATAGAAAGGAAATCAACAGGAAGCAGGAGATGAAAGTTTAAATGATCCGACTTCAACGAATCCAGTCAAAAACTGTACCAAGAATGAAAGATAAGCATAAGGGATTCTGCAGATGCTGGAAAGCTTTCTAAGAATGAAAGTATCCTGAAAATGGTGCCCTTGATTCAAGCAATGGTACTCCATATCTAACAGCATCAGATCCTCCCATCACCTGTACAAAAGTTATGTCCTACAACGCTGCTGCACAGCATTCAACTTATCGTTCTGCAGCTAAGTTATAGAAGAATGCAAGGACTTCTATTTGCTCAAAGTGTTGTCTTACATTCATTTCCTCCTCAGGAAACAGGACCTTGGTTGAGAGATTTGCTTTCTGATCATCACAAGCTCCTATCACCGATTTGTTTTCTAAACTCTACATTGTAGAATCGGCTCTAATGTCCTTTTTTATACCTGACTTGCAAAAGTTAATCACATAACGCATTATTCATCTCTACATTCCCTTTTTCAACAGCTAGCAGCCCGGTTCCCATAAAAAATATAAATTTTGCTTGCACATCCACACCCACGGCTGTTCTTTGTTGAAGGAACTTTATGAAACTCTGGTTAGGCCACGTTTGGAATATTGTGTACAGTTCAGGTCACTCCACTATAGGAAGGATGTTGAGGATTTGAGGAGAGTGCAGAAGAGGTTAACCAAGATGCTGCCTGGTTTAGAGGGCATATGCTCTCACGAGAGGCTGGATGAACTAGGGTTGCCTTCTCCAACGCCAGGGAGCTGAGGGGAGATCTAATAGAGGCATAGATAGAGTGGACAGAGGATATCTGTTTCCTCGGGTTGAAATATCTAATATCAGACGGCATGCATTGAAGGTGAGAAGGAATAGGTTCAGGGAGGGTGGGAGGGGTAAGTTTTTTACTCAGAGAGTCGTGGGTGCCTGGAATTCACGACCTGATATGGAGGTTGAGGCAAATACGTTGGAGGCTTTTAAGAGACTTTTGGATGGGCACATGGATGTAAGGAAGATGGACATGGTGTATGTAGGAGAGATTAGTATTTGGGTGCTTTGATTTGCTTTTTAACTGTGGGCCAGATGACCTGTTCCTGTGCTGCACTGGTTCTATGTTCTACGTTCTATGAAAGCTTACTTCTAATGTGTTCAAGGTATTTTAATTATTAAAATTTGCAATATTACCCAACAAAGGATGATCAGAATTTTAATTATGGTAACGTGTTTGTTCCTTGGTTGAGACGTTTTTGAAATATACTCATGTTGCAATCATTTAGGATACTTGTGGTACACATCTGCTTAAGGTCATATTTTGTAGGTTACAGCATTCTTGGATAGCGGGTAGTGGGTAGTGGGTGGTGGCTCCATATGTCACTACTACAGGGCGTGACGACCCTGCCTTACACGAGTCCCGGGCTCAGCTGGCTCCAGCTGACGGTATCCGGTATGGGCCCCTATCCAGGGTTACGGATCCCACTGCCTCGTGGGTATCTTCGGGAGAAGAGAAGGCTAAGGAGTAAACCCTACACAAATCCGGAGTGAAGCCCCTAAGGCGGTTGGATGACGTATCACGTCACCTCCCGGCAGCTCCTGCAGCCAAGCTGATGCCAAATGTACTGCTTCGCATTCCTTTGGACCACATCCGTGAGGCCGAGAGGGGGATCTTGATGTCTGGGCAGCCCAGAATCTCCATATTCATCACCCAGGTCTGTGCCCCGGAGAGGACTGGGTGCATCCATTGTCTACTTAGACAGACAGAGCCATTAATAATTAAGTAAATTACCGCATTCTCAAATGGTTTGGTTGAAGTCTATAGTTATCCTAGTGGTGGCATGTTATAGACCTTTTCCTCCTCCTGGTGTACTGTTATGGACCTTTTCATCCTAGTGATGCATTGTTATGAACCGTTTTTGCTGACCTATCCCTTTATTTTGCTGAAATAAGGAGTTGCTTTTTTGCAATTTCCTGATGAAGAATCAGGAATATTTGAAGCACTAAATAATTGCAAAGGTCAATGCATGTCACTTGGTGGAGAATATCAGTAACAACATCTATTGGAAAGAGAATTAGGAAAGTTGATATGCATACTATGGAGAGTGTTCAAACATGGTCTAATAACGGATTTCAAACTGTTAACAAGTGGTTGCAGAGGAACTAAGGCCAGCAGAAATGAAACTTCCTAATTGCATATCCTCTGTATTCTTTTCTGTCGACGTTTACTTCCTATTTTGATGCCCAGTTAAATAAAGGCATGATTTCTGAACTCCATCTGATAGGCTGCGGCTTCTCTTTGTTTACAGTGTGTTCCCATTAGGAAGCAATTCTGATAAAAATGTTGATGGAAGCTTACTTCCATTTAATTTGGGTTTTTTTTGGTAGTGAGTTAGTGAATGCTACTAGAGAGCACAGTAAGCAAAATAAATTGCAAATGTTTGAATTGTAAACTTTTTTGGTAGCATCTTGAAAAGACTGATTAGCACACGGATTAATAAATAGACATTGTGAGCAAATAACAATCATGAATTAGGAAAACACGGAGGAAAGGGAGATAGTGACAGGGAGAAAGGTTTGAGACTGAAAAGGGGGAGAGAGTTTGTAGAGGAACAGCGGAGAAATTGCAGGAAGAACTCAGCAGGGTGAGTAACATCTATGGAGAGAAGTGGAAAGCTGACTATTTGGATCCAGACCCTAGTTGGATCCAGACCCTAGTTTGGTCTCTAGTGTCTCCAAGTTTGTAGAAGAGCTGTCTTTTATGTTCATGTATGGGAACATAATGCAGTCTCTTCAGAATCAGATTATCTTGAGCTTCATAAAATGCTTAAATTTATTGAGGTTAAATGAACTGTATAACATAAATGTTGAAATCAAGTGGGAGAAATGGTTAATCCTTCCTAGCGTGTCACACCAGACAGTCAGCCATTCTTGTCTTGCGTGTGGTGTCAGGATTGGTCTCCTTTCGGATTAACTGGGTCATGTTATGAACGTTCTTGATTCGACCCTTGTTTTTTATGAGGCCGAGTGGCTATCTTGATGCTCAACCCGGCACGGATGGAAAGCGTGCTCGGGGGGGTGGCCCGACTTGGATTCGAACTTGGGAACCTTCGCTCTGAAGTCCAGCGCTGATGCCACTGTGCCACCAGCCAGTTAATATGGGTAAGGTATCTGCAACTTGTTGGACTCACCTCCAACACATTTGATCCTTTGATGTAAACTGAATTCAATGAAAGAGGATAAAGCAATTATTTCAATAGGAGCAGATATTTTGAAGGATTCCAGCTAGTGCCCGATACTCCTGCACACATTTAGTATTGCAAAACAGATCATGCACAAACACATTACAATGTCAATTTCATTTAGGATACTTTTTACTTTATTGTCGCCAAACAATTGATACTAGAACATACAATCATCATAGCGATATTTGATTCTGTGTTTCCCGCTCCCTGGGTTACAAATCGATAGTAAATATTAAAAATTTAAATTATAAATCATAAATAGAAAATATAAAAATGGAAAATAAGGCAGTGGAAAAAAAACTGAGATGCAGGTCCGGATATTTGGAGGGTACGGCCCAGTGAGTCAGGAACTACATCATGTAAATCTTGACTAAACACAAATTCTGGTGGGGAGAAGGGGTTCAGTAGAAGGAGTGTGCAGGTAATGGGCCCATATAGTGAGTGGAAAGGGGGAAAAACAGAGTGATGGGAAGCTGTGGTGGATGTCGGAAGACCATGTGGAGAGCGGAAAGGGGCAGAGTTGATTGATAAATATGACCTAGAGCTGGAAGGGATCCAGCATCTAATTGTTTCAGCTGATGGATGGAAGGAATTTAGGAAGTTGATGTTGGAGGCAACAAAACTTCTGTTTACTAATTTAGAGATACAATGCAGAACAGACCCCTTTGCCCCAACAAGCCATGCTACGCAGCATCCCACCTATTTAACTATAGCCTAATCATAGGACAATTTCCAATGACCAATTCAGCTACTAATCAGTTTTGTATTTGGACAGTGGAAGGAAAGGAGAGTACCCGACGGGAACTCACATTGTCATGGGCAGAACAGTTGATGTCAGAATTGAACCCCAAATTCCAATGCACTAAGCTGTAATAGCATTGCACCAGCCGCCACGTTCTGTATCCCTTGTGGTGCAGAATTTAATCCATGGAGTGCTCAGATAATTTTGGAGAAGTGAAATGTGAAGTTTTAACAACAGACATGATTGATATAGAACAGACATGATCAGTATACATTCCACATTTTTAATCTATTGAATATATGTATTTTATAATCTATTTATTTATTTATTTATTTATTTATTATTTTATTTACTTTTTTCTCTTCTATATTATGTATTGCATTGAACTGCTGCTGCTAAGTTAACAAATTTCATGTCACATGCCAGTGACAATAAACCTGATTCTGATTCTGATTCTGATTTGAAGATCAGTTAAAAAGCATGACTGGGATTTTCAACAATATCTTCAACAATAGTATCAAGTTAATATTCAGGAGAAAAAAGAAGAAAATTCTTCTATTTTCCTAACCTTCACTGAAGGTTTCTTATTAAAAATCACAGCAAATTCCACAATAAATTTGAATGAAACAGGACTAGTTCAATGATATTCTGCATTGGAATGATTAATGAAAATGGTAGAAAAGAGAGAGTGTTTTAAATAGTATAGGCCATAAGACCTAAGACATAGGAGCAGAACTTGGCTATGATCCCATTGAGTTTGCTCTGCTATTCGATCATCAACTTCATTCTCCTGCCTTCTCCCTGTAACTTGTCTACACAAGAACTTATCAATCTCCAGCGATGTCACCTCCACTAGTATCTGTGACAATGAATTCCACAGATTCATTACCCTCAGGTTAAAGAATTTCCCCCTTACCTCTGTTTTAAAGGGTTATCCTTTTATTTGGAGGCTGTACTCGCTGGTCCTAGGCTCTCCCACTACTGAAAAAATCCTCTCTGGCCAGGTTTTTCAATTCAGCAGGTTTCAATTAGATTCTTCTTATCCTTTTAAACACTATTGAATCCAGACCATAGTCACCAAATGCTCCTCATACATTACCCTTTCATCCCTGAGATCATTTTCATAAATCTGCTCTGGATTCTTTCTAATGTTAGCACATCCTTTCTTAGATATGGGACCCAAATATTGCTCCAGAGATAAATTCTGCTAAATGTCTGTATCTTTATAAACTATAGATGAGCAAGATCAGAATCAGAATCGGAATCAGACTGATTATCACTGACACGTCATGAAATACATTGTTTTGCAGTATAAGTACAACAAGCAATATCGAGAGGTTATTTTCATGGGTTCATGGACCATTCAGAAATTTGATAGCAAATGGGAAAAAGCTATTCCTAAAATATTGAGTGTGCATCTTCAGATTCTTGTTCCTCCTCATTGTCGTAGTAATGAGAAGAGGACATGCCCTGGGTTGTAGCGGTTCTGAATGTTGGATGCTGGCTTTGTAAGGCTTTATGAAGATGTCCTCGATGCTGGAGAAGTTAGTGCCCATGATGGAGCTGTCTGAGTTCACAACCCTCTGCAGCTTTTTCCAAACTTGTGCATTGACACCTCCATACCAGTAATTATTCCAATATTCCAGTCTTTATGTATCAATATTATATGTTCCCTTATTATCTACTCACATTCTTAGGAAAAAGAATGCAATGCATTGCCCAAATAGGAATTCCAGCGTTGATATGAGTACCATCAATTTGGTGTTACAAAAGCATTATAATACATAATGAAGGCTTTCACCACAGCACTAAGAGGGAAGGAAAATGACCTGCGATCAGATTAATGAGGAAGTAAGTTCACTCTCGCAGGTCAAGAGGGCACAGGAAGAAAGCCAAGAGAATTCAGTTGCCAAATAAAGATTTGAAATTGACTCCAGCTATTGCCTGCAAATGGATAATTGTTAAACTGGGAACCATTTCTTGGTTCCATATGGAAATGATAAAATATTTTGAATCAGATCCTTGAAGACACAAAGAATAAATATATACAAATCTCTAAATTATAATATATAAACCTCTAAGTATTTTAGCATAGCCTTCTATGCTCTTCTCTCTTAAACATTTCTTCCAAACATTGTATCCAGACAATAACTTTCAACTTTACCTTGTTCCACATTATCACTATTCTCTACATTCCCTGTTGGATGTCTTGTTGAATATCTTATGACCATAGACTTTACGATGGTTTTCATCTGGAGGAGAATCTGTGTCTACTCTTTCCAAACCCTTCATTATTTTACAGGCATTTCAGAACATTTTTCTGAAAAGAAGAAGAGACTGAGTTTATCATTTCCTGATGTGCATATTCTTGCCTTTCTGAGGGCATCCTTGTAAATCTCTGTATCCTCTACAGTGTTTCCATATCCTTTTTATTACGACAGTCAAAACAGTATATAGTAATTCAAGTTCTTCCTGTAATGTCCTCCTGTAATTTGTTGCAGTCTGATCTTCAAGATCTAGTATCACCTGCAGAAATAATGGTTTGATTCTATTTTCTAAATCATAAATGTAAGTTGCGAAGTAGCAATGAGGAATTCCATCAGCACTATAATGGAATGAGAAGACAATCACTCTTCATATATAATTGGTCCTCATCGCATTATACATGCTGGGACTAATTACTACATCAATGGTTTGTCTTGCTACCAGATTATTTAATCACCCAATCATTTCTTGTACTATTTTCTAGACAAAGGACGAGATTTTTGGTGTACACGGAATCAGTAACAGGTATGTATAGAACAAGAAGCTGTGCTATCACAAGGACATCAGAAACAATTCTATTCCACCACAAGGTTTAAGGTGCAAGGAGAAAGATTTAAAATGGACCTGAAGGACAACTTTTCACATAAAGGGACAGGCTGTCAGAGAACGTAGTATGGATGGACTGGGGATTTATACAGAAGCAAAGCATAAACGATATTTGGATAAATGCATGAATAGGGAAGGGTATGAGCCAAATCAAGACAAATGGTGATTAGCTCAGGTAGGCTCCTTATTTGGCATGGACAGGTTGAGCTGAAGGCCCTGTTTCTGTGGCTATATTACTCTCTGACTCTATGTCTATGTCACTTTCAACTGGCGCATTTGATCCATGCCAGCCACCCATTTCCCTATTGTTTGTCATAGTACATGTAAAAAAATACTTCTTATAACGATGACATGAGGCCCAGAGAGATCTGTATTTACTGACAAGTACCTTTATTGTTTAAACTAACAAATATGTGAATTCATACACTAAGTACCTTGTGTGCACACTCACCAGGTATCCCTGACTCTCATGAATAGTCAAAGAATAGCAAAGGTATTACCCGGGCAAAGGAGTTTATACTGGCCAGGCGTTCCTCATGTTCCCGCTTCACTCACCACATGTTTCACTCAGGGTTGCTCATGCTTGTATCTGCGATGGTTATTCTTCGTAGTTACCACTGCCAGCACATATGAAGCATCCACTTTTATATCCATTCCTTCTCAAATCAAATATCACATTCCAGTGTCATTGGCCACAGGCCATGTGCCTGTCCTTTAACACCTTGTTATTGGCTCTGCTCCAAGCCAGCATCAATTTTTTGCCCTCTTCCCATCAAGTGATGGTCTTTGTTCTCAATCACGAACGAGTTCGAATCACTCCAGGCAGGCACTAACCCCAATATTCGCAAACCTGCATATTATATCCAACCAAAGAACATCTCCTAAATAAGCTTCTTATTGGAAATAATCTCCAGTCCAGCAGATTACCTAAAGTATCGTTGTGTCTTCTTTAAAACATTGATCAAGCCCAGCATGTCAAGCTCACAAAATGGAGAGTAGAGTGTCTTCACAAAATGGCAACCTCCATCCTCAAGCACGTGGCAAGAACAAAGACAATTAGTCTGTCTGCTTCACTGTCCTTGATTCATTTGAATTCACTGATTTGTAGACTGTCATTCTTTCTGGCCAATATACAGAAAGTGAAAAAAGAAGTTTGTTCTTTGGAGACTATAGCAATGTAGCTTACAGGTGTAGCTTTCAATCTCTGTAACAAATCCATTGGCACCAGCAGTTCACAGGTTTACATTCAGTATTTTGTAAAAGTAGTTCTTAAAACATAGAATCACACAGTGGTGAGGCTAGTAAAGTTTACCAAGGGAATGAGTTGCATGGAAAGGAAGGAATTTGAAATTAGGATTCAGATTTCTAAATGTGAGGTGCTTGAAAACAAGATGAAACCAAGCTGTGGTCTCCATTGTGGTCATGGCTCAGATTTAGTTGTTTTAGCTGTTATTTTTAGGTTTGTAGGGATTTTGACAATAAGACCATAAGACAAAGGAGCAATAAACCCGGTCGAGACCAGCCTACAACACAAACATTCGAGGTCAGCTGAGGTGCGACAATTGAAACGAATTAGTCAAAATATCAGCCAATATAATCAAGGTTTGCTTTAGCGGAGTGGCCCGTCGGGGAGCGGCCTTGTCAAGGGAAGTGCCTTGTGAGAGAAGTGCGAGTCTTTGCCTCGAGAGTCGTCGGCGAGGAGGCTGAGGGAGGAGACTACGCCACAGTTGGAGAGGGTGAGAGGTCAACTGATTCAGTGTGCTGCTTGCATGATGTGGGAGGTCAGGGACGTTGATGGTGCCTCTGGCTGCTACAAATGTGGAAAGTGTGTCCAGGTTCAGCTCCTGAAGGACTGTATTGAGGCACTGGAGAGGCAACTGGATAACCTCAGGTTCATCCGGGAAACAGAGATTTTTATGGACAGGACCTGCAGCGAGATCGTTACACTGAAGGTACCGGAAGAGAGAAGGGGGGGGGGCGCGACAATGAGGAAGGGATGGATGCTTGGAGTACAGGAGACCCCGGGGGATGTGCCTCTTGAAAACAGGTTCACCCTCTTGGAAGCTGTCAGGACACAAGACACTGCCAGTCTGAGAGGCGGACAGGTCTGCGAGTCAAATATTGGCGCTGAAACAAAGCCGAGAAGACAGAGGTCAGGCAGAGCCGTGGTAGTAGAGGACTCCATAGTGAGAGGTACAGATAGGGGTTTCTGCGGCAACAGGTGGGATTTAAGGATGGTGTGTTGCCTCCCTGGTGCCAGGATCCAGGACGTCACAGACCGACTGCGGGGCATCCTCAAGGGAGAAGTTGATCAGCCGGAGGTGGTGGTTCATGTCGGCACAGATGACGTCGGGAAGAAGAGGAGAGACATTTTGCAGCGTGACTTCAAAGAACTCGGAAGAAGGCTGAAAAGCAGGACCTCCAGGGTGGTTATCTCCGGTTTGCTTCCAGTTCCTTGTGCTGGTGAGGGTAGGAACACGGAGATAGGTGATCTGAATGTATGGCTGAGGAGCTGGTGTGGGAAGCAGGGATTTAGATTCTTGGACCACTGGGATACGTTTTGGGGTAAGGATGAATTGTACAGAAGGGAAGGGTTGCACCTTAACAGACGGGGGACCAGCGTTCTGGCAGGCAGGTTTGCCACTGCTACACGGGTGTGTTTAAACTAAGTAGTGGGGGAGGGGAGGGGATGAACTGGAAATATAAGAATGGAGTTAAAGGGAAAGAGAGAATAAGAAAAGTTAAGAAAGACAACAGAATTAAAGGGGCAGAAAGCTCAGGAAGGGATCGGAGACTATGGCCAAGTGCAATAGGAATCGATGTGAAAGGTGAGGGGAGTAGAAGTATTACTTTTAAAGGATTAAAAGTATTATATATGAATGCACGGAGTATAAGAAATAAAGTGGATGAGCTTGAGGCTCAGTTGGAAATTGGCAAGTATGATGTTGTGGGAATAACAGAGACATGTCTGCAAGAGGACCAGGGCTGGGAAATGAATATTCAGGGTTACATCCTATCGAAAGGACAGACAGGTTGGCAGAGGGGGTGGGGTGGCTCTGTTGGTGAGGAATGAAATTCAGTCACTTGCGAATCAGGAGATGTAGAGTCAGTATGGATAGAACTGAGAAACTGTAAGGGCAAAAAGACCCTGATGGGAGTTATCTACAGGCCCCCAAACAGTAGCCTGGTATAGGGTGCAAGTTAAATCAAGAGTTAAAATTGGCATGTCACAAAGATAATTCTATGGTTGTTATGGGGGATTTCAACATGCAGGTAGACTGGGAAAATCAGGTTGGTACTGGACCCCAAGAAGGGGAGTTTGTGGAATGCCTCAGAGATGGATTCTTAGAGCAGCTTGTATTCGAGCCTACCAGGAAGAAGGCAATTCTGGATTTAGTGTTGTGTAATGAGCCAGATTTGATAAGGGAACTTGAGGTAAAGGAGCCATTAGGAGATAGTGAACATAATATGATAAGGTTTAATCTACAATTTGAGAGGGAGAAGGGAAGATCGGAAGTGTCAGTATTATAGTTGAATAAAGGGGACTATGTACACATGAGGGAGGAGCTGGCCAAGGTTGACTGGAAAGATACCCTAGCAGGGATGACAGTGGAACAACAATGGCAAGTGTTTCTGGGAATAATACAGAAGGTGCAGGATCAGTTCATTCCAAAGAGGAAGAAAGATTCTAAGGGGAGTAAGGGGCGACCGTGGATGACAAGGGAAGTCAAGGACAGTATAAAAATAAAAGAAAGGAAGAATAACATAGCAAGGATGAATGGGAAGCCAGAGGATTGGGAGACTTTTAAGGAGCAACAGAAGATAACTAAAAAGGCAATACGGGGGGAAAAGATGAGGTACGAAGGTAAGCTAGCCAAGAATATAAAGGAGGATAGTAAAAGCTTCTTTAGGTATGTTAAGTGGAAAAAATTAGTTAAGACCAAAGCTGGGCCCTTGAAGAAAGAAACAGGTGAAATTATTTTGGGAAACAAGGAAATGGCAGATGAGCTGAACAGGTACTTTGGATCTGTCTTCACTAGGGAAGACACAAGCAATCTCCCAGATGTAACAGTGGCCAGAGGACCTAGGGTAACAGAGGAACTGAAGGAAATTCGCATCAGGAAGAAAATGGTGTTGGGTAAGCTGATGGGACTGAAGGCTGATAAATCCCCATGGCCTGATGGTCTGCATCCCAGGGTACTTAAGGAGGTGACTTTAGAAATCGTGGATGCATTGGTAATCATTTTCCAATGTTCCATAGATTCAGGATAAGTTCCTGAGGATTGGAGTGTAGCTAATGTTATCCCACTTTTTAAGAAAGGAGGGAGAGAGAAAACAGGGAATTATAGACTGGTTAGCCTGACATCAGTGGTGGGGAAGATGCTGGAGTCAATTATGAAAGGTGAAATAGCAGCACATTTGGATAGCAGTAACAGGATAGGTCCGAGTCAGCATGGATTTACAAAGGGGAAATTGTGCTTGACTAATCTTCTGGAATTTTTTGAGAATGTAACTATGAAAATGGACATGGGAAAGTCAGTGGATGTAGTGTACCTGGACTTTCAGAAAGCCTTTGATAAGGTCCCACATAGGAGACTAGAGGGCAAAATTAGAGCAAATGGTATTGAGGGTAGGGTACTGACATGGATTGAAAACTGGTTGGCAGATAGGAAACAAAGAGTAGGGATTAATGGGTCCTTTTCAGAATGACAGGCAGTGACTAGTGGGGTACCGCAAGGCCTGGTGCTGGGACCGCAGCTATTTACAATATATATTAATGATTTAGGTGAAGGGATTAAAGGTAACATTAGTAAATTTGCAGATGACACAAAGCTGGGTGGCGGTGTGAAATGTGAGGAGGATGTTGAGATAATGCAGGATAACTTGGATAGGTTGGGTGAGTGAGCAGATGCAGTTTAATGTGGGTAAATGTGAGGTTATCCACTTTGGTGGCAAGAACAGGAAGGCAGATTTCTATCTGAATGGTGTCAAGTTAGGAAAAGGGGAAGTACAACGAGATCTAGGTGTCCTTGTTCATCAGTCACTGAAAGTAAGCATGCAGGTACAGCAGGCAGTGAAGAAAGCTAATGGCATGTTGGCCTTCATAACATGGGGAGTTGAGTATAGGAGCAAAGAGGTCCTTCTGCAGTTGTACCAGGCCGTGGTGAGACCACACCTGGAGTATTGTGTGCAGTTTTGTTCTCCAAATTTGAAAAAGGACATTCTAGCTATTGAGGGAGTGCAGCGTAGGTTCACAAGGTTAATTCCCGGGTTGGCGGGACTGTCATATGTTGAAAGATCGGAGCGACTAGGCTTGTATACACTGGAAGTTAGAAGGATGAGAGGGGATCTGATTGAAACATATAAGATTAGTAAAGGATTGGACACGCTAGAGGCAGAAAACATGTTCTTGATGTTGGGGGAGCCCAGAACCAGAGGCCACAGTTTAAGAATAAGGGGTAGACCATTTAAAACGGAGTTGAGGAAAAACTTTTTCACACAGAGGGTTCTGGTTCAGTGGAATGCTCTGCCTCAGAAGGCAGTGGAAGCCCATTCTCTGGATTCTTTCAAGAAAGAGTTAGATAGAGCTCTTAAAGATAGCGGATTCAAGGGATATGGGGAGAAGGCAGGAAAAGGGTACTGATTGTGGATGATCAGCCATGATCACAGTGAAAGGTGGTGCTGGCTCGAAGGGCTGAATGGCTTACTCCTGCACCTATTATCTATTGTCTATTGAGCAGAATTAGGCCTTTCAGCCCATTTGGTCTACTCTGCCATTCCATTATGGCTGATCCCGGATTCCACTAAACCCCATACACTCTCCAAATCACTTGATGCCCTGACCAATCAGGAAACTACCAATTTCTATTTTAAATATACCCATGGATTTGGCCTAAACCGCAGTCTGTGGCAGAGCATTTCACAGATTCAGAGATTGACTACTCTCTGGCTAACAAAATTCCTCCTTACCTCTGTTCTAAAAGATTGACCCTCACTTTTGAAGTTGTGCCCCGTAATTCTAGATACCCCCAATATAGGAAATATCCACCTTATCTAGTCGTTTCAATATTTGGTTGTTTCAATAAGATCCTCACACATTCTTCTAAATTCCAATGAGTACAGGCATGAAGCTGCCAAACACTCCTCATATGTAAATCCCTTCATTCCTGAAATCATCCCTGTGGGCCTCCTCTGGACTCTTTCCAATGACAATATATCATTTCTGAGATATGGGGCTCAAAACTGTTGACAATACTCCAAATATGGCCTGACTAGTGTCTTATAAAGCCTCAGAATTATCTCCTTACTTTTATATTCTATTCCCCTTGAAATAAATGCCTACATCGCTTTTTCCTTTTTTAAACCACAGACTCAACGTGTAAATTAAACTTCTAGTTGTCTTGCACAAGGACTCTTAAGCCCCCCTGCACCTCTGATGTTTGAATTTTCTCCCCATTAAGATCATAGTCTGCATTATTGATCCATTACCAAAATGCATTATCATACATTTCCCAAAACTCTATCTGCCACTTTTTTGCCCATCTTCCAATTTCTCTAAGTCCTGCTGCAATTGCATTGTTTCCTCAGCACTACCTAACCCTCCACCTATCTTCATATCATATATAAACTTTGCCACAAAGTCATCAATTCCATTATCCAATGTGAAAAGTTGCGGTCCAAATAGTGACCTCTGAGGAATGTCACTAGTCACTGGCATCCAACCAGAAAAGGCCCCCTTTATCAACCATTCCTCTACCCATGCTAGCATCTTTCCTGTAACACCAAAGGATTTTATCTTGTTAAGCAGTCTCATGTGTGGTACCTTATCAAATGCCTTCTGAAAATCCAAGTAAACGACATCCATTGCCTCTCTTTTGTCCACCCTGCTTGTTACTTCCTCGAAGAACTCTAACAGATTTGTAGGGCAAGATTTCCCTTCATAGAAACCATGTTGACTTTGACTTATTTTATGATTAGTCTCCAAGTACCCCGAAAACTCATCCTTGGTAGTAGACACAAACACTTTACCAACCACTGAGGTTAGGCTAACTGGCCTATAATTTCCTTGCTTTTGCCTTCCCCCCTTCTTAAAGAGTGACGATTTCAATTTTTCAGTCCTCCGGGACCATGCCAGAATCAAGTGATCCTTGAACGATTATGACCAATGCATCCATTATCTCTTCAGCCATCTCTCTCAGCACTCTGGGATTTTGTCTATCTGGTCCAGGTGACTCGTCCACCTTGACCTTTCAGTTTGCCTCACTCATTTTTCTTTTTAATAGCAATGGCGCTCACTCCAGCTTGCTGATACTCAGCGGACCTCTGACACACTGCTACTGTCTTCCACAGTGAAGACTGATGCAAATTACTCATTTAGTTAATCAGTCATTTCTTTGTCTTCCATTACTACCTCACCAGCATCATTTTCCAGTGGTTCAATATCAACTCTCACCACCTTTTTACTCTTTATATAACTGAAAAAAAACTTTTGGTATTTTGTTTGTATGTTATTGGCTAGTTTGCTCTCATATTTCCATCTTTTCCCTTCATATAGCCTTTTTAATTGCCATTTGTTGGTTTTTAAAAACTTCCCAATCATCTAACTTCCCATTCGCTTTTGCTATCGAATATGCCCTTCTGCTGTCTTTAACTTCCCTTGTCTACCACAGTTGCCTACCTCTCCTGTTTGAGAACAACTTCTTCTGTGGTTCATATCTATCCAGTGCTTTGTGAATTATTCCCTAAAACTCCAGCCATCTTTGCTCTGCTGTCATCCCCACCAGTATCCTCCCCCAATCCACCTGGGCAAGCTCCTCTTTCATGCCCCTGTAATTCCCTTTATTCCATTGTGATACTGATACATGTGACTTTTACTTCTCCCTCTCAAACTGCAGTATAAATTCAATGATATTATGATCACTGCCTTCTAACGGTTCTTTTACGTTCAGTTCCCTGATAAGATCCAGGTTATTACTCAACACCCAACCTAAGATAGACTTTCCCCAAGTTGGCTCAAGCACAAGCTGCTCTAAAAATCCATCTCATAGGCATTCAACAAATTTCCTCACTTGTGATCCGACACCAACCTGATTTTCCCAATCCTCTTGTGTATTGAAGTCCCCCAATACAATTTTGATATTACCCTTATTACATGCCCTTTCCAGCCGCCTTTACAATCTTAACCCCACATCTTGGTTATTCTTTGGAGGCCTATATATGATCCCTATAATAGTTTTTTAAAATCCTTGCAATTTCTTAATTCCGCCCACAAGATTCAACATTCTCTGACCCTATGTTGCCTCTTTCTAAAGATGCAATTCCATCTCCTACTAACAGAGGCACACCACTGCCTATGCCTTCCTGTCTGTTCTTTTGATACAAAGTCTATCCTTAGGTATTAAGCTCCAAACTATGGTCTTCTTTCAGCCATGACTCAATGATGCCTAAAATGTCATACCAACCAATCCTTAATTGTGCATCGAGTTTGTCCACTTTATTTCGAATGCAGCACTCATCTAAATACAGCAACTTCAGTCCTGTGTTCTTCGCCTTCTTGAATTTTGCCTCTGTGGTACAATTTAACTCTTTACTCTGTCTGCCTTTGTACCTGATTATTGGTTTGTCCTTCCTTACATTCCTTATATCCATCATCTACTTATAAACCTGCTGGCTCATCCTCAGCTGTATCATATTGGTTCACATATCCCTGATCCTTTCTCCCCCTCCTCAAACCCAATCCCCGGCCTTCTCCCCATAACCTTTCATGCCTTGTCCAATCAAGAGCCATTCAGGCTCTGCCTTAAATACACCTAACGCCCTTGCCTCCATAGCAGCCTGTGGTAATAAATTCCACAAATTCACCGCACTCTGCCTGAAGAAATTTCTCCACATCTCTGTTTTAAAAGGATGCCCTTCAATTCTGAGGATGTGCCCTCTTGCCCTAGACTCCCCCATCATGGGAAACAACTTTTCTGCAACTACTCTGCTTAGACCTTTCAACATTTCCAAGGTTTCAATGATCTCCCATCCTATTCTTCCAAATTATAGCAAGTATTGACCCAGAGCTATCAAACTTTCCTTGTATGATAACTTTTTTATTCCTGGAATCATCCTTGTGAACCTCTGCTGGACCCTCTGCAATGCCAGCATATCCTTTCTTAGATGAGGAGACCCAGACTGCTCACAATACTCAAGGTAAGGCCTCACCACTGCCTTACAAAGCCTCAGCATCACATTCCTGTTCTTATATTCTAGACTTCATGAAATGAATGCTAACATTGCATTTGCCTTCCTCACCACCGACTCTACCTGCAAGTTCACCTTTAGTATGTTCTGCACAATGACTCCCAAATCTCTTTCCATCTCAGACTTCTGGACTTTCTTCTCATTTAGAAATTAGTCTGCACATTCATTTCTTCTACCAAAGTGCATGACCATGCATTTTCCAACATTGTATTTCATTTGCCTCTTTCTTGCCCGTTCTCCTAATCTGTAGCCTATCAGTTTCCTCAACACTACCTGTCCCTCCACCAATCTTCATATCATCTGTAAACTTGGCAACAAAGCCATCTATTCTGTCATCGAAATCAGTCCCAACACTGAACCCTGGGGAATACCATTAGTCACTGGCTGCCAACTGGAAAAGGATCCTTTTATTCCCACTCACTGCCTCCTGCCAGTCAGTCAAGTCTCTAATGATGCTAGTAACTTTCCTGTAATACCATGGGTTGCCAACTTGGTTAGCAGCCTCATGTGTGGCACCTTGTCTTCTGGATGTTCAAATATATAACATCCACAGTATTTCCTGTTAACTATCCTACATGCAATCTCCTCAAAGAATTCCAACAGATTCGTCATGTAAGACTTTCCCTTCAGGAAAGCATGCTGAATTTGTCCTATCTTGTACAGTGACGCCAAGTACTCCATAGCCTCATTACACCTTCCAAACCACTGAGGTCAGGCTAACTAGTCAATAGTTTCCTTTCCTCTGCCTTCCTCTTCTCTTAAAGAATGGGAAGACATTTGCAATTCTCCAGTCCTCTGGCACCATGCCAGAGTCCAATGATCTTTGAAAGATCACTATTAATGCCTCCACAATCTCTACCACCACCACTTTCAGAACCTTTGTGTGCAGTTCATCTGGTCCAGGTGACTTATGTACCTTTAGGTCTTTCTTTCAGCTTCTTGAGCATCTACTCCCTTGCAATGGTACCTGCACTTACTTCTCTTTCCTCACACCCTTCAACATCTGCTACACTGCTAATGTCTTCCACAATGAAGACTGATGCAAAATCCAGCATATCTGAAGGAGGGAGGAGAAGATGGCGGCACGACGCAGCGCGCGCGGCCGTTCCGAATGAATATCGATTATGTGTAACTAGGGGCCGTGCACAATCCAGATTTGATGGCGACAGCTGTGAGAAGCGCAGAGGAACATCTGGAGTAACTTCTGAAATGCCTGCTTCTGTGCGATTGAGAATCTCCGGAGATAAAGGCCCCAAATCCTCGGCTTTGCATATCGCCTGTTGCCGGGGCCGGGGTCGAAGCACTTGGCAGAGATGGTGCTCGGTGCTCGGTGTCGGGAGGCGGTTGGAGGCTCGGAGTTTTTCGGATGGACTTGGAGTCGGACTGTGGTCGGATGCTTCCAGGATGCTGCACCGGCAAGTTGGCGGCGCTGGAGGTTTACCGTCTGCGTGAGATGATGGGACTTTCGAGAGACTTTGAGACTTTTACTGTGCCATGGTCTGTTCTTATCAAATTACAGTATTGCTTTGCACTGTTGTAACTATATGTTATAATTATATGTTTTTTGTTAGTTTTTAAGTCAGTTTGTCATGTGTTTTGGTGATATCATTCTGGAAAAACATTTTATCATTTCTTAATGCATGCATTACTAAATGACAATAAAAAGGGACTGCATGTCCTTATAATCATAATAATAAAATTCTCATTTTGTTCATCTGCCTTGTCCCCCGCTATTATTCCTCCTGCCTCATTTTTTAGTGGTCCTATATCCACTCTCATTTCTCTTTTTTACATGCTTGATAAAGCTTTTACCATCCATTTTGATATAGTTTGCCTGCTCTTTTCCCTCCTAATGATTCTTTTAGTTACTCTCTGTAGGTTTTTAAAAGCTTCCTAATCCTCTGTCTTCTCACTAAATTTTGCTTTGTTGTATGACCTCTCTTTTGCATTTTTATTAGCTTTGACTTCCCTTGCCAGCCACAGTTTTACTATTTTGTCATTTGAGTATTTCTTTGTTTTTGGAATACATCTATCCTTCACCTTCCTCATTTTCCTCAGAAACTCATGCCATTGCTTCTCTGCTGTTATCCCTGCCAGCTTCTCCTTCCAATTTACTTTGGCCAACTCCTCTCTCATTACCACTGTAATTTGCTTTACACCACTGAAATGCTACTACATCAGACTTTACATTCTCCCTATCAAATTTCAAGTTGAACTCAATCATATTGTCATCACTGTCTCCTAAGGTTTCTTTTATCTTAAGTTCCCTAATCAGCTCTGATTCATTACATAGCACCCAATCCAGTATAACTGATCCCCTAGTAGACTCAATGACTAGCTGACCTAAAAAGCATCCAACAAACTCACTCTCTTGAGATTCATTAACAATCTGATTTTCCCAATCAACCTGCAGGTTGAAATTTCTCATGACTATCGTAGCATTGTCCTTTTGATACACCTTTGCTACTTCCCGTTGTAATTTGTGGTCCATGTCCCAGCTACTGCTGGGAGGTCTCTATATTACTGCCCTGAGTGTCCTTTTACCCTTGCAGTTCCTAACTCAGCCCACAAGGATTCATCGTCTTTCGATCCAATATCATATCTTTCTACTGAATTGATGCCATTCTCTACCAGTAGAGCCACGCCTCCCCCTCTGTCTACCTTCCTATCCCTCCAATACAACGTGTAACCTTGGACATTCAGCTCTCAACTACAACGATCCTTCAGCCACGATTCAGTGATTGCCACAACATCATACCTGACAATTTGTAACAGTGCGACAAGATTATCTACCTTATTTCTGATACTCTGTGCATTGAAATATAACATCTTGAGTACTGAGTTTGCTACCCTTTTTGATTCTGCATCCCTAGTGCACTGATACGCAACCTGCTGGCTGCAATTACGTCCTATCACCTACCTGCCCTTTCTAACAGCCTGATTGGATGCTATCTTTGCTTTTTTACCATCCGTCCTATTCTGAGTCCCTTCGCTCTGGTTCCCACCACCCTGCCAAATTAGTTTAATCCCTCCCCAACAGCTCTAACAAACCTGCCTGTGGGAATATTGGTCCCCCTCGGGTTCAGGTGCAACCTGTCACTTTTGAACAGGTCATTCCTCCCCCAGAAGAGATCCCAATGATCCAAGAACCTAAAGCCCTGCCCGCTGCTCCAACTAATAAGCCTTGCATTAATTTGCCAATTCATCCTGTTTCTATCCTCACTGGTGTGTGGCACAGGCAGCAATCCAGAAATTACGACCCTGGAGACCCTGCTTCTCTGCTTTCTGCTAGGCTCTCTAAATTCTATTTTCAGGATCTCTTTGCTTTTCCTTCCTATGTCATTGGTACCGACATGTACTAAGATTTCTGGCTGCTCTCCCTCCCTCTCTGAAATGTTGTGGATGCGATTTGAAATGTCCCTGACCCTAGCACCTGGGAGGCAACATACCATCTGGATGTCCTATTCATATCCACAGAATCTCCTGTCTGTTCCCCTGACTATTGAGTCCCATATCAATACCGTCCCCCTCTTCTCCCTCTTTCCCTTCTGCACCACGGACCCATGCTCAGTGCCTGTAACCCTGCCTCTGTAGCATTCCCCTGGGAGGTCATCCCACGCAACAATATCCAAAACAGTATACTTATTTTTGAGGGGAATAGACACAGGAGTGCTCTATGCTGACTACCTATTCACATTTCCATTTCTCCTGACAGTCACCCAGCTTCTCACCTCCTGAAACTTAGGGGGTGACTACTTCCCTGTAACTCTGATCAATTATCTCTTCACTCTCCCATACAAGCCAAAGGTCATCCAGCTGCTGCTCCAGGACCCCAACACGATCTTCAAGGAGCTGCAGCCGGATGCACTTCACACAGATATAGATTATCCAGAAATCTGAATCCCTGCCCCCTGCTCCAATTCTTCAATTACACATTCACCTGCCACCTCATGCCATTCCTATCCTCTCTGTCACGTGGCACAGGCAGCAATCCCGTGATTACTACCCCTGTCCTGCCTTTCAGCTTCCTTCCTAACTCCCTCTATTCTGTTTTCAGGAGCTTCTCCTTTTTCTACATATGTCGCTGGTACTAATATGTACCACCACTTCAGGCTGCTCATCCTCCCTTTTCAGAATATTGTGGACGTGTTCAGAAACATTGCGGCCCTGGAACCTTGGAGGCAAACTATTACCTGTGTTTCTTTTTAACTATAGAGCCCCCTATTACTGCTGTCATCCTTTTCGGTTCCCTACCCTTCTGAGCCATAGGGCCAGATTCAATGCTGCGTTCCCCCAGGTAGGTCCCCGCTACAACAGTACTCAAAATGGACTAGTTATTGTTGAAGGGGATGGCCACAGGGTTGCTCTCCACTATCTGATTTTTGCCCTTCCCTCCATTGACAGTCACCTGTTTATCAGTAGCCTTGGGGTGATTACCACCCTGTAACTCCTGTCTATCACGTGCTTGAGGACAGAGAGAAGAGTTAAGGGTTAGGTTAAGTTTTATGGACAGGGATATGGGGGAATTTCTGGAGTCTAGGCTTCAACTCTGTGTCTGAAGGCCAGTGATGTGGATGTGGGACACCTGTTGTCATATGTCAGGCCAGCCAACAGGGATAAAAGAAGAAGGCCCCTCCCCCACCTGCTTCACTCCTCAAGTCAGTGAGTTGTTGATGTGTTTCACGATCAGAGCTCCATGTGGGCAAAAGGACCAGAGTTCCTTAGGTATACAAGTCAGTGAGACCGCAGTCTGGAAACTAGTGTTTGGAGTCCTTAACCCGGGGCGATACTGTCTACAAATACACAAGACTGCTGGAGGCTGAAGACAACCTGTCCTGGGGTTTGAGGACTATGTATGTGCATGGGTGGGTGGGTGGGAAGAACGAGGCTTGTTTTGTTGTTCACAAACACAAAGAAAATCTGCAGATTCTAGAAATCCAAGGCAAAACACGTAAAATATTGGAAGAATTCAGCAGGCCAGTCAGCATCTATGGAAATAGAAACAGTCAACGTTTCAGGGTGAGACCCTTCATCAGGTCCTGAAAAATAGAGTCTGAAAGTAGTGACTGTTTCTAATATTTAGAATCAGAATCAGAATCTGGTTTATTATCAGTGGTATATGTTGTGAAATTTGTTAACTTAGCAGCAGTCATTCAATGTAATACATAATTCAGAAGAAAAAAATAGTAATAATAAATAAGTAAATCAATTATAGTATACATATATTGAACTGATTAAAAATTGTATGAAAAACAGAAATAATATGTATTTTAAAATTGAGGTAGTGTTCAAGGGTTCAATGTCCATTTAGGAATCAGATGGCAGATGGGAAGAAGCTGTTCCTGAATCACTGAGTGTGTGCCTTCAGGCTTCTGTATCTCCTACCTGACGGTAACAGTGAGAAAAGGGCATGCCCTGGGTACTGGAGGTCCTTAATAATGGACAACCCTCTGCAGCTTCTTTCGGTCCTGTGCAGTATGCCCCCCCCCCCTCCGCCTCCCCATACCAGACAGTGATGCAGCTGTCAGAATGCTCTCCACGGTACATCTATAGAAGTTTTTGAGTGTATTTGTTGACATGCCAAATCTCTTCAAACTCCTAATAAAGCATAGCCGTTGTCTTGCCTTCTTTATAACTACATCAATGTGTTGGGACCAGGTTAGATCCTCAGAGATCTTGACACCCAGGAACCTGAAACTGCTCACTCTCTCCACTTCCGATCCCTCTATGAGGATTGGTATGTGTTCCTTCGTCTTACCCTTCCTGAAGTCCACAATCAGCTCTTTTGTCTTACTGATGTTGAGTGCCGGGTTGTTGCTGCGGCACCACTCCACTGGTTGATATATCTCGCTCCTGTACACCCTGTCGTCACTATCTGAGATTCTACCAACAATGGTTGTATCATTAGCAAATTTATAGATGGTATTTGAGCTATGTCTAGCCACACAGTCATGGGTATATAGAGAGTAGAGCAGTGGGCTAAGCACACACCCCTGAGGTGCACCAGTGTTGATCATCAGCAAGGAGGAGATGTTATCACAAACCCATACAATTGTGGTCTTTCGGTTAGGAAGTCGAGGATCCAATTGCAGAGGAAGGTACAGAGGCCCAGGATGTGTAACTTCTCAATCAGGATTGTGGGAATGATGGTATTAAATGCTGAGCTATAGTCGATGGCAGCATCCTGACAGACAGTAAGTGTTTGTGTTGTCCAGGTGCCATTGAGCCATTGAGATTCATCTGCTGTTGACCTATTGTGGTGATAGGCAAACTGCAATGAGACAGGAGTTCAGTCTAATCATGACCAACCTCTCAAAGCATTTCATCACTGTAGATGTGAGTGCTACAGGACGACAGTCATTAAAGCAGTCCACGTTATTCTTCTTAGGCGCTGTTAAAATTGTTGCTTTTTTGAAGCAAGTGGGAACTTACACCCATAGCAGCGAGATGTTGAAAATGTCTTTGAATGCTCCTGCTGCTATGGGTTGGTTGACACAGGTTTTCAGACCCTTACCAGGTACTCCATCGGGACATTCTGCCTTGCGAGGGTT
Organism: Mobula birostris; assembly: GCF_030028105.1. Classification (NCBI taxonomy): domain Eukaryota; kingdom Metazoa; phylum Chordata; class Chondrichthyes; order Myliobatiformes; family Myliobatidae; genus Mobula; species Mobula birostris. The sequence continues at coordinate 31,717,426 of NC_092372.1, read as the reverse complement.
CACTCTCTTTAAAGACAGCCTCAGGTCAGCCTCTGAGATGGAGATCACAGGGTTATCAGGTGCAGCAGGGATCTTCACAGCTGTAGCTATATTCTCCCTTTCAAAGAGTGCATAGAAGGTGTTGAGTTCATCTGGTAGCAAAGCATCACTGCTATTCATGCTCTTGGGTTTCACTTTGTAGGAAGTAACATCACGCAAACCTTGCCAGAGTTGTCATACATCCAATGTCACCTCCAACCTCGTTTGAAATTGTCCTTTTGCCTTTGAAATAGCCCTCTGCAAATCATACCTGGTTTTCTGGTACAGGCCTGTGTTGCCAGACATGAATGCCACAGATCTAGCCTTCAGCAGATGATGTACCTCCTGGTTCACCCACAGCTTTTGGTTTGGGAAAGTACAGTAAGTCTTTGTAGGCACACACTCATCCACACAGGTTTTAATGAAGTTGGTAACAACTGCAGCATACTCATCCAGCTTCAAAGATGAATCCCTGAATACAGTCCAGTCCACCGATTCAAAGCAGTCCTGTAAGCTCTCCTGTGCTTCTCTTGTCCATACATTCTTGGTCCTCACTACTGGTGTTGCAGTGTTCAGTCTCTGCCGATACTCAGGGAGTAGATGTACATCCAGGTGATCAGATTTCCCAAAGTGATGGCGTGGAATAGCACGCTAGGCATTCTTGATGGTGGTGTAACAATGGTCCAGTGTGTTGTTTCCTCTGGTATTGCAAGTGATCTGTTGATGGTAGTTGCTCAGTGCTTTTTTTCAGACTGGCCTGGTTAAAATCCCTCTAAACTTTGGTGAAGGCATTGCGGTGCGCTGTTTCGTGCATGTTGATCCCATTACTCAGATCATCTAAAGCCTAGTTGACATTGGACTGAGGTGGAATATATACTGCTACTAAAATGATTCCAGAAATCTCCTATGGTAGGTAAAAAGGACAGCATTTAACTGCTAGATATTCCAGGTCTGGTGTGCAGAATTGGAACAGAACTGGTATATTTGTGCACCAAGAGGAGTTGATCACAAGTTGATCCACCTCTGCTTTTGAGAGACTCTGTTGATCTATCCTGATGGTGTATAGTAAACCTGTTGATCTGAATCATTGTATCTGGTATGGAAGGGGTTAACCAGGATTCTGTAAAACAAAGGACAATTGAAATATTTAATTGAAATATGTTCTTCCTCATCAAGTGCCAGATAAAGGATACATTGCCCAACCCTACCGAGCTAACAGTGACAAAGGTTGTAAAGAGATATGATCACATAGCTTCAGATTTCAATCTTGGCCTCAGATGTGTGGAGTGTGTATGCTCACCCAGTAACTGCATACATTTCTTCTGGGTGTTATAATTTCCATCTGCATCTTAAATAAGTGACGGTAGGTTAATAGGCTACCATAAGTTATCCCAAGTGTCAGTAGCTAACAGGGTAGTTGGAGAGAGTTACTGGGTGTGTGAGAGAGAATATATTTCAGGGATGTTCATGGGTGAATGGGATTAATGGGAATGCTCTGTGAGTCAGCAGAGACTCGATGGCTAAATGACCTCCTTCCATGGTGCAAGGAGAATGGAGGAACAAAATAACTATTGGTAATGTTACTCGTGAACTCATAGCATCTAACCATCCAAGAAGAACAAGTAGATGAGAAAAAGACAGTGAGGAACAGACCCCTAGCTGCTGGAGAGGTGGCAATACATGATGTAAGATTACTTATTGCAATGAATGTGATAGAATGGACAATACAGAATCGATGTATGGAATCCCAACTCACCTGGATAATGGGAGAGGAATGTTCAAGGAGGCTAATGTGGTCAAAAACAGCAGAATCATCATAATGAAACAAGAAAGGTATGGTGACATCCTTCCTTCCTTGCACCCTTAACTCCTGGTAGGGTCATCGGGGCACCGCCATAACAAGCTTACAAGCTTTGCACCAGTCTGTTCCATCTGTCGTGGTTGTGTGCTGGAGCCTGGGTCACCGCAAATGTTTTCCCTGTCCATTCTTTAATGTTCTCTGTCCATCTTTTCCTCTGTCTACTTCTCCTTCTTTTCCCCTCCACAGTTCCTTGAAGAACGGTCTTTGCAAGGCCACTGGATCTTGTTACGTGGCCGTACCATCTCAGCTTTCTTTTCTTCGCCGTTGTGAGAAGGTCTTCATGGGGGCCAATGTGGTGCTGGGTGGTCTTGTGGAGTTGCTCGTTTGTGATGTGGTCCAAGTATGAGATGCCCAAGATGTTACGATAGCATCTCATTTCCAATGCCTGTATCTTCCTTTGTAGCTCTGCTGTGAGGGTCCATGTTTGACATGCGTACAGGAAGATGGAGAATACTAATGCACGCAGGAGTCTGATCTTGTACTTCATGGTGATGTTGCTGTCCCTCCATATATTCTTGAGTTTGGATAGTGCAGTCATTGTCTGTGCAGTTCTTGCCAGAACTTCTGGTCTTGATCCTTCATCGCTGATGATTGCCCCAGGTATTTGAACTACTGCACTGTCTCGAGTTTCGGACCATGGACTGAGATGTCTGTTGCAATGGCATCGTTGGCATTTGCCATGAGCTTGGTTTTCTCGGCACTTATTTCCATTCCAAACTTTGTGGAGGCTCTGTCAAGATGGCTGACCAGGTTGGTCAGTCATCTTCTTTTCCTGCAATTCCATCAATGTCGTCAGCAAATCTTAGATTTGTGATGTTCCTCCCTCTGATGCTGACTGTGCCCACATGATCTTCAAGGGCAACACTCATGATTCATTCCAGGAAGATGTTGAAGAGAGTTGGGGAGAGGAGGCAGCCCTGACGGACTCCTACAGAGGTATGGAACCACTCCCTGATGGTGCCCTGAGCGAGCACTGCACTGGTTGCCTTGGCGTAAAGCTGATGGATTGTATGAATCAGCGTCTGTCCCATGTTGAATTTCTTCATGGTAGCCCATAAGGCATCATGCAGGACTCTGTCAAATGCCTTCTTGAAGTCTATGAAGATGTGGTAAGACTCTTTCTGGTGCTGAAGGTGTTTCTCTCAGAGGGTGCGGAGTTTGAAAATCTGCTCAGTGGTGTGTCTGCCCTTACGGAAGCCTGCTTGTTCCTCGGCAATGATGTCTTCTGCCTGAGGTCTCAGTCTGTTCAAGATGATTCTGAGCATTACCTTGCTTACATGGCTGATCAAACTGATGGTACGGTAATTCTGGCAAAGTTGGAGATTGTCTTTTTTGGGAAGCACAGTGATCAGTGACTGAGTTCAAGGTGTCCGCCATTCAACTGTCTGCCAGATCTTGTCGCAGGTGATGATAAGCATGTCTATCGTGTCCTCTCCTCCATGCTTCAGCAGTTCAGCAGGGATGTTGTCACCTCCTGCCGACTTCCCGCACTTCAGTGATCGTATTGCGGCTTCAACTTCTTCAGCCATGATTGGATAGTCATCCTCATTGGAAGATCCCTGTACATTTAGCACGCCTGGATCCCCTTTGCTCCAGTAGTTGTACAGTTCTGAATAGTACCCTGTCCACCTTTCTATTATTTCCTTTCCTTCTGTGAGACTTTTGCCATTTTTGTCTTGGATGGTGTTTACTTTGGCTTGTTTTTCTTTGCTAAGATCTTTCACCAGTTGGAAGGCCTCCTTTGTGTTGTTGTTGGAAAGGCTGTCTTCAATGTCCGCACATTGTTCGGCTATCCACCTTTGCTTTGCTTCCTTCATTTCCCTTCTGATTTCCTTGTTGATTTTCCTGTATTCTGTTCTTCCCTCTGCTGTGTTTCTATCTTTCTTTAATTTCCTTCTCGTGTCACACATATCCAGTATCTTGTTGGTGACCCATGGTTTAGACCTGTGGCGGCTTTTCCCCAGAATCTTGCTTGCTGTTTCCATCATCACTGTGTTGAAGTTATTTGTGGTGATCTCCAGGTCTTCATCAAAGAGGAGTATTGGTGCAAACTTTCCCCCCAGTTGCTGCCTGAAATTCTTCAGAGATGGCGGGGTCTTTCAGTTTTTCAAGGTTGAATCTCAGCCGGCTGTTTTTTGGCTTGTTGATTCTCCTCAAGTGCACTCTGATGTTCATCATGACAAGGTCACGGTCACTGCCCACATCTGCTCCTGGGAATGTTCTGCTCTTCGGTCTGCTCACATCAGATTTGTGCTGCCTTTGCACCAGGATGTAGTCAATCTGGTGATGTTGACAACTGGGAGCATGTCAGGTCCATCTTCGGGATGCTTTGTGCTCTCCAAGTGTGTTCGACAGCACCAGTTATAACTGGCAAATTCCAGCAGGCGTAGTCCCCTCTCATTGGAGATATCATTTCATGATGGGCCTGACATAGTCATATTCAAAGATGATGCTTCAGAATTGTGGCAGAGGTAATATTCAAGGATTACAGGAAATTCCAACAGGGATTTAAGAAATGACAGTGAAGACTATTCTATTAATATCCTATTAAGATGATACATATAAAAGAGGAATGCTATAATACACTTGCTATGACATAGTCGGACAACTAATCTTAATTTATTTCTTCAAACTTTTGAATAAGAGGATATTGATGTCTCATTCAGACATGTTCTTGGATTAATTTAGTACAGGTAAAAAATTACTTAATTTAATTATGTCTACCAGCCAGAACATGCTCTCTTCTCATTGCAACTATCAGGAGCCTGAAGTCAGACACTCAGTGATTTAGGAACAGCTTCTTCCCTTTACCGTCGGATTTATGAACGGACAATGAACTGGACCCATAAACATTGCCTCACTATTTGTTTTGTTCTCTTTTTGCACTACAGAACTCATTACATTTCTTGTATACATGTAACCCTCTCACTAGGCTCGTATGCAAACTTGGCTCGTTAGCCACCTCTGCTAACAGCCACATGACTCAGCAGTGAGAAGGCCATTTTCATAAACAATATACTACTAGGGTTCGTATGATTTGGAGTTCAACCAAACAGAATGGCATGATGCTTTGATTAAAGAAACCTCGATTTATGTAAGAACATAAGAACATAAGAACATAAGAAATAGGAGCAGGAGTAGGTCATCCAACCCGTCGAGCCTGCCCCGCCATTCAATAAGATCATGACTGATCTGTCCATAAATTCAGTTCCATCTTCTTGCCTTTTTCCCATAACCCTTAATTCCCCTACTATGTAAAAATCTATCTAACTGTATCTTAAATATATTTAGTGAAGAAGCCTCAACTGCTTCCCTGGGCAGAGAATTCCACGGATTCATTACTGTCTGGGAAAAACAGTTTCTCCTCATCTCCATCCTAAATCTTCTCCCCTGAATCTAGTTTCACCTACCAATGGAAACAACTTTCCTACTTCTATCTTATCTATCCCTTTCAAAATTTTGTATGTTTCTATAAGATCCCCTCTCATTCTTCTGAACTCCGGAGAGTATAGACCCAGGCAACTCAATCTCTTTTCATAGGTTAACCCCTTCATCCCTGGAATCAACCTGGTGAACCTCCTCTGCACTGCCTCCAAAGCCAGTATATCCTTCCTCAAGTATGGAGACCAGAACTGCACACAGTACTCCAGGTGCGGCCTCACCAGTACTCTGTATAGTTGCAGCATGACCTCCCTGCTCTTGAATTCAATCCCTCCAGCAATGAAGGCCAACATTCCGTTTGCCTTCTTAATAATCTGTTGTACCTGCAAGCCAACTTTTTGTGATTCATGCACAAGCACTCCCAAGTCCCTCTGCACAACAGCATGCTGCAATCTTTCACCATTTAAAAATAATCTACTCTTCTGTTATTCCTTCCAAAGTGGATGATCTCACATTTACCAACATTGTATCCCATCTGCCAGACCTTGGCCCACTCACTTAACCAATGTATATCCCTCTACAGACTCTCCCCATCCTCTGTACAATTTGCTTTTCCACTCGGTTTAGTGTCATCAGCAAATTTTGCTATGCTACACTCAGTCCCCTCTCCCAGATCATCAATGTAAATGTTAAACAGCTGCGGGCCCAGCACCGAAACCTGCGGCACCCCATTCACCACAAACTGCCAACCGGAGAAACACCCATTTATACCAACTCTCTGCCTTCTATTGGTTAACCAATCCACTATCCATGCCAATACACTTCCTCCAACTCCATGCATCCGTATCTTATTTATAAGTCTCACCTTATCGAACGCCTCCTGGAAATCCATGTATATGACATCCACCTGTTCCCCTCTATCCACTGCACTCATTATGTCCTCAAAGAACTCCAGTAAGTTTGTCAAACAGGACCTGCCCTTTCTGGATCTATGCTGCGTCTGTCTAATTGAACATCTCCTTTCCAAATGTTTCGCTATTTCTTCCTTAATAGCAGCTTCAAGCATTTTCCCAACTTCAGATGTTAAGCTAACTGGCCTATAGTTGCCTGTCTTTTGCCTACATCCTTTTTCAAAAAGTGGCATGACATTTGCTGTCTTCCAATCAACCGGGACCCGCCCAGAGTCTAGAGAAATCTGGTAAATGATTACCAATGCGTCTATAGAAACCATAGAAACCATAGAAACTACAGCACAGAAACAGGCCTTTTGGCCCTTCTTGGCTGTACCGAACCATTTTCTGCCTAGTCCCACTGACCTGCACACGGACCATATCCCTCCATGCACCTCCCATCCATGTATCTGTCCAATTTATTCTTAAATGTTAAAAAAGAACCTGCATATACCGCCTCGTCTGGCAGCTCATTCCATACTCCCACCACTCTCTGTGTGAAGAAGACCCCCCTAATGTTCCCTTTAAACTTTTCCCCCCTCACCGTAAACCCATGTCCTCTGGTTTTTTTCTCCCCTTGCCTCAGTGGAAAAAGCCTGCTTGCATTCACTCTATCTATACCCATCATAATTTTATATACCTCTATCAAATCTCCCCTCATTCTTCTATACTCCAGGGAATAAAGTCCCAACCTATTCAACCTTTCTCTGTAACTGAGTTTCTCAAGTCCCGGCAACATCCTTGTAAACCTTCTCTGCACTCTTTCAACCTTATTTATATCCTTCCTGTAATTTGGTGACCAAAACTGAACACAATACTCCAGATTTGGCCTCACCAATGCCTTATACAACCTTATCATAACATTCCAGCTCTTATACTCAATACTTTGATTAATAAAGGCCAATGTACCAAAAACTCTCTTTACGACCCTATCTACCTGTGACGCCACTTTTAGGGAATTTTGTATCTGTATTCCCAGATCCCTCTGTTCCACTGCACTCCTCAGTGCCTTACCATTAACCCTGTATGTTCTACATTGGTTTGTCCTTCCACCGTGCAATACCTCACACTGGTCAGTATTAAACTCCATCTGCCATTTTTCAGCCCATTTTTCCAGCTGGTCCAAGTCCCTCTGCAGGCTCTGAAAACCTTCCTCACTGTCTACTACACCTCCAATCTTTGTATCATCAGCAAACTTGCTGATCCAATTTACCACATTATCATCCAGATCATTGATATAGATGACAAATAACAATGGACCCAGCACTGATCCCTGTGGCACACCACTAGTCACAGGCCTCCACTCAGAGAAGCAATTCTCTACCACCACTCTCTGGCTTCTTCCATCGAGCCAATGTCTAATCCAATTTACCACCTCTCCATGTATACCTAGTGACTGAATTTTCCTGATTAACCTCCCATGCAGGACCTTGTCAAAGGCCTTACTGACGTCCATGTAGACAATATCCACTGCCTTCCCTTCATCCACTTTCCTGGTAACCTCCTTGAAAAACTCCAATAGATTGGTCAAACATGACCTACCACGCACAAAGCCATGTTGACTCTCCCTAATAAGTCCTGGTCTATCCAAATGCTTGTAGATTCTGTATCTTAGTACTCCCTCCAATAACTTACCTACTACCGACGTTAAACTTACTGGCCTATAATTTCCTGGATTACTTTTCGATCCTTTTTTAAACAACAGAACAACATGAGCCACTCTCCAATCCTCCAGCACCTCATCTGTAGACAGCGACATTTTAAATATTTCAGCCAGGGCCCCTGCAATTTCAACACTAGTCTCCTTCAAGGTCCGAGGGAACACCCTGTCAGGTCCCGGGGATTTATCCACTTTAATTTTCCTCGAGACAGCAAGGACCTCCTCCTTTTCGATCTGTACAGTTTCCATGATCTCACTATTTGTTTCCCTTAATTCCATAGACTTCATGCCAGTTTCCTTAGTAAACACAGATGCAAAAAACCTATTTAAGATCTCCCCCATTTCCTTTGGTTCCGCACATAGCCGACCACCCTGATCTTCAAGAGGACCAATTTTATCCCTTACAATCCTTTTGCTCTTAATATACCTGTAAAAGCTCTTTGGATTATCCTTCACTTTGACTGCCAAGGCAACCTCATGTCTTCTTTTAGCCCTTCTGATTTCTTTCTTAAGTATTTTCTTGCACTTCTTATACTCCTCAAGCACCTTATTTACTCCCTGCTTCCTATACACATCATACAACTCCCTCTTCTTCTTTATCAGAGTTGCAATATCCCTTGAGAACCAAGATTCCTTATTCCTATTCACCTTGTCTTTAATCCTGACAGGAACATACAAATTCTGCACTCTCAAAATTTCTGCTTTGAAGGCTTCCCACCTACCGATCACATCCATGCCAGAGAACAACCTGTCCCAATCCACGCTTTTTAGATCCTTTCTCATTTCTTCAAATTTGGCCTTCTTCCAGTTCAGAACCTCAACCCTAGGACCAGATCTATCCTTGTCCATTATCAAGTTGAAACTAATGGTGTTATGATCACTGGAACCAAAGTGCTCCCCTACACAGACTTCTGTCACTTGTCCTAACTTGTTTCCTAACAGGAGATCCAATATTGCATCCCCTCTAGTTGGTCCCTCTATATATTGATTTAGAAAACTTTCCTGAACACATTTTACAAACTGTAAACCATCTAGACCCCTAACAGTATGGGAGACCCAATCAATATATGGAAAATTAAAATCCCCTACCACCACAACTTTATGTTTCCTGCAGTTGCCTGCTATCTCTCTGCAGATTTGCTCTTCCAATTCTCGTTGACTATTGGGTGGTCTGTAATACAATCCCACTAATGTGGCTATACCTTTCCTGTTTCTCAGCTCCACCCACAAGGACTCAGTAGACAAGCGCTCTAATCTGTCCTGCCTGAGCACTGCTGTAATATTTTCCCTAACAAGCAATGCCACTCCCCCACCTTTCATTCCTCTGCCTCGATCACATCTGAAACATCGGAACCCTGGAATATTAAGCTGCCAGTCCTGCCCCTCCTGTAGCCAAGTTTCACTAATTGCTACAACGTCATAATTCCACGTGTCAATCCACGCCCTCAACTCATCCGCCTTCCCCACAAAACTCCTAGCATTGAAATATATACACCTCAGAAGATTTTTACCACCACTCACAACCTTTCTATTAGTGGATTTGCTTGAACTTTTAACATCATTTATTTTCACCCCAGCCACACTGTCAGCTCTGGTACTGTGGTTCCCATCCCCCTGCAAATCTAGTTTAAAGCCCCCCCAATAGCACTAACAAACCTCCCTGAAAGGATATTGGTCCCCCTGTGGTTCAAGTGTAACCTGTCTCTCTTGTACAGGTCCCACCTGCCCCAGAAGAGGTCCCAATTATCCTGAAATCTGAAACCCTGCTCCCTACGCCAGTTCCTCAGCCACTTGTTCATCCTCTAGAGCATCCTATTCCTACCCTCACTGGCACCTAGCACAGGTAGCAATCCTGAGATTACCACCCTCGAGGTCCTGCTTTTCAACTTCCTATCAAGCTCTCTATACTCACTCTCCAGGACCTCCTCACTCTTCCTTGCTATGTCATTGGTACCGATGTGCACCACAACGTCTGGCTGATCACCCTTCCACTTCAGAATGTCATGCAAGCGATCAGAGACATCCTTGACCCTGGCACCCGGGAGGCAACAAACCATCCTGGATTCTCTGTCACGACCACAGAACCTCCTATCTGCACCATTAACTATCGAGTCCCCTATCACTAGCGCTCTCCTCTTTTTCCACCCTCCTTTCTGCACTGCAGAGCCAGACCCAGTGCCAGAGATCCAGCTACTGCAGCTTGTCCCAGGTAAGTCATACCCCCAACAGTATCCAATGCGGTATACTTGTTGTTGAAGGGAATGGCCACAGGGAACCCTTCTCTGCCTGCCCTTTCCTCTTCCCTCACCTGATAGTGACCCATTTTCCTGTCCTCTGCTCCTTTGGCGTAACTACCTCCCTGTAGCTACTATCTATAATCTCCTCATTCTCCCAAATGATCCGCAGGTCATCCAGCTCCTGCTCCAGTTCCCTAACGCGGTTTGTTAGGAGCTGCAGCTGGATGCACTTCCTGCAGGTGTCGTTGTCAGGGACACCAGAGGGCTCCCTGACTTCCCACATCCTACAAGAGGAGCATTCCAACATCCTGCCTGGCATTCTCTCTACTATAACCTCTGCCAATTCCCTCAGCACCCTGGGATGCATCCCATCAGGACCAGGGGACTTATCTACCTTCAGGCCCTCTAGTTTACACATCACTATCTCTTTAGTGACAGTGATTGTATCGAGGTCCTCACCTTCCATTTCATCCATAACATCATTCTTTGGCATATTAGACGTGTCCTCCACCGTGAAGACTGACACAAAATAGTCATTCAATACGTCAGCCATTTCCTTATCACCCAATATCAATATCCCCTTCTCATCTTCCAAGGGACCTACGTTGATTTTAACCACCCTCTTCTGCTTTATATATTTATAAAAACTTTTGCTATCTGTTTTTATATTTTATGCTAATTTACTTTCATACTCTATCTTCCCTTTCCTTATTTCTTGTTTAGTTGTTCTTTGTTGCTTTTTAAAGTTTTCCCAATCCTCCAGTCTCCCACTACTCTTTGCGACTTTGTACACATGAGCTTTTAATTTGAATCTATCTCTTATTTCCTTAGTTATCCAAGGCTGGCTCTCCCCACACTTACTGTCCTTACTTTTGAATGGAATATACTTTTGTTGAGCACTGTGAAAAATCTCTTTGAAAGTATTCCACTGTTCCTCAACTGTCCTACCAAATCCCTGTTCTCCCAATCCACATTAGCCAACTCCTCCCTCATCCTGTTGTAGTCTCCCTTGTTCAAGCATAATACACTAGTTTTAGATCTAACTATTTCATCCTCCATCTGTATGCAAAATTCAATCATGCTATGATCACTCTTTCCAAAAGAATCCCTGACTACAAGATCATCAATCTTAGCTGTCTCATTGCACAGGACTAGATCTAAGATAGCATTTTCCCTTGTAGGTTCACTAACATACTGCTCAAGAAAGCCATCACAGATGCATTCTATGAAGTCTTCCTCAAGTGAATGCTGTATAAATATTGCTCATACACAATTATCAGTCAGCAAGAACTAACAGATTTTACACTACATAAAATTATGTAACACCCTGGGAAAGGTTTCACTGTTAATGTAATGGTTTTTCTGTAGAAGCACTGCTATTGTAATGGTTTTTCTGTAGAAGCAGTGTTTGGGTTATGGCTAGAGATAACGGGGGCTTTGGAATGTGCACCGTCCAATGCAGGAAGTGTTTTTTTTTTCTTGTGTGCCTGCGACCGAGGTGATCTTGGTCTTTTGTTTGGTGGAAGATTGTGGGAGATCATGTCAGAAAGGAGAGGTTGTAGACACCAGAAAGTGGAGTGCTGCCGGGAGTCGATGAAGCCCGGGGAAATCGATGGAGGACTAGTGGAAGGGAACCACGAGCTCCAACGTGCACATTAGACTATTTCATTAAAATGGGCCCTTTTCTTCTTGTTTTACTTTAGTAACCCTTCAGTCAAATTAAGAATTATAAAGCTAAATCACTTAGTTGCATATGGTGTACTGTCTGTTAATTCGTGGTACTGATTTGTAACAGGATAACACATCACACAGGATCCACACAAACAGGAAGTTTTGCACCTCAGATTTTACACGTTTGGCAGGGCCAGAGACCGTCTTCCCTAAACTCACGCCACCGGCCGAATCTGAGGGCTACAATTATAAAGAAAGAATATTTACTAATTTCAGCTTTACAAACAGTTATTAAGAGAGAGAAAAGAAAGAAATAAATAACAAATAAAAAGGCCAATTATAATTAGATGATTCTAAATGTCCACATGACCGTCGAGCTAATCTCTTCCAAAGCTGGATATAACCGTAGTTCATGGTGCCAAATCCATGGTCTGCATGAAAACACTCACCACAGTCTAAACTTCTCTTGAAGTCCACCTTGAACAAACTGGCTCTCTTTTAGGAGTACTGGCCCTTCCTCCTGGCAGCCATTCATCTGCACAAAGCACTTCATGCAACAGGGATTTTCCTTCCAAAGGCATTCTGCAGCCTCTTCCCTAGTGCCCCGTGGCACAGCTCCCACCAAAAGACCCCAAACCAGACTACTGTCTGTCACAAAACTCTCTCCACCTTGCTGTCTCTAGAACATTCTCCAGATCCCACCATCCTGGTTGGTTGACACAACATTCCTCAGTTGAACAGCAGGGATTTGTTCCTTTAGCTAAAACCAAAACGTTCTACCAACAGGACACGCTGCTTTTGCAGAGAAGTGCTAAAGTGAAATACCCACAGCATAGCCGTAGAAATATTAACCAGGGCATTACACTCTTCATCTCCTAAAAATAGTCATGTCCTTATGACTGTGGAATTTATTAAACCATTATTAATAACACAGTGTTCAAATGAATCTTGTGTTTTTTCAGGACCCCCAATCCATTTGTAAATGGAAGTAGCATATCTCACCATGGGAATGGACATAACACTCTGTTTCCCAGGTGCATCCTCCAGTTGGTTTCTGACTCTCTGACACCTCTTATCTCATCTTCAGCTTCTCCAGCTTCATCTACTCCTTGTGACCGTTCCTGTCTACTAGAGGATGCACCCCCCACCCCCCGTCTATCACTCATACCTTAGGGCGGCCCAAGTCCCCCTGCCCCATGACTGAACTTTGCTTCCTTCAGCGCAAGCAGGTGCTGCTGAACAACTCCAACCTCTGCTGGTGCCAACTCCAATAGTGTGTAAATACTAATGGAGCAATCAACATCGGACTCATCACCAGAAAAAACATCGGGCACTCCAACATCTCCTCAATCCATCTCCTTTTCCATTCCTCAGTTATTGCATGTCTTCAATGTCAACTTCCTCAATCTAGGAGACTGTTTCTCTTCCATTTCACTAGGAAAACTAGACAATATGGTCACAAGAAAAAGAGGGTCAATTGGAATCCTACGTTTGAGTGTAAAATCTCTTCCTAAGGTGTTCCTGACAATCATTGTTTGCAAAGACAGCTGAAAATCTCTGCAGTTCAGGTTTCACCAATACTTACACAAGTAAGTGTGACTCCTTGTCCTGCTTATCAGAAACAGCCGCCTGGATGGCCGGGTCATTGGGCAGGCTAGCAAATTTGGGGGTTCCCTTCACTCTAGCTACTCCTCCAAGATGTAACATGACAGGTTTAGACTGGGTGTACCACATAGTTCCTTATTTCTGCTCACCATCCTGCTTAGGAGAAACTTGCACCTTCTCAAAAGCAGCTCCAAACACAAGGTGGATGGACAAGGTTTTCAAAAAGTTCTCCCCACTTCTCTCTTTTGCATGCTTCCACGAGCTTTCTCACAATTAAAGTATTTGTTCCCACAAGAATGGAAGCTCCACTCTTTTCTAAAAATATGGACTGCCCATGGCCCCATCTCTCCAGGGTCTCCTAACGTATCAGGCAGCATGACTTCAGTCATGTCGCAGCTAGTCTGGACTAACACAACATCCTTACCAGCTCATTGGTGAATCAGCGTAACTTTCTCCAACACTTTTACAGAATTCAGCACTCTAATTAGCAGCTCACCAGGGCTTGGATATCCACCCCACTCAGAACACAAGTAATTATTTGTGGATAATCTCTTTGAATCACGCCAAATCTTAATCCCTGTGGCATCCATAATAATGTACGTTAATCACCTTCCCCGACCTTAGTCTAAACACAGGCTTAAACAGACAAACTGCTTAAGCGATCCTAAAATGTCATTCAGTCAGCATCCAGTATGTCCGGACGAAGCCCATATAAAATGTTACACTCTCAACAGGCTCGTATGCAAACCTATTTCGCTAGCTATCTTTGCTCACAGGCACGTGACTCAGCAGTGAGAAGTCCGCCTTTCATAAACATTATATGTCTAGGGTCAGTGTGATTCGGGTTAAACCAAACAGGCATGTTGTTATGTTCTGATTAAAGAAACCTCAGTTTAAGTGAATGCTCTGTAAATACAGCCCATGCACAATTATTGATCAACAAGATCGTACACCGCGTAAGATTATAAAGATTATAAAGAAAGCATATTTACTAATTTCAGCTTTATCAAATAGTTATTAAAAGAAAGAAGAGAAAGAAGGAAAAAAAATAAAAGAGCCCATTACAACTAGACCGGTCTAAGTGTGCACATGACCATCGGAGCTTATGTCCGTATAACCGTTACTCATGGCGCTGAACCCATGGTCTGCACGAAAGCACCCACCACAGTCTGAACTTCCCTCAAAGTCCACCTTGAACAAACTGGCCCTCTCTCAGGAATATTGGCCCTTCTGCCTTGGAGCCATTCATCTGCACAAAGCACTTTGTGCAATGGGGACTCTCCTTCCAAGGGTGTTCTCTGGCACCTTTCCTTCTGTCCCGCACCACAGCTCCCACCAAAAGACCCCAGACTGCCCATCACAAGACTCTCTCCACCCCACTCTCTCTGAAACTTTCCCCACATCTCACCATCCTGATTGGCTGACACAACATTCATAAATTGAACGGCAGGGGCTTCTTATCTTTAGCTGAAACCAAAACATTCTGCCAGTAGGACACACTGCTCTTGCAGAAAACTGCCAAAATGAAAGATCTCGAGCATAGCAGCAGACATTTTACCCAGGATGTTACATACAATGAACATAGATTTCTGAAACTTCCGGTAATGCCCCCCGCCCCCCCGCTGCCCCACACCATTCCCCATCCCCTTTTCCCTCTTCTACCTTATCTCCTTACCTGCACATCACCTCCCTCTGGTGCTCCTCCCTCCTTTTCTTTCTTCCATGGCTTCTGTCCTCTCCTATCATATTCTCCCTTCTCCAGCCCTGTACCTCTTTTACCAATCAACTTCCCGGCTCTTTACTTCACCCCTCCCCTTCCCAGTTTCACCTATCACCTTGTGTTTCTCCATCCCCTTCCTCCACCTTTTAAATCTACTCCTCATCTTTTTTCTCCAGTCCTGTTGAAGGGTCTCGTCCCGAAACGTCGACTGTACTCTTTTCCATCGATGCTGCCTGGCCTGCTGAGTTTCCCCAGCATTTTTTGTGTGTGTTGCTCGGATTTCCAGCATTCGCAGGTTTTCTCCTGTTTCTCATTACATAAATATGTTTCTTATTGTAACTTAAAGTATTTTTGTGAATTGCGGTGTGCTGCTGCTGCAAAAACAACAAAATTTTATGACACGAGAAATTCTGCAGATGCCTGGAGGAACTCAGCAGGTCAGGCAGCATCTATGGAAATGAACAGTCAACGATTTGGGCAAAGATCCTTCTTCAGAACTCATATGCCAGTGATATTGAATCTGAAAGAGCAAAGGAATTTTAGATGAACAAATTAATTACTTAGCATGCTCTGATCTGATATTGCCATTTCAGGGACTCCAGATTTCTCTCATATGATGATGAAATTTTGGACTAAGTGGGCTACAAGGTGTGCACACAATTAGAGTGCTATTTCACTTTAACTCAAAGAAAGTTCCTTACAGCTTTGGTTCTGTTTGTTTATGTTTGCCTTGGTTAAGAAATAACTCATTAGTCAAACATATTAGCAGTTCCTGAGTGAATTGTATTGAAAAATCTGCAGGGAAAAAAAGACTTGGCAGGTTGCCTACTATGAACTCTTAAGTGCCTTGTTCCTTTTTTTAAGGTTTCCCAGAACTCAATCTCAGCACATGGTAATAATTAGGTAAATGTTAGTGGAATAAAACCTTATTATCTAAGAATTCTATATAAAACTTTGAAAAGAATGTACAGATAATCCAAAGTAGCAAAGAATCAAACTTCCATTCCAGTGAAAAAGTAAATATTTTTGAACAGTGATGATAATTTTTATTTTGAGAATAGGCAGTAGCCACCTAAGTTGCTCCTCTGTAACTGCCGTTGAGGAGATGGCAGTTAGTCACCTTGAACTGGTGTAGAATGGGGATCAATAAAATAAGTTTTTTTATCATGGCTGGTGTTGAACTTCTTGAAGTATTCTTGCTGTTGCATTCATTGAAGCTAGTGGCAATTTCTCTATAATCAATGGGTCCCAAACTTCTTTATGCCATGGACCAATACCATTAAGTAAGTGGTCTGCGGACCCCTGGTTGGGAACCCCTGCTCCATAATAGTCCTAAAATGAGGTCCACCGTCCAAGGATAAAATGCAGGAGTGGTTCATGACAGTGGAATAGAGCTCTGACCAGTGGCCAAACAGCATTTGGGATTAATTTGTAAGAGCAAATTAAAGGAAGGCAGGGGCAAACGCAGCGGCCATCGTCTGAGTGGACAGAGTCGAAGTGGTGATCATAAGGCCTTAGCTTTCTGAGGGTTCCGTGAAGAGAGCCTTCACTCAGAGAAAGCAAATCTCAATTTTTTTCTATCTCTTCTTTCTATCTGCTCAGCTAGTTAACAATGAAAGCCACAGTGGCTCGGCCCCTAGCACCGAGTCTGCCTCTGTGACTCAGATAAGAAGGGGGAAGAAGAGGCACACTGTGGTGATAGGGGATATGTTAGTTAAGGGAATGAGCAGGAGGTTCTGTGGGCGAGAATGAGATTCCCATATGGTATGTTGCCCCCACTCCTGGGTGTCAGGGTCCGGGATATCTTGGATCGAGTCCTCAACATTCTTAAATGGGAGGGTGAACAGCCAGAAGTCATGGTCCATGTAGGTACCAATGATATGGGTAGAACGAGTGACAAGGTTCTGCACAGGGAGCTCAGGGAGTTAGGAGATAAGTGGAACTCCAAGATTCTGATCTCAGGATTGCTATCAGTGCCACGTGCTGGTGAGGCTGGAACTAGGAATATTATACAGTTTAATACACGGCTACGAGTTTGTGTAGGAGAGAGGGCATAAGAACTTTGGATCACTGGGCTCTCTTCCAGGGAAGGTGGGACCTGTATCAAAGGGACGATTTGCACCTGAACTGGAGGGGTGTAATGTCCTAGCGGAAAGCTTGGTTAACGCTGCACGGTAGGGTTTAAACAGGAGTTGCAGGGGGATGTGAACTGGAGTACCAGATCAGCTAGTGGAGAGATTGTGGAGGTAGATGTTGATAAAACCTCAGACAAAGATAGCAATCAAAAAGTTGAGCATGGAGTGACAAAATTGAGAAGGGTGAATACAGGAGTGAAGGTGTTGTATCTGAGTGCATGCACGATATGGAATAAGGTCAATGAACTTGCAGCACAGTTGCAGATTAGCAAGTATAATGTTGTAGGCATCATGGAATAACAGCTGAAAGATTATAGCTGGGTGCTCAATGTCCAGGGACAAACATTGCATCGAAAGGATAAACAAGAAGGCAGAGGGGGAGGTGTTGCTCTGTCGGTAAAATATGAAATCAGATCATTAAAAACAGCTGACATAGGGTCTTAAGGTGTTGAATCATTGTGGATGGAGCTACTGTAAGAAACTGCAAGGGTAAAAAGATGCTGAAGGGAACTGTATACAGATTCCCAAACAGTAGTAAGGAAGGGGCCTGCAAATTACAACAGGAGGTAGAAAATGCATTCTAAAAGGAGAATGTTATAATAGTCATGGGGACTTCAATATTCAGGTAGATTGGGAAAATCAGGTTGGTCCTGCATAACAGCAGGGAGAATTTCTAGAGTATCTATGAGATGGCTTTTCAGAGCAGCTCGTGGTTGAGCCCACTGGAGGATCAGCTGTTCTGGATTGGTTGTTGTGCAATGAACTAGAATCAATTAGAGTATGTAAGGTAAAAGAACCCTGAGGGGAAAGTGGATCATAATATGATCAAATTCACCATGAAATCTGAGCATGAGAAGCTAAATCACATGTATCAGTATTGCAGTGAAGGAAGGGGAATCACAGAGGCACGAGAGAGGAGGTTGGCGAAAATTGATTGGAAAAGAACACTGGCAAGAATGATGGAAGGGCAGCAATGGCATGGCAATGGCTGGAAATTCTGGAAACAATTTTGGTGGGCACAGGATATATACATCCCAAAGAGGAAGACATATTCTAAAGGAAGGATGACACAGCCATGGTTAACAAGAGAAGTCAAAGCCAACATAAAAGCCAAAGATAGAGCAAATAATAGAACAAAGATTAGTGAGAAGTTGGAGGATTGAAAAGCTTTTGAAAACCAACAAAAGGCAATTAAAAAAGCCATTAAGAAGGCAAAGATGGAATATAAAATTAAGCTAGCCAATATATTAAGGAGGGTACCAAAGCTTCTACAGATACATAAAAGAGAGGTGAGAGTAGATATTGGATGGCTAGAAAACAGTGCTGGAGAGGTAGTAATTGGGGACAATGAAATAGCCGATGAACTGAATAAATATTTTGCATCAGTCCTTCACTTTGGAAGACACTAGCAGTATGGTGGAAGTTCCAGGTGTCAGAGGGCATGAAGGGTATGAAGTTACCATAACTAGAGAGCAGACTCTTGGGAAACTGAAAGGTCCGAAGATAAATAAATCAGTTGGACCAGATGGTGTACACCCCAGAAGTCTGAAAGAGGTGTCAGAAGAGATCATTGAGGCATTAAGAATGATCTTTCAAGAATCACTAGATTCTGGAATGGTTCTGGAAGACTGGAAAATTGAAAATGTCTCCCCACTCTTCAAGAAGGCAGAGAGGCAGAAGAATGGAAACTATAGACCAATTAGTCTGACCTCAGTTGTTGTTGGAGTGGATTATTAAGGATGAGGTCTCGGGGTACTTCAAGGAAAATGTCAAAATAGGTTGTAGTCAGCATGGCTTCCTCGAGGGAGAATCTTGCCTGACAAATCTGTTGGAATTCTTTGAAGAAGTAACAAGCAGAATAGGCAAAGGAGAATTGGTAGATGTTGTTTACTTTGATTTTCAGTAGGTCTTTGACAAGGTGCCACACATGAGGCTGCTTAACAAGCTACAGGCCCAAAGTATTACAGGAAAGATTCTAGCATGGATAAAGAAGTGGCTGATGGGCAGGACGCAAAGACTGGGAATGAAGGGAACCTTTTCTAACTGGCTGTCAGTGACTAATGGCGCTCCACAGGTGTCTCTGCTGGGACTGATTCTTTTTATCTTATATGTCAATGATGTGGATGATGGAATTGATGGCTTTGTTGCAAATTTTACAGAGATAATGAAGATAGGTGGAGGGGCAGGTAGTTTTGAGGAAGTAAGGAGGCTACAGAAGGATTTAGACAGATTAAGAGAATGGGCAAAGAAATGGCAGATGGAGTACAGTGTCAGGAAGTGTCTGGTCATGCACTTTAGTAGAAGAAATGAAACAGTTGACTATTTTCTAAATGGAGAGAAAATACAAAAATCTGAATTGCAAAGGGATTTGGAAGTCCTTGCGCAGGATTCCCTAAAGGTTAATTTCCAGGTTGAGTTTGGGATGAGGAAAGCAAATGCAGTGTTAGCATTTATTTCAAAAGTACTAGAATATAAAAGCAAGGATATAATGCTGAAACATTATAAAGCACTGCTGAGGCCTTACTTGGAGTATTGTGAGGAGATTTGGGGCCCTTTACTTAGAAAGGATGTGCTTAAAGTGGAGAGGGTTTCAAAGAAGGTTCACGAAAATGATTCCAAAATTGATTGGCTTGACTTATGAAGAGCATTTGATGGTTCTGGGCCGTATGCACTAGAGTTCAGAAGAATAATGGTGACCTTATTAAGACCTATTTAATGTTGAAAGGCCTTGACAGAGTGAATGTGGAGAGGATGTTTCTTGTGGTGGGAACGTCTAGGACCAGAGGACACAGCCTCAGAATAAAGGGATGTCCTTTTAGAGCAGAAATGAGGATGAATTTCTTTAGACAGAGGGTGAATCTGTGGAATTCCTTTTCACAGGCAGCTGTGGAGATCAAGTCCTTATGTATATTTAAGGCAGAGGTTGATAGATACTTGGAATGGTCAAGGCATGAAGGGATATGAAGGAAGGCAGGAGGTCAGAGCAGAGAGGAAAACTGAAGCAGCCTTGATAATTTGGCAGAGCAGACGCGATAGACAAAATGGCCCAATTCTGCTCTTATATCTTAAGGTCTTATGTTCTATGGACTCACTTTCAAGAACTCCACAACTCATATTCTCAATATTATTTATTTACTTTTATTATTTTTTTTTTGTATTTGCACAGTTTGTCTTTTGCACATTAATTGTCAGTCTTTGTGTGTGGGTGCTCATTGATTCTGTTGTATTTCTTTATTCAACTTTGAATGCCTGCAAGACAACGAACCCCAGGGTTCTATATGGTGTGGTATATGTGTACTTTGATAATAGGTTTACTTTGAACTTTGAACCATTGAATCTGGCTGCTCTATTGATAAATGTGCTTTGAAGCTTCCATAGTAATTCATTTGTCTCAAGATACACAGTTCTGAACTGCTATTGAAGTTAAGATCCCTAAGTAAAAAAGTCTTCAAATGATCCCCTGGATGTTGATGGTGGATGACTTAGCTGTAATGCCTTTGCATGTCAGAGGAAGTTGGTTCATGTCTTCTAGTTGAAGATGGTTGTGGTCTGGCTTTGGGTGGCTTGATGTTGTCAGTTGATGGTTGATTCTTAAATGCCATTGAGAATGACTAAGAAGTTAATTTAATTTGTGTCTAAGTTAACATATCCCCAAAGTTAATTATTAAAGAATGTGACAGAGAAAATCCTCTTTTCCAATGTAGAGACTCCTTTAAAAGTGCACTGTGAAATCTTCACACAGAATTACACTGGATGGAATACAGTTGAAATAGGTAGATGTAACACCTGCCATGTTTTCCCATTATGGTTGACTTTGTTCTTTTACAGCAGTAGCATCAAGAAGAAAGGGACTAACTGTGTATATATATTTCAACTGATAGATTCCACAGCAGAGTTGGCTACATTAGCTAGAAGGGAAGCAATTCATAAGATAGCTCAAAATTAACTGAGTGGTTATTGCTTCAAGGACAGAACTGGAGTCATCTCAGGAACCAGCACTGTTGCTGCTGTACTCAGTTAAACAACGGTTTGTACTTGTCCTGCCGATAACATGCTTTATAACGTGATTTGTCACTATCAGTAGACATTATCATGTCAATACAGATTATACACAGTAAGATTATTATTAGCTGGACCTATACCAAAGGACCCACATGGAAAAGTAAGTATTTGAGGGACCTTCTCTAGGCATTGACAAGTGAGCAAAACAGGATCTGATAAAGTACCATACAAAACCACTGTAGACGTTAGGTATCATAATTTATAGTGATTTCTAAGTATTCTGAGTATCATAATTTTTAATGGGTTCTGAAAAGTGAAAGAGAAACTCCAGCTTCTGTTTGTTCACATTCCACCTAATTTTCCTTTCCAAAAGCTGTTAATTTTCTTTTGCCTGTTTTAAACTATACCCAAATTCAGAAGTCCACATGTATTTTAAGCACAACATTTAACAATGTAAAAGAGCAGGGATCAAAATTCACTGAGCAGACGAGATCATGTTAAAGGGTCTCAGTCCAAAACAACATCTGTTAATTCCCTTCCAATAATGCTGCCTGACTCATCGATTTCTCCAGTAGTTTGTGTGTAGGGCTCAAGATTTCCAGCATCTGCAGAAGCTCTAGTGCTTTGCAAAAGGGGGTTGCACTCACCTCCATCACTGCAAAGTGCTTTGAGAGACTGGTCCTATCACATCTGAAATCCTGTCTGCCCACTACCCTGGACCCTCATCAATTTGCCTATCGCACCAACAGGTCTACAGAGGATGCCATCTCGACGGCACTTCACTCTGCTCTGACCCACTTGGACAGCCCCGATTCTTACGTCAGAATGCTGTTCATTGACTTTAGTTTGGCATTCAATACTGTGATCCCCTCCAAGCTGATCGCCAAACTTCGCCAGCTAGGTATCAGCTCATCCCTCTGCAATTGGACCTTGGACTTGCTGACTAACAGACCCCAATCAGTTAAGTTAGACAACCTCTCCTCCTCCATTCTCACCCTGAATACCAGCGTGCCTCAAGGCTGTGCGCTGAGCCCTCTTCTGTACTCCCTTTTCACCTGTGACTGCGTTCCTGTACACGGTTCTAACTCCATAATCAAGTTTGCAGAAGACACCACGGTGGTTGGCCTGATCAGAGGGGATGACGAGACGGCCTATAGGGGCGAGGTCCAGCACCTGGCTGCGTGGTGTGCCGACAACAACCTGGCCCTTAACACACAGAAGACCAAGGAGATTATTGTGGACTTCAGGCATGCTAGGAGCCACACTCATGTCCCCATCTACATTAATGGAACTGTAGTGGAGCGTGTATCAAGCTTCAAGTTCCTTGGTGTTCACATATCCAATGGTCTCACCTGGTCACTGAACTCCTCCATCCTGATCAAAAAGGCACAACAGTGCCTTTATTTCCTGCGGAGCATCAAGAAAGCTCACCTCTGTCCCAGGACTGATGGATTTTTACCACTGTAGCATTGAGAGCATACTCATCAACTGCATCTCAGTGTGGTATGGCAATTGTCCCATATAGGACCGCAAAGCACTCCAGCAGGTGGTGAAACTGCTCAGCGGATTATCGGCACCCAATTACCCACCATTGAGAACATCTTCCATAAACACTGCCTGGGCAGAGCGAAAAGCATTATCAAAGATGCATCTCACCCTAACCATGGACCTTTTACTCTCCTCCCATCCAGTAGGCGCTACAGGAGCCTCCGCTCCCACACCAACAGGCTCAGGAGGAGCTTCTTCCCTGAGACTGTGACCCTGCTGAACCTCACATCACAGTGCAAGGCAGTATTGCACCCATATTGGACTGCCTCAGTACTTTTATATTTGTGTGCTGTAGCACTTACTTGTTATTTGTAGTTATTTTGTAAATAACACTATTCTTTTGCACTTCTGGTCAGAAGCTAATTGCATTTCATTGACTTTGTATCTGTACTCAGCACAATGACAATAAAGTTGAATCTAATCTAATCTAAAATGAAAGCTATCAGTTAGTAATAACTACCTCACAAAAATCCAAGATAAAAATCAGAATCTAAAGGGTGACGTTGTTAATCAAGGCTCAAAATATAACTAAATACAAGAATAGTTTATACATTTTTCTAGAAATTGTTCTCCCAATCTACCTCATCATGGCCTTTACACTTTATTAGTTCACCTGTACTGCACCTTATTTGTAGCTACACACTAATTTCTACATTCTTTTTTCACACACTTGATGTACTTTCGTATGTATAGCAAGCAAACAAAAGTTCTCCACTTTATTTCAGAACATGTGCCAATTACAAACTAATACCAATTGCAAATTAATAGCACAGTTCTCTTTTACAGCTTAGATTCTGAGTGAGGGTGAAAGTGAATGGAGAGGTGGATTTGTCAGGACATTAAGATGGAGTGTCATGGACTTATTGCAATGCGAGTTAGAATTAGCATTGGATTTAGAAGCTACTGGTTCAAGGTTCAAGGTTCAGTTATCACCAAAGTATGTATGCAGGATACAACTCTGAGATTCATCTTCTCCAGACAGCAAAGAAACAAAGAAAACCATGGAAACCATACAAAGAAAAACATCACCCCCCCCACCATGTGCAAAAAAAGATCAATTCTCACATATGGCAACAAGAACACCATTATTCGCTGGTACCATCTTGACCGGAAAGAAGTTTCTGGAAGGCACACCAGATGTCTCCAGGGGCTTTGGTAGTTTTTGGTACATATAAACTGCAAAACTAAACAAAACTCAACACCACTCCAATTCCCACATTATTTCAAAATGTTAATTGATTTTGTAGAATCGATCAATTAAGCATTCATCGGGAACATTTTCTTTATGTAAAACAAATATCTGCAAACAGACCTGAGGAAAATAAATTCTCATGTGAACGAATAGTTTGCAAACCTCAAAGTTCTGAGACAAGTAAAGCTTTCAGTTTAACATCAATGCAGACTTTAGGTTAGATTTTTATTTTGTGTAAGCACTGATATTGCCATGAACTAGAAGAAATGTAAAGTAGGTTGTAGTTCGCTTTCATCCATTTTGCAATACCATAAAACTTATCTAAATATGTTCTTTGGAGAAGTACTAAATTAAAATATAAATAGATCTCTCACAATCTAACTGTTCATTTCCTGCCTCCTTTTTTAACCTTCAAAGGTTAAGGTAATTGTCTCTGGCAGACTTCAATGTCCTTCTGCAAAAAAAGGTTTTGGTTTCAATAGTCTTCCAGCTCATCATACACAGTCATGTTTTGTTAAAATCCCAGCATTTAAGATGATGAGCTTAAAATGCTATCATGTGGTTTTGCTACTTTATATAATTGGTAATCCAATGATTGGTTTCAAAGTAGTAATGGGAACTTCTAAACATTATTATGCCAATATGTCTGCATTTGCTACCCCTCCACATAATGTTGAAGTTATTAGCAATCAAACCAGGTGCCCTCATTGAGAATGTGTTTACAGTGTTCAACTTTTGAAATGCTATCTTGATGAAGACAAGATACAGTATATGTGTAGTAAGCAACAATTAATTAGTTTTTTTGAATGACTCCATCTGAACATATTATTTTAAAACTGTTTTTTGATATTTGTGAATTGTTTGTACACAATAAACCTGCTGTAAAGTATTTTGCCTATTCTCATAAATAAATTAGTTTTAACTGAAGAATCCTTAATCTCAAGCACCACAATTTTTCGGCAGCTTTAGGACTTCTTTTTAGCATACAAAAGTTTTCATAAGTTGTTCCTACTAATTGGCTTGCTTCTTTCCAAATAAATGTCTCCAGATACTCAGGCATCTGTTGCCTATTTTAATGCCATCATTAAATTAACTAATAGAGATTTATTCCGCTAGAACTATCTCTAGCAAAACTGGCGAGGATCTTTCTTGAATTGACAAAAGCATTCTGTTATTATTTGCATAGAAAGTAGTCCAGTGTTTTCTGTGATACAATCATTTAATCAGAGAAATTTATGGTGCAGACAAATGTCAGTCTGCCCAATATATATCTGCATGATATTCCATTGTTTTCAAGTTGTTGATCATTATGGTTGCTAAGAACTCTGGGAAGAAATGAAAAAAAAACATTAGTAACAGTAACAGTGTCTGGCCTGCTGTGTTCACCAGCAACTTTTATGTGTGTTGTTAGTAACAGACACAGTGAGATTCATGATTTGTACATTACAGAGCAGTAGGATAAATTTCAGAATCAGAATCAGGTTTTTTAACATTGGCATATGTTGTGAAATTTGTTATTATGTAGCAGCAGTTCATTGCAATGCATAATAATAAAAACTGTAAATTATGGTAAGGAATATATATATTAAAAAGTTATATTAAATAAGTAGTGTATTAAGGAGAAAAAAAATGTAGTGAAATAGTGTTCATGGGCTCAATGTCCATTCAGAAATCTGATGGCAGAGGGGAAGAAGCTGTTCCTGTTGAGTGTGTGCCTTCAGGCTCCTGTACCTCCTCTCTGATGGTAGCAATGAGTAATAAAATTGTCTTTATGGTAAGGTCACTCTATGAAAAATCTCATAGAATTAAGCTGACCTTCCAGGTGATTTATATTCAGGACAATGCCAGCAATTGGAGCAAAGTAAAGTCACCTGCTCTTTGGCACATGGGCCCAAATGGAACTGAGGCAGTTGTTGGTTTGGTCTGTATAGTCCTGGTATAGTCCTACGGGCACTAGATGAATGTGTGGAGTAAAATGAGCTTTTTCTTTAGCTTTCCCACTTCATGACCGAGTCCAATAGCAAATTACAGGATTGCCAGTAGTGGGCTAGAAGTAACAAAGAGATGATGGTCAGAAAAACATGTAGGGAGAGGATTGTGCCGATGGTAGAAACAAGGTTGAGGAAGGTCAAGTTCAGAATAGCTAACAGCAAACGATGTGGATGTATCAATGCCACAGTTAGTGCAAAAGTAACTAGTTGCATTTTGTCTTGTCTCAGGAACAGTATGTATTGTTCCACAGAAGCAGGCATCAGATTTGAGATGGCTCAGTTATAAGCCTGTATTATTGACGTAGAGCAAGAATATGTCATGTGCTTGCTCAAAATAGTGAATCCAAGAAATCAGGATATACATGATGTGAATTTTATTGTAATTGACCAAAGATAAGTCCGACATATATTTGGATGTTGTGCAGTTCAGCAGATGGCACAGTTATATGTATACCATGTCAGAGTTATGAAGACTGCAAGAATCCACATGTACATTTTGAACATGGAAAACAAGTGGGAGACGGTGCAAGAAGGCAGATAGAGCAGTCAAAGCAAGGTTTGCACACTTTTCGACAAGAGATACCAAAAAGCTCACACTGGAGAGAGACTGAGGATGAAGCTCACATCTGACCAGATGTGAAATTCATCCTCAGTACATTTCCAGTTCTTACCAGAGTTGCAGAAGGTAACAGTGACTCAACACACACACACACACACACACACACACACACGCACTTAAATTTATCTAAGGTCATTTATGGTGGAGTACATCCCACATCTGAGGAATGCACAAATGGACATATCAAAGAAACAGTCCATTGATCAAATTTTCTGTAAGAATGTGTGGTAAAATGAAGAATTCTGAAGATGGTAGTTATTTTGGAGGAATGCAAAATATGTGATTTATGTAATATATTGTTTTTACCCTTTTAAGAATTACAGCATGTGATCAATGTCACTCTTAATGTGGCTACGAATGTCCAGATCTATTTTCCTACAGATGATAGGCCACAACCAAGATGCTTCCATTCATTTTAAGATTGTTTTATTTGTTGATTTGTATACAGGTTGAAACTCTCTCATCTAGCATGCTTGGGACTAGACTGGTGCCAGACCAGATAAAACGTTAGAACCAAGAAATTCTTTGACAATTCCCATATAAATTTATGCCTAACCCTAGGCTTGCTTATTAGCTCTGTGCATTATTACTATGTCATAAAATGTAGAATAAAGCTTAAAACATAAAATAAAACTATAATTAATGTCAAAATAGCTATTTTTATGAAATATGCAATTATTTCTTTGTCATTTTCCAGAACAAATCCCTTAAGTGACCTTCTGCTGTGAAGTAGCAGTCTACAATTACTGTACAAGTATCAATAGAAAAGATTGTCTTGTCAGTTTCCAAAACAAACTCCTTATGTGGTCTCCTGCTGTGAAACAGTAGCATGCAATCATTGTCCTTGGTAAATTCATTTAGTTCTCTATATACATTTGGTGTTTGACACAGGAGACTGCTGACGCTGGGAATTTGAAGCAACACACAAAATACTGGATGATTTCAGTGGACCAGGCAGTATTTATAAAGGAAAATGGACGGTCAATGTTTCTGTTTGAGATCCTTTATTAGCACTGATAGATTTCCCACCATAGATCATGCGTGACTTACTGAATTCCTCCAGGATTTTGGGATTTGCTACATTTTATGGTAAATTCATGTAAATTCCATAAGAGTAAACTAGCATTCCATATCTCATATTATCTGATAGTGATTTATGAATTCTGTAAGAATGAATTCCTATTATGAGATGCCATAATGCAGGGCTACACTGTAAGATGAAGCTTGCAACTGAAAAGCTGAACCTATTTTCATTTATATAATGCTATTGAAACATACGTGTTTATAGTGTTATAATGTAGCAGTCAGCATAACACTATTACAATGCCAATGACCTGGGCTCAGTTCTGTTGCTGTCTGCAAGGAGTTTGTTGCTCTCCCCGTAACCACATGTGTTTCGTCCGGGTGCTCCAGTTTGTTTCCACATCACAAAACTGTATGGTTAGTTGGATAATTGGTCTCGTGGGTTTAAATGGACTCATTGGGCCAGAAGGGCTTATTACTGTGCAGTATCCCAAAAAATAAATGATAGAACTTAAAACAGAAAACAGAATTAATATAAACAAATTTGGTGACTTGGTACTGATAATACAACTGCTCTCATGGCTGCTCTGCCAATTTACGCGCCAAATACATGCCAGACTACGGGACTGGCCAGACCGCAGAATAAGACCATAAGACCATAAGATACAGGAGCAGAATTAGGCCATCTGGCCCATCGAAAAAGATCCTTTTATACCTATTTGCTGCCTCCTACCAATCAGCCAATGCTCTAACCATGTTAGTAACTTTCCTGTAACACCATGGGCTCTTAACTTGGTAAGCAGCCTCGTGTGTGGCACCTTGTGAAAGGCCTTCTGAAAGTCCAAATATACAACATCCTCTGCATCCCCATTATCTATCCTACTTGCAATCTCTTCAAAGAATTCCAACAGGTTCGTCAGGCCGGCATTTCCCTGAACAGAACCATGCTGACTTTGTCCTGTGTCACCAAGTACTCCCTCACCTCATCCTTAACAATTGACTCTAACTTCTTCCCAACCACTGAGGTCAGACTAGTCTATAATTTTCTTTCTGTTGCCTTCCTCCTTTCTTAGAGAGTGGAGTAACATCTGCAATTTTCCAGTCCTCTGGCACATTGCCAGAGTCCAATGATTTTTGAAAGATCATTTCTAATGCCACCTCATTCTCTAACACTACCTCTCTCAGAACCCTAGGGTGCAGTCTAGTCGATCCAGTCTTTCATCATATGAAAGTCCTGCCATCCCACAAATCAATCTGGTGAACCTTCTTTGTACTCCCTCTGTGGCAAGAATGTCTTTCCTCAGATTAGGGGACCAAAACTGCACACAATACTCCAGGTGTGGTCTCACCAAGGCCTTGTACAACTGCAGTAGTACCTCCCTGCTCCTGTACTCGAATCCTCTTGCTATGATTGCCAGCATACCATTCGCCTTTTTCACCGCCTGCATGCCCACTTTCAATGACTGGCGTACAATGACACCCAGGTCTCGTTGCACCTCCCTTTTTCCTAATCGGCCACCGTTCAGATAATAATCTGTTTTCCTGTTCTTGCCACCAAAGTGGATAACCTCACATTTATCCACATTAAATTGCATCTGCCATGAATTTGCCCACTCACCTAACCTATCCAAGTCACCCTGCATCCTCTTAGCATCTTCCTCACAGCTAACACTGCCACCCAGCTTCATGTCATCCGCAAACTTGGAGATGCTGCATTTAATTCCCTTGTCTAAGTCATTAATATATATTGTAAACAGCTGGGGTCCCAGCACTGAGCCTTGCGGTAACCAATAGTCACTGCCTGCCATTCTGAAAAGGTCCCGTTTATTCCCACTCTTTGCCAACCAATTCTCTATCCACATCAATACCATACCCCCAATACCATGTGCTTTAAGTTTGCACACTAATCTCCTGTGTGGAACCTTGTCAAAAGCCTCTTGAAAATCCAAATATACCACATCCACTGGTTCTCCCCTATCCACTCTACTAGGTACATCCTCAAAAAATTCTATGAGGTTCGTCAGACATGATTTTCCTTTCACAAATCCATGCTGACTTTGTCCGATGATTTCGCCGCTTTCCAAATGTGCTGTTATCACATCTTTGATAACTGACTCTAGCATTTTCCCCACCACCGATGTCAGGCTTGATTCCCCAGTTTCTCTCTCCCTCCTTTTTTAAAAAGCTGAAAGAACCTGAAGCCCTGCCCCCTGCACCAGCTTCTCAGCCACACATTTATCTACCAAATCATCCTGTTTCTACCCTCAATGGCGTGTGGCAGAGGCAGAAATCCAGAATTACTACCCGGGAGGTCCTGCTTCTCAGCTTTCTACCTTGCTCTCTAAATTCTCCTTTCAGGATCTCATTGCTTTTCCTTCTTATGTCATTGGTATCAATATGTACCAGGACATCTAGCTGCTCCCATTCCCTCTCCAAAATGTTGTGGATGCAATCTGAGCCATCCCTGACCCTGGCATCTGGGAGGCAACGTACCATCCGGGTGTTTTATTCACGTCCACAGAATCTCTTGTCTGTTTCCCTCACAATCGAGTCCCCTATCACTACCACTCACTCATTCTCGTTCTTTCCCCTATTCACTACGGACCCATGCTCAGTGCCTGTAACCTGGTCACCGTGTCATTCTCTTGGGAGATTATCCCCCACAAAATTATCCAAAGTGGTATATTTGTTTTTGAGGGGAATGGCCACAGGGGTGCTCTGCTCTAACTGCCTATTCCCATTTTTCCTGACAGTCACCCAGCTACTCGCCTCCTGTTACTTTGAAGTGACTACTTCCCTGTAACTTTGATCAATTATATCCTCACTCTCCTGTACAAGCTGAAAGTCATCCAGTTGCTGCTCCAGATCCATAACAGGGTCTTCAAGGAGCTGCAGCCGGATGCACTTCACGCAGATGTAGTTCCCCAGAAGGCTCTGGATCTCCCAGTTCTCCAACATCCAGCATGAAGAGCACACCACAGCCATTCAAATGGTAGAGAATGAGAGGGAAAAAAAAAACAAAAAGGAAACCTTAACAAATACTTTACACAGAGCTGATTCCTCCTCTGAGCCGAAGCCTGGCTTGAACCAAAGCCTGTCACTTTACTTTACTTTATACTTTATTGTCGCCAAATAATTGATACTAGGATGTACAACCATCACAGTGATATTTGATTCTGCGCTTCCCACTCCCTGGATTACAAATATTAAATATTAAAAATAGTAAAAATTAGTAAATATTAATAATTTAAATTATAAATCATAAATATAAAATAGAAAAATGGGAAGTAAGGTAGTGCAAAAAAACCAAGAGGTAGATATGGCCCAGATCCGGGTCAGGATCCGTTCAGTAGTTTTATCACAGTTGGAAGGAAGCTGTTCCCAAATTTGGCCATACGAGTCTTCAAGCTCCTGAGCCTTCTCCCGGAGGGAAGAGGGATGAAAAGTGTGTTGGCTGGGTGGGTTGTGTCCTTGATTATCCTGGTAGCACTGCTCCGACAGCGTGCAGTGTAAAGTGAGTCCAAGGATGGAAGATTGGTTTCTGTGATGTGCTGCGCCTTGTTCATGATCTTCTGCAGCTTCTTTCAGTCTTGGACGGGACAACTTCTATACCAGGTTGTGATGCACCCTAGAAGAATGCTTTCTACGGTGCATCTATAAAAATTAGTGTCGGTTTTAGGGGACAGGCCAAATTTTTTTAGTTTTCTCAGGAAGTAAAGACGCTGGTGGGCCTTCTTGGCAGTGAAATCTGCTTGGTTGGACCAAGTTAGGTCATTTGTGATATTGACCTGGGGAACTTAAAGCTTTTGACCTGTTCCACTTGCGCACCACCGATATAAATTGGGTTGTGCGGTCTGCTACTCCTTCTGAAGTCAACAACCAATTCCTTCGTCTTGCTGACGTTGAGGGATAGGTTATTGTCTTCGCACCATGCCACCAGGTTCTAAATTTCCTCTCTGTACTCAAGCTCATCATTACCCGAGATACGGCCTACAATTGTTGTGTCATCAGCAAACTTATATATTGAGTTCGATGGAAACTTGGCTACACAATCATGGGTGTACAGTGAGTACAGCAGGGGGCTGAGTACACAGCCTTGTGGGACACCGGTGCTCAGAGTGATTGTAGAGGAGAGCTTGTCCCCTATTTTTACAGCCTGGGTCCTGTCTGTGAGGAAGTTGAAGATCCAGCTGCAGATCTGAGTGCTAAGGCCCAGGTTCCGGAGCTTAGGAATCAGTTTATTTGGATTGATGGTATTAAAGACAGAGCTGTAGTCAATGAAAAGGAGCCTTACGTATGCATCTTTATTCTCCAGGTGTTCTAAGGAGGAACGTAGGGCCAGGGAGATGGCATCTGCCATTGACCTGTTGCTCCAGTAGGCGAATTGCAAAGCATTGAGGTTGACCGGTAGGCTGTGGTTGATGTGTGCCATAACCAATCTCTCAAAGCACTTCATAGCAATTGATGTCAGAGCCACAGGTCGATAGTCATTCAGGCATGCCACCTTGCTCTTCTTCGGCACTGGGATTATCGTTGCCTTCTTAAAACATGAGGGGATCTTAGACTGAAGCAAGGAGCAGTTGAAGATGGCAGCAAACACTCCAGCTAGCTCGCTTGCACAGGCCTGGAGAACCTGCCCTGGGACGCCATCTAGGCCGTCGCCTTCCTTGGATTTATCTTCAGGAAGGCCCTTCTAACGTCCTCCTCGGTGACGATGGATCTCGATGTCACCAGGTCCGGTTCATCCGGAGAGAGCGGGATGCTTCTCTTCTGTTCGAATCTTGCGTAGAATACATTAAGTTTGTCAGGAAGATAAGCGCCACAGTTATTGACATTCCCAGCCTTTTCTTTTTGCCCTGTGATCTCATTTAGACCCTGCCATAGTCTACTGGCATCCCTCTGGTTAGCCTGGGCTCCCAACCTGGCTCGATATTGTCTCTTGGCACCCTTAATGGCTTTCCGAAGTTCACGCCTGGATTCCGTGTAGCAACTGGTACCCCCAGACCTAAAAGCCGCAGCTCTAGCCTTTAAAAGGGACTTGACCTCATAATTCATCCAATGTTTCTGGTTAGGGAATACCCGGATCGTCTTGCTAGACACACAGTCCTCTGTGCATTTCCAAATAAAGTCCGTGACAGCTGAGGCATACTCATCGAGGTTAGCTGTCGAGTCCTTGGATACTAACCAGTCCACCGATTCAAAGCAGTCACGGAGGACCTCATTCATTTCCTCCATCCAACATGACATCACTTTTGACACCGTGACCTCCCGCTTCAGTTTCTGTTTGTAAGCTGGGAGGAGGAGTACGGCCTGTTGGTCCAATTTTCCGAAGTGAGGTCATGGGACAGAACGGTAGGCATCCTTGACTGCTGTGTAGCAGTGATCAAGTATATTCGGGCCTCTAGTGGGGCAGGAGACATGTTGGTATAACTTTGGCAGCGCCTTTCTGAGGTCGGCCTGTTTAAAGTCCCCGGCTGTAAAGAGCAAAGCCTCTGGATACCTGGTCTCAAGTTCACTGATGTTGGTATACAGTATGTTCAGAGCACACTCCATGTCCGCCTGGGGGGGGGGGGTATGTAGACCGTTGTCAGTATGACCGAGGTGAATTCCCCGTGGCAGATAGTAGGGACGACACTTCACCGACAGGTGTTCCAGGTCCGGGCTGCAGGAGCTTGTCAGTGCCACTGTGTCTGAGTACCATGCAGTGTTGATCAGTAGGCAGACACCACCTCCCCTCGTCTTGCCCGAAGATGCCGTGCGGTCCATCTGATGGATTGAAAATTCCTCCGGTCGGATGGCACAGTCGGGGGTGGCAGAGGAGAGCCAGATCTCGGTGAAACAGAATACACAGCAGTTCTGCATCTCCCTGCAGTAGGTGAGTCTCCCTTTAAGATCATCCACCTTATTCTCTATGGCTTGCACATTAGCTAGTAGGATGGTGGGCATAGGGACCCCGAAGCCCCTCAGCTTCAACCTGACCAGCAGCCCAGCTCTTTTCCCACACTTCCTCGGTAAATAGTGCACCTTTCCAGATTTCCATCGATGCAGTGTGTCGTTGACAGCTCTTTGAGGTTGATGGATGCACTCCGCGGGGATCGATCGGCGGGTCGCGTCGTCAGATGCTCCGGGTCGGGCTGAGTAACGGGGGAGGCTCCGCTGCCACTTCCAGCTGCCGGGGGCCCGGGCTGTCGATTGGGTCAGGCCCTGAAGCCAACACTTAATCCCGGATTGCTGGGCTCCTGGCTGAAACAAGTCCTTAAGCCGAGCCACGGTTGCGGAGGCCTCCACTCCAGCCAAGCCTCGGGCTCGATTTCCGAGGTCGGCGGTGGAAGCCTCACTTCCGGCAGCTGTGGATGGCCACCAAGGGGCTTTACGGTGGTCGCTCTGGGGAAGTATCTGGGGAACCTTGAAGTCTCCACCGTCACTTCTGTGTGGTTGTCTGCTCCGGAGAGGTGCTGGTCGGAATGGGCTGTGTCTCCAAGCGCTCCGGCACAGTAGCAGACCATGGGTCTCTGGGAACGTGGTGGGCCTCACTGGTTGGGTCCAGGTGCGGTCCGGAGTTTAAGAAGCAATTCTGGCACGGTGGTCTCCAGCTGGGTCAGTAGCTTCGCCAGGGTGTTGTTGATCTTGATCTTGCTAGATTGGAGGTTTAGAAGGGTTTCTCGGGTATAGGATAGTGGAGAGGGCAGTTTGCTTGGGAGAGCACACGCAAAGTCGCCAGTTACCGGCGCCATCTTTTTTTCATCTTGCCACTGGTCCACTCCCGATAATGTGTATCCCGACAATTTCCATTCCGCTTTTCCCTTCTGGACATTTATTTAATTCATGGGGCTCTGTTGACACCACTGATAGGCCACATAAAATGGGTAAACGCTCTTGAAACTCCCTTTTTAAATAACCACTGCCAACCTGCAAGAAATCCCTCTTGGTTGAGCTCTGTTGGCACTGCTGACAGGCCATGTACAATGCTGGATAAGTGGGATTCAACTTGTATTGCCTTTGTTCATTTGAATCTCAAATTATTCTTTTCTTTAAAATATTGAGGTGCATTGGACTGAAATAAGTTTACACCATTTGATTATTAGTAATCATAATTTATGTCATAAAATAACTTGGCAGAATAACTCATCTGATTTCTTTTTGTAAACTGGTTCTTATTATAAAATATTAGTCTTATTTGGCTCCTTTACAAATTAATTTCCTAAATCTTTGATCTTTCTTTCCAACACTAATAACTTTTGCCATTTCTTTCCTTTCAGTAATATATGTACTATTATCCATTCATTCACCAATTGTTAAGAAATCCTCCAAATGATGGGGCATGGCTTTGCTAATTTTGTATTATTTAATGCAAACATTTTCAGTTCTATTAATCATGTTGTCCAAAAAAGTTAGATTCTGCAATAATTGCGCTTTCTATCTCATTTGATGTGATTTTGCTTGGCAGAGTTTTAAAAGTTATCATCAGTCTTTTAGTCTGGAGGGTAGAAATAAATTGTTTATATGTTCCATCCTACCATAACTGATGTGAGAGCACTCCTTTTGAAGTTCAGAGCAAATCTGCTGTTCCTGGAATCCATCTCGTGAATCTTTATAACATTTGCTCACTAGCCAGAGCAGTTCTTAGTAAGAGACCAAAACAGTAAATGTTTCAGGTTGCCTTTATACAATTGCAATAAGTCTTCCTTACTCCTAAATTCAATTATTCCCATGATAAAGCAGTTAAAGGATTTATTTCCTTAACTTGGTCTTCATCTTGACATTCAGTGTGCAAATACATCTATCTATATCTCTTTGATCATCCACACTATTCAAAATCACACCACTCAACTTCTTTTTTTGTCATGTCTATCAAGTTTGGTGTGGCACGATGGTGTAGTGGTTAGCATAATGTTATTACAGTGCCAGCGACTCGGGTTTCAATTCTGCCGCTGTTTGTAAGGAGCTTGTGCACAGTTCTCTGGTGAAAAGTGATATTGTATCCGTTAAATAGGGGCTGTGGACAATTCTGATTTGATGGAGAGGGACGTGAAAGTACAGAGGAACATCTGGAGAAATTTCTGAAACGCTCATTCGCTGCTGTTGTTACTGCGTGGTCAGGAATCTTTCGGAGGGTAGGCTTCAAAATCCCTGGCTTTGCCTGCTGTTGGCAACCGAAATTGAGGTTGAATCGTTTGGACAGAGATGGCGCTCAGTACTTGGTGTCGGAGAGCTGGTCAGAGCTCGAAGTTTTCGGATGACTCAGAGTCGGACTGTGGTCAGCATGGCAGGGAGAGTTCTTCCTTCTCCCGTCTGCGTGAGATGCAGGACATTTGAGAGACTTTGAACTTTTACTGTGCTCATGGACTTCTTCATCAAGTTATGGTATTGTTGCACTGTTGTAACTATATGTTATAATTATGTGGTTTTGTCAGTTTTTTCAGTCTTGGTCTGTCCTGTGTTTTGTGATATCACACCGGAGGAAATATTGTATCATTTCTTAATGCATGCATTACTAAATGACAATAAAAGAGGACTACGTGTCTTCCTTCTCCCCATGACTGCATGGTTTCTCCATGTGCTCCGGTTTCCTCTTACATTCCAAAGATGTATGGGTTAGTAGGTTAATTGGTCACATGGGTATGATTGGGTGGTAGGGGCTCATTAGGCCAGAAAGTCCTGTTTCCATACTGTATCTCTAAATAAATAAATACATATATAGACATCTATCGGTTTGTCCATATTCCCCTGAAGTCTCTTTACCTCAACCTCCCTACTCACAGTTTTTAACACGGAGCAATAAATGTCTGGAATCCATCATTTCAGGTGGTGGCAGAGGCAGGTACATTAGGGACAATTAACCAATCTCTTAGACACATGGAGGAAAGGAAAGTGAAGGGTTATGGGCTACGTAGGAGGAAACAGTTGGGCTGATTGTGTATTAAGTTTAAAGGTTGGCACAACATTTTTGTTCATCTCTTGAGAAGGATTTTGTTAAATGTCTTTTGAAAAGCTAAATACTGGTTTCCCCCTTATCCTCTTTACTAGTCACAGCCTTCAGCAGATTAATCAAATATGATTTTCTATTCACAATAGAACTGAATGTGCTCCATCCTATTATTCACTTATTTTCCCTCACTGGCATTGTGGTGCATCGGGCAGCAACCTTGCTGTTTCTTTAGCATTTTGTTTGTTTTTTTATGAGGCCGAGTTGCCAGCTCGATGCTCAACCCAGCATGGATGGATAGCATGCAAGGAGCAAACTGGATTCGAACCCTGGACTATTCGCTTCGAAATCTGGTGCTGATGCCACTACACCACCAACTGGCTTATTATTCACTTTTAGGGATTTTATTATTACATCTTTGATTATATATTCCAACATTTTCCCTTCCTATAACATCAGGCTAATAGGTGGGTTTCTTTGTCTCTTTTCCTCCCATTCTTAAATGGAGTATTCATATTTGCAATCTCCCGTTCACAGGAATGATTCTAGAAGCTACAGAAAAATGCAAACATACCAGTGTAGCATGCAATAAACAACATATAAAGGTGCTCCATCCTTAAGTGGAATTCATTCATAGGATACATTAAGAGCCAATTTTTTTCACCTTTGGGTGCTGAGTATTTCTAACATCTTCCAGTTTTGTTTCAGATTTCCAACATACGCCATTGTTTGCTTCTTATATTTATTGTCCATCTCAAAATGCTGACCACTTTAAAATCTAATTAATGCTTCCATTTAAAGTCTTTCCAATGCAACCTATTTTTGGGTCATCAGTAAACTTGAATTTATGACTTATAAATATATTGAACCTTTTCAGCCCCAATACAGATTTATTTGCGACACCATTGATAATCTTCTGTCCATCTAAGTACTTTTTTCAAGTATTTCATTGACAAAACTTCGACATTGTAGCTTTGAAAATTAACCTCCAACCTTAGCTGCCCGCTAAGGTTAATGTTTTACTAATCATTTAAGACAGCAGTTAATAGTCAAGTAGGTTAACTGGTCACTGTGGAAAGAGAAATAGCATTAATGTTTCAGATCAAAAATGCCTCTGACTCACTAAGTGCTCCCACCATTGCTGACTTTTCTTTAGATTTTCAGTTTCTACAAACTTTTGATTTTTATTTAGTATAATTTGAATGAGAATGGAAGGTCTCCTACTTTACATTTATGAACCTAGTGGGCTTTTGTGCAATGACTTCTCACACCACCGTGTTTAAGAACAATTATTACCCTACAGCCATCTGGCTCCTGAACCAGTATGAATAACTTCATTCATTTCAACACTGAATGGATTCTACAACCTACAGACTCACTTTCAACGGTGCTACAACTTGTGTTCTCAGCACTAGTTTCTTCTTTGCACAATTTGTCTTCTTTTGCCCATTGGTAGTTTGCCAGTCTTTATGTATAGTTTTTCATAAATTCTATTGTATTTCTTTATTTTCCTGTAAATGCCTGCAAGAAAATGAATTTCAATGTAGTATATGGTAACATATACATATTTTGATAATAAATTGACTTTGACTTTCTTTTGCTCTGTCTTCTACACCACAGAAAGTTTTCTGTGTGGAACATAATTTGATTTGAATTTTATGAGCTTTGGCTCTACAGTGAAACTTTATCAAGTCCCTCAGGAAGTTCCTCTGAGTAACATCTGCAGATATTCCTCTTACAATTATGTTTGTGGTACTGGGAAGCATGGTGGCTGTGTATAACACACACCAGAGACGGAGAGGTGAGGAACAAATGTACTGCTGTAGTTTTACTTCTAAGTCATCTATCCAGAATGCCCTCTCATATTATGTTCAGTACACAACACACAGGGAACCTGTAAGGATCAAAATGTACATGAATACATAACATAACCCTCCCCCTCCCCCATTATTTTAAAGGTTTCTCCCCTTCCTGTACACAGACCAGTTGCTGAACTATTAACATTCAATGGAGTAATCATCAAATTCAACCAACAGCAAGAAACATTTCTTCTAAGCTAGAGATAGAGAGTAGGCTGTCTCTATTCCTAGACGTAACCCTAGGGATTATTCTGCCACATGTGCTGAGGATTAGTCACTAAACTAGAGATTCAATCTGTCTGGAGGCTGTCTGTTCCTGTGAGGGTACAAACGAGCTGGGGATGATGCCAAAGTCATTTTATCTTTTGGTGGTGTAAGTATAGATCTTGGAGTGGGTACTACATTTATGGCGGGGCACAGGGGATGCAGGAGCACTAGCTGTGTCATTTGATTTTAACAGAGGTTCTGCAGTCATCGTCTCAGAATCCTGTCCCATTTCTACAGATGCATCTGGATTAGTCATTTGTGTTGGTTTCCAGTAGCCTCCCTCCGAAGTGGGCAACAGCTGAATAACATGTTGTGGTTGGTAGTTTGCATTGTGTATGACATAGGACCGGTTTATAGCACCACCATCACAGGTATCTACTGTTTTCATGGAGACTTAATTCCAGGCAAGTACTCTCTCTCCTGTTGTGAAACTTCCATACTGCGCTTTTGTACATCTCTCTGCCTGGGTTTTCTGTTCATTTTGAAACAATCTGTTTTGTGTTCCGGGGTCGAAGCAGGCCAAGCCGAGGGCTAAGCTGTCTTTTCATCAGTGCAGTGGCTGGAGCGATTTTGCTCAGGGCATGAGGTGTGTTGTGGATAAAGTGCTAAGACACTGTTTGAGGGATACACTTCCCACTGAAGTTTTGAGGGCTTGTTTCATTGTTTGTACGAATCATTCAGTAAGGCCGTTAGTGGCTGGAAGATGTGGTGCTGACCTGATGTGCTGAATACCGTTAAGTGTCTTCAAACAGGAATTGTGGGCTATTGTCACCTACAAGCTGTTGAGGAAGACTGAAATGGTTAAAGATGTAATGTGGCTCGTCAATGCATTTTTCAGATATAGTGCTCTTCATGATTTCAACGTCAGGCCATTTGCTGTGTGTGTTCACTACAGCCAAGAACATGTGGATGTTACTGGTCCTGCATTACATATGTGTGTCTTCTGCCATGGTTCTTCAGGCCATTCCCATGGATGCAAAGGAGCAAGTTGAGACGCATTTCTCACTCACTGTGGGCATGCTTTGGCCTTCTTTTCAATGCTTATATCCAGTCCTGGTCACCAGAAGTAGCTGTGTGCAATTTCTTTCATGTGCACTACGCCGAAGTGTCCTGCATGAAATGCACCAAGCATTTGCTTTCTTAATGATGAAATAATAGCACAGTATCCCCATAAAGAACATCCTGCTTGGGCTGTGAGCTCCTTCCATTGAGCCTGGTAAGGTTTCAGTTCTACAGGTTACCATGTCCACCACTTTAGATAGAACAGGGACAATACATGTGTGCTTCTGGACTTGCTCTACAATTATTGGAGCTGTAGATACCTCCTTGACGTAAAATATCTCTTTCAGGGATGCCTCTAGAGCTGTAACAGCTAAGGGAAATCTACTTATCTGTCAGTATTTGAATGGTGTTCCGCCTTCCAGTACTTTATATTGTACTGATGTGCAGATAGTAACAGAGCCAGGGGTGTATCTACAGAAAATAGCGCCTTTGGCAAGCACTGAAATTGCGCCCCGTCCAAGCATCTGACACCCATCTTTTAGATAACTTTACCATAATATCAGCTCAAAAATACGTCAAGCTTGTTAATCTTTTAACTAACAAATTATGGCACTACATGAAAATTATAACTGTACCTTCCTTGATTTCACTGATGCAAATTGGTCTATCATGTGATCAAAGTCAGTTTTTTCAGTTTCTTCTCTTTCTACACTCAGCAGAGCAAGATCACAGAGTCTGCCTTGACCCATGGAGGCTCTCAAATACGAAAGTATTAGTTTTAACTTGCTGAATGATCTCTCACAGCTGGTGATGGAAACTGAAACGGTTAGCAATATCTGAATAGCAATGCAAAGACTGGGGAAGACGCTCTCATCTCCATACTGAACAATAAATTTAAAAAGCTCTTCAGGTCTTGATATTTTCATGTTGACCCGCCTTGATAGCGACATTCTGCAATCCAAAATTTCTTCATATAGCTGCTGTCCATCAACATCAGAGCTGCATAATTCACCCAAGTTTTCACATTTCTTCTTTAGGTCGTTACTGTTGGCACCGTAACACAGACTTTCAACATCGAGAAGGAACCCAAACTTGGTGTCAGTGTCGTGCAAATGAGCAAACCTTTTGTCCATTTCTCTGTGAAGACGGTCGAGTGTTCCCTTCATGACTCTTTCCATTTCCTCCTTAGCTGTTAACCCAGCGTCTCTCAAGTTCTCATCAGCCATTCGTTTCTTTTGTCCCTGACATCTTTCAACTTCAATATTCCACTCTTGAGTGACTCACTGACTAACACTTCTCTTTCATCATAAAAATTATCTCGGAGGGCTTTCAAATCCAGGGCAGCATCATGGAAGTCCATGCTAGGATCCTGCAGCCTCTTTTGAATACGGTCAATGCGAATGAGTACTTTGTTCCAAAATCCTAGCAAAATCAGAAAATCGTAACTCAACATGTGGTTGTACAGTTGCCTTGCATCACTTCTTGTTTCACTGGTCTCGTTTTCATTGT
Organism: Mobula birostris; assembly: GCF_030028105.1. NCBI lineage: Eukaryota > Metazoa > Chordata > Chondrichthyes > Myliobatiformes > Myliobatidae > Mobula > Mobula birostris. The sequence goes on along the minus strand of NC_092372.1, from coordinate 31,676,250 downwards.
CTACCATGTCCTGGAGAACTTGAGGTATCTCCTCAAGGTACTTGTTGACGGGCTTCACTGCTTCTGTCCTTGCACTCCACCTGGTTTCAGACTCCAACTTAACAACCACAGGCACAGCGTTGTTGTATTTTTCCCAGTGCTGTGTTGAACAAGAGAAAAGCACATAGAGAGCTTCGATGGTTCCAAAAAACGTGACCATAATTGTGTCCTGCTTGGCTGCATGTACACCCACCAAGCTGAGTGAGTGATTGTTGCAATTCACAAACACTGCCAGGTTGTTATTCTGGCTTATTCTTTGATGAACACCACCTCTGTGTTCAGCCATCACAGCAGCATTGTCATAGCACTGTGACCGATAATCTTGTAGCTCCATTTCGTCCTTCTCTAGCTGTTTCAAGATGTCTTCAGCCAAGGTCTCAGCATCCTTCTGGCTTATCTGGATAAAACTAAGGAAGGACTCTCTCTCATGGACTGTTTTCCTCTCAAAATCAGCTTCCACATACCTCACTACTTCTGACATCTGCTCACGGTGTGCCTGAGCAGGAGTCGAGTCAAACATGAGACTATAGTACTTGGCTTTACGAATGCTTCTCAGTAAACTCTGGTGAATAGTGGATACCATCATGTGGATGAATTCGTTCTGGACACCCGGTGAAAGATAAGACGTGGATCCAGGATGACTTACCAAATGAGTGAGGTGTTCTTTTAAAACAGGGTCAAAGATGGCTAGTAGTTCCAGTAAGCCAAGGAGATTTCCCACATTAGACTCATTGTCTAATTGAAGTGACTCCCTGTGTCCTCGCAAAGCCAGGTTCTGAGTCGCAAGGAATTTTATGCAGTGAAGGATTCTCGTCAAGATATCACGCCACTTCTGCTTTTCCTTCTCAATCTGTGACTGAAATACCGTGTCAGTAACTCCTCTGTTTCCAGCTAAATTTCTTTCAATTTCTTTCCACTGTGTGAAGCATTCCCGATGATTCTGGGCATTTTCATGAACACTAATCCTTTCAGGTGCTTTCCACTGGTTGAATCCACTTTCCTGCTCCAATGAGGATTGATGGTCTGACCGGGAATAGAGAAGACAACAGATACAAAATGTAGACTTTTTAGAAGGGGAATAGACCAGCTATGAGAGAGTCACTTCCTCACTACGACCATTTCCCAATATCCTCTTGAACCAAGTTTTGTTCATTGAGCAGTTATTTGTTGGTAGGAAAGGCCCCTCACTGTTCTGGAAATACTTCAAACCCAGCTTTATTATTTCTGTTCTCAACACATCAGGCAGAATTGCTTTTCCAGTATCCTTGTCGAACTTCAGAAGTCCAATATCATGCTGTTCAATCAATTCTGGTATGACCGTTCGAGGCTCTTTGACACCATCCAGTTCACTAGGTTCAGTGTCGTCAGGTTCAATCTCGTCAGGTAAAATTTTGTCAATAAACTCAACATCGCCAGAACCACCATTGACTTCCCCTCCTGTCATGTCCACGTTCTCTGTGGCAGCCTCACTCTTAATCTCATCATACTCGGATTTATCTGACTTGACTTCCTCCTCGGCTTGTGATGCATTTGTACTTGATCCACCTTCGGATTCTAACAAACTTGTAGCAGGTGCAGGCGACTCCATGGAACGTGTCAAACTACTTGTCTCAGGCTTTTCAAAGAAGGGCATGAAGAACTTGCTTGACTTCTTGGCTCCCTCCGCCCCCAACTTTCGTCTCTTCTGTCCTTCAGCTCCACTTTCCTTCTTCGTGAAGAAACGTTTCATGGTCTTCTTACACAATGCTCTGAAATAAGGCCAGCCTAGTGCTTCTCACCCATGATAATCAAAGACAGATCATACACCTGAAGAAAATTCTTTTTTCACTATCAGAGGATGGCTTGTCTGACTTTAATAGAAACTGCTCAGTGGCGCCCCCTTCAAGTGGCGCCCAGGGCACGTGCCACACCTGCCATACCTTAGATACGCCACTGAACAGAGCCCAGCATTGTGTTCAGCTAACAGCCAGGGAGGAATACCCACATATGGACCAAAAATTAACATCAGTGGGCGATGATCTGTTAATACTGTAAATCATTGACCAAAGAGGAATTGATGGAATTTCTTATTTCAAAGGCAATTGTAAATGATTCCCACTCAGTCTGAGCAGAATGACTTTCTATCTCGCTTAAAGTCCTTGATGCATAAGTGATTGGATGCTCTTCACCTGATAGCATGATGTGTGAGATAACTTCCCCACACCACAGGGTGATCCATCACTCGCCAACTCTACGGGCAATGATGGGCTGAAGTGTGTGAGTGCTTCAGATCGCAACAACGCTATTTTGACCACTTTAAAAGCCTCTTCACAGCGATCAGTCCACTGCCAGTATGTTGATTTATTTAAAAGCTCATGAAGTGGTTTCAGCATGCTAGCTGAGTTAGGAACAAACTTTGCGTAGGGTGTTAGTAGTTCTATGAAAGATCTTAACTGAGTTGCATTCTGCGGTGATGGAGCCTCCACAATTGCCATCACCTTTGATGGTGTCTTGTGAAGCTCTGAGTTGTCAAACAAATGGCCCAATAATTCAATCGACGGTTGAAAGAACTCCCACTTGTCCTTCCAGACCCTTAGTCCTTATTCCTAGTGTCTTTGTAGTGGGTAGTGTAACATTCAAGTTTTGTATGTGTTCGTGCTCATTTTTTCTCAGTAATGAGGAAATATAGCATTGCACCTCTGGATTCTGGATTTGGTCCATTGCTCACAGAAAATGTGTGGCAGTCAAGGTGATGCCAAACAGAAGCCTTTGGTACCCAAAATTTCCTTTGTCAGTAACTTTGGTTAATATTTCCTATGATTCGGTCTCCACATGCATCTGCGAGTACACTTGGCACAAGTCAATCTTGCAGAATGTCTGTCCTCCGGCCAACACTGCAGAAAGGTCATCAGTGAGGTGAAGAGGACATTGTTCAGCCATAACAACTGGGTTAATGTAGTCTTCACAAAGCCATAAAGACCCATCACTCCTTAGAAAAGGAACCACAGAATTTGCCCATTTACTTACATTATCACCATCACTCAACTCAATTCAAGTTTAATTGTCATTCAACCATCCATGAATGCTCATGGATACAGCCAAACGAGACAGCGTAACTCTGGGGCCAAGGGGCGAAACACAGTACCAACAGACACCCAGAGAGCCATCCAACAAAGCAGTCCAAGCTCAAGCCATTGTTGGCACAGAAATCTGCCAAGCGTACATGGCGGGTGGTGCTGCACTGATTCCAGCCTGGATGCCATGCCTGGTGGAGTGCACCACCTCCAGCGGCTGTAAACAGGTGACACCATGGTCTGAAGCCTTGTCCTCGCACGTATGAGATAGGAAGTACATGGAGGATATGAGTAAAATACAACCATGCAAATTGTATATATACATAGTCCAGATTCTGAGCGAACATTGTAGGGGAGTGAGGCCTGGGGGGGGAGTGGGGAGATGGGGGAGGAGGGGTGCAGCATCAACTCCAACCCAGATGCGGTGCAGCATCTTACCCGGTAAAGCGCACTGGTTCCGACACCTTTCTCCTGGAGACCATAAAGAGACGACACCATGGCTTGAGGCCTATTCCTACAACTGAGGCCACGCAGCTCCCTTGCCATCTGACTCTGCCCACCACCAATAAATCAGTGAAGCGAACTTGCGGCATTTCACATTAACAATATCCAAAAAGGTCTTGCGATCGCAAGAAAAACAACCAAGGCAGTCACTCATTATTAGACTGTACTTCCCCTTCGACTCAGGCAGCACCACAATGCACGGAACTTTTATTTTCTCCACCAACGAGTAACTTGCTGACAGGGTAGACCTGCAGTATTTTAAGCTTTTAATATTCAGCAGGATCTTATGATCATCGAAAATACCTTTATCTAGGACGGTAACACCTTTTGTTTATTCTGTAGAAGCCATTGCGAGTGACCGTGCCGCCATCTTACCGGAAATGTGCCGTGTCATGATGTAGGTGATCATGGTCTTATAATCATGATTGTTCTTGGCAAATGTTTCTGCTGAAGTGGTTTACCATTGCCTTCTTCTGGGCAGCGTGACCCCAGCCATTATCAATACTCTTCAGAGACTGTCTGCCTGGTAACTTTGATCGTCTAACCAGGACTTGTGATATACGCCAACTGCTTATATGACCACCCACCACTTGCTCCCATGGCTTCATGTGACCCTGATCAGGAGTCGGGGGTTAAGCATGTGCTGCAATTTGCCCCAGGGTGACCTGCAGGCTAGTAGAGGGAAGGGGTGCCTTACACCTCCTTTGTTAGATACTTATCTCCACTCTGCCAGCCCTGCTTACACACATGGTTCCAATATTCTACACTAGACCAGTCTTTCCAATTTAGCTTCTACCTTTGGTTTCAGGGTGTTTAGAACAGGTCTTGACTTCAGGCATTTGGGTGTTATGTCGGGCTGAACAGCCTGTTTAACTGTGATTCCTTTCATACTGCCAAGTTCTCCATTGAATACTTATGCATGTTTCTTCAATGCCTCTTGTAGACCAGTTCTTCCATCAATCAAGTGCACTTTGTGCCGGTTCAGTTTGAGCTGCACCAACCATGAGCAGCCCAGATGCGCCAAATAACTACCTTTAACAATATACGGTGGAAGTTTCTTTCTCTGTTAATCTCCACGGCAACATGTACCACGCCCCTCACTGGAACAACCTCACCAGTTTCAAAGGTTTCAAACATACAATTTAATGTTAGAGAAATGCATACAATATACATCCTGAAATTCTTTTTCTTTGCAACCATCCATGAAAACAGAGGAGTGCCTCAAGAATGAATGACAGTTAAATGTTAGATCCCCAAAGACCCCCCAGCTCCCTTCCCTCCCTCGTGTAAGCGGCAATGAGCAACAATCCCTCTCCCCCCACCGGCAAAAATAAAGCACACCCGCTGCCAGCACTCAAGCGTGAGCAAAGCAATAGCAAAGACCCAGACCTGCAGTTACCCCAAAGACGACATTGTTCACCCAATAATTCAACATGCTGCAGGCTCTCTCTCTCCTAATAAAGGAGAAAGAGGTGACTCCATTTTCCAACGAGTGGGGAGAGATAACAACCAACTCGCTGGTTTACGATGTTAGAAGTCCGTTTATCACTTTTCCGAGCTCTGTGCCTGAAGGTCGCAAAGATCACGGGTCCCAGGCACACAGCAGATGTTCCAACTCCCCCAACGACACACAGGTCTCCTGTGGAGACACTGACCCTTGATCCGCCCGTCTCCAGTTCCTCGAGATCCCAGGCTTTCGAATCCGAGCAGAAATCTTAGGCCAAGCCTTTGGCATGCCAAATAACGGCCGATTGTGGAACCTTGAGAGCGGGTCCCATTCCCGCAAAGAACCGTAGTCAGCGTGTCACTCTAAGACTGGGTCTTCAAAAGAAGCCTGAAAGGGAAAAGTAGTGATATTAAGGGTGGAAATAGTGCTGTTTTCGAAGATGCAAGCAAAGGAGTTGCCATTGGGCACCATAACTACTTAGCTCCTCCTCCTCCACAGTCTTTAAAGACAACTTTGCCCTTCTGGGGTGAGATCCTGCAATTTTTTCTTGTAAACTATCTCTTACACCAGTGATATTGTAGCATTCATGTCCATCTGCATCACTGTGGCCCCATTCAACCATGGGGTCACCCAATAGCCATTTTAGTGTCCTAAAACAGACAAAACATGTAAAGCTTCTTCAACCACAGAGTGAGAGACACTCAGTTCAAACTCAGTATCTTCCATCTTGTTCACATTTCTTTTTGTTTTCCCAAAAGCCATTTTTCTTTATAACAATGTTTTTGATTGATAGTGTCTTTTTTATTTCTAGAGATGCATTCAGTATGTCCCTTTCTGCCACAGCTCTGGCAGTCTACATCCTTATACCGACATACATTTACTGATTGCTCACTTTTGCCACAACAATAACATTGAATGCCAATAGGTGTCTTATTCTTAAAGACAATAGAAACCTGATGAACTTGTGAAGATGCGCTTAGTAGCTCTGCTTCCTTAGCTGCCATCTCCATAGATGTTTTAATCTCAATTGCCTTCCGTAATGTTAGTCTGATTTCTGTAAGCAAACGTTTCTGAAATGCCTCAATGTGCAGACCACATAGGATCTATCACATGTCATTCAGTGACTGCCCAGAATCACAGTGTTGTCAATTGCTTCAATATTGCAACAGACTGTGAAATAACCTTGTCTTCCTCTTGATTCCTTTTATGAAATCTAAACCTCTCAGCAATAATCAAGGGTTTAGATGATTAGTGTTCCTTTAAGACTTTAACTATGTCCTCATAAGACTTATTGGCAAGCTTAGCAGTTTGCACTGGACTGCGTAATAAATTAAACGTGTTTACACAATCAGAAAAGTTGGAATACGAATATCATCTGAAATGTGATTTGCCAGTGCGAAACATTCAAATCTTTCAGTACATATTGCTCTGTCTTTTTTATGATAAGACCCTATACTTCCGAATATTGTTGCCATTTTCAAACACAATTTCTATTCAGAAAAGTTAACTAGTTTTATCTGTCTCTCTTATTTGTTTCATGTAACCGTCCCATTCTTGTTTTCTCCCCTCTGATTGTTCATTCACCACACTTCTCACTGCTGTCTTATCTTTGTTGCTCACCCACATTACACAGTGGTACACTTAAATTTCCAGCATCTACATTGGGGCGTATGGGGTGTCAGGGAGGGGTAGCACCTCTGGTGGGGGAACATGTCGCGTCCTTTTCAAGGCAGTTTGTCCACCTTTGGTCCCCACCTGGCACTCAGCTCTCACCTGTGGCTCCTCGTAGCTGTTTGCATGTGACAGCGGCCACAACCCCGGGCAATGGCTTCGACAAGCCGGCTAAACCAGTTGAGGGTAGCCGATGGGTCTTAAACCCTCGGTGAGATAAGGAGTTGTCTATCCCAGCATGTGAAGACAGACTCCGGTGGATTGAGCGGACGAGACCAACGGAAGGTCCAACGGTCAAGAAGGCGGTCTCTGCAAGTGTCGTGGAACGTGTAGAGAACGGCAAGACACAGAAGACGTCCTGGTCATCCACTGCGCCTAGTCTCATCTCCAGCCGTCTAGACTCTGTCTTGCCACTGGATCCAGATGGGAATTGGGAAGAGAGAGTGAGGCTGACGCTGCGCAACTCTCCCTCACTTAAATCCAAATCACACGCTAGTCTCGACACCATCATAATGGTGTCGAGGTCCTCATCGACGTCGACGATGAATGAACACAGTATACCGCTGGCGATGCACACGGACTTTTCTTGCCGAAGAGAACAGAACAAAAAATATCGCATGAGAACTTGTCACCTCGTCGCCAGTTGTGATGTTTGTGGTACTGGGAAGCTGGGTGGCCGTGAATATCACACAAGAGATGGAAAATGAGGAAGAAACATGCAGCTGTTTAGCTTACTCATAAGTCATCTACCGAACATGCCCTTCCACATTATGTTCAGGACCGAGCACACAGGGAAGCTTGACAGCAACTGGTAAGGGTCAAAATATACACGAATACATAACACCTACCATAATATTGTCTATCCAGAACATTCAGTCAGATGTGTTAGGCATGACAAATCCGTATCAACTGTATGTGATCAACTAAAAATTTTCAATGTTTTCAAGCAATGTATCCCCGATTATAGAATCTAATTATTTCCCAACAGTGCTTGTGTGTCGACTGGTTGATAATTCCTTGTTTTCCTCCTTCTTCCGTCTTAAGTAATGGACTGATATGCAAAATATTCTAACCACAAGAAATTGGCACCAAATTGAGAGCATTATATTTAAGGTTTTGGTCTGTACATCAACTGATCCAGGGAATTTAACAGTATTTAACATCATTATCTTTTAATTATGGTAATTCTGGAGAGCCCTTGTCCCTTACTCAATAACAGCTGTTTCAGGACATTCAGAATATATCTGTCTGCAATTCACATAATATTCCAACATATTCCCTTTCTATTTCAGGATCTGGACTAGCATTTTCCTTTCTTTTATGCTTTTACTTTTGGCTTTATTTTGTTTCCTAGTTCTTCAGTCACTCATTAATTTTTATTTTAACTGGAAGAAATTTTGCAACTTAAGAGTACATACTGGGTCTATAGCTCATTTGGATCTTTTTTCAATATTATTGTGGTTTTAATAGATTGTCTTCATCATGTGGATGTCAGCCTTCATAGGGCCTATTCCCTTCCAGAAAAGGCCTCATATACAGTTGTTGTGAGTTCATTTCTCATTGCAAAATCTAATGTAATTGCAGGAGATATAATTGTAGAAATCACACAAAAGTTATTTTTATCCTCATCTAGATGTAAATGAAAAGTTTCTGTTAAACTGACCCTGACTTTGCAAATTGCACACTCAATTTCTGCACAAGAGAAAGATGGTGGCGCGACGCAGCTCACAGCGGCCACTCCAGAATGAATATCTGTTATTTGTTAAGTAAGATACCGTGCACAATCCTGATTTGATGGAGACGGACGAGAGAAGCACGGAGGAACATCTGGTGAAACTTCTGAAATGCCTGTTTCACTGCCGCTGCTACTGTGTGATCCAGAATCTCCGGAGGGGAAGGTCCCGAATCCTCAGTTTTGCCTGTTGCTTGGCGGCCGGGGCTGGAGTTGAAATTGAAGCGCTCGGCAGAGATGGTGCTCGGTGCTGGGTGTCAGAGGTCTGGTCGGAGGCTCGAAGTTTTCGGACAGACTCAGAGTCGGCTGTGGTCGGCTGTTTCCAGGGTGCTGCACTGGCAAGTTTGCGGCGCTGGAGGCTCATGTCAGGGGGAGTTTTTCTTCCTTCTACTGTCTGTGTGAGATGATGGGTCTATCGGGACTTTGAGACTTTTTTTTTTACCGTGCCCATGGTCTGCTCTTTATCAAATTATGATATTGCTTTGCACTGTTGTAACTATATGTTATAATTATATGGTTTTTGTCAGTTTTAGTCTTGGTCTGTCTTGTGTTTCTGTGATATCATACTGGAGGAACATTGTATCATTTCTTAATGCATGCATTACTAAATGACAATAAATGAGGACTGAGTGTCCTTGTAATGCAAAAAAAAAATGCATTTTGCTACTGTAACTATTTCCTACACAATAGTCAGCAAAAGTTCCAACCTTTCTACATTCTATAGCTCTTTCTTAACTTAACTGTTGTTATATTTCTTTTGTCATTAATTCAGCCTCATTTCTACTCTTTTTACCAGTTCCTCCTATAGACACTACATATTTAATTCTTAGTCCTATTTTTCAGCTATGATTTTTGTAATAGTTACCATATCCAACGTGAATCTGTGCATTTGTTCTGCATACTTGTTAATGAAATCTTCAGATCATTAGGAGGCCACCTGAGGGCTCCAGGCCTTGGCACTCTACTTCATCTGAATATTGTTAGTTTACTTAATTGTGGCTTCTTTTACCTGTTAATTGCTCTCTGAAGAATTTTTGTACAGTTTATTGGTAACTGCAGGTTTCTCATGCAACTCAGTAGTATTTAAATAACGTGTGCTGAGCACTCGTGACTCAGTCTTGAACTTGCCTTTCCATAGAGATCTGTATATCTTTGTTGATTCTTGTGAATTGTAATGTAATTGTAGGACATATAATATAATGCATCAGAAAGGTCAGTGTTTCATACTCGATTCTCCAGTTACTACACACCTGTGTTTGCTAGCTTGAATCCATCGTTACAGCAAGACTGAGCGATCGTGGACCCTATGGAGTGTGAACAGCTGCATACAGCAATGACTTGTCAAGGAGAAGCTCTTGGGAGACACAAACACGTGCCTCAGAAGATACTAAACTCGCTGCAGATGTTGGTGGGCGAGATTTACGTTCTTCTGAGATGGTTTTAGTTCCATGCACTCACCTGTGCATCCTGCTGTGGGTTTCCTTAACTCTCATGAAGAATCATTAAACCTACCCTCCCCAGAGCAGTGCATTGGTAATCCCGAGCCTTACCGGAGGTTCTTGATACAAGGCTCCTTGGCATTTCAGTTACAGCCTTTCAAGTTCCCTACAGATTGAAGTAAGGTGGTATACATCATCTTGGGCAGGGTCCTCTTTTGGGCAAAGGCACATTCATCCACCTGCTTTGATGTCGACCTCTTCATTATAACAATGAGGAGGGTGTTCAATCACCCCACCAGTGGTTAGGAGGCAGCCAAGAGGCTCCTCCGTCTACATCATGGCAGCTGGTCTGTGGTGGACTCCTCTATAGAATTCCACACTTTGGCTGCAGAGAGTGGTTGAGACATGAAGGTGCTGGCAGCTGTATTTTATCAGATTCTTCATAATAACCATAAGGATGTTTTAGTGTCCAGAGACCCAGCTGAAAATCTGGAGAGACTCATAGACCTGGCTATCTGGATTGACAACTGACTATCCAAGAGGAGCAAAGAAAATCGTGGTGAATTTTCCCAAAGAACATTCTTCAATGCCCATTTGTTGTCTTCTTCAACCCCACATTCAAGGACTCCACCCAGACCTCCACTAACTTCTCCTGAGGAATCATACAGACAGGTAGATCCAGACCCTCTCCATCTGAGCAGGATAGACAAAGAGGAAGGAAGCATTGTGTTTATTGCAGACAGGCTGGCCACTATCACTCTTCTTGCCTCAAATTATCAGGAATCTCCCAAGACCATCCAGGAAAGGGAGGACTTGGACAGTCTTTAATTTTTCTCCCAGGCCTGCTATTTCCAGAGTAGTGCTAACTTCTCTTTTATCTTGGAAGATAAAATCAGCATGCCCTTTGAGACTTTATTGACTCCAGTGCAGTAGGCAACTTCCTAGATCTTGGGCTGACCAGATGACGTAAAGTACCCTTTTCACACCTAGACCAGCTATTCTTCACCACAGTTCTGGATGGGAGACCATTGTTCCCATAGCAAATTTGTTTTCTTACCTCTACTCTCAAGCTTATTATTGGCTGGCAAATGGGATCTGTTCAATTTTATCTTAGGCACTCTTCTGAGATCCCACTCATTCTTAGCTATCCTCGACTGGCTTTCCACAATCTTCTGATCAAATAGCTAAGTAGCACAATTCAGGGTCGGTCAGCCTCATGCTTGAACAATTGCTTACTTTCTGAGTTTCCTTCAGGACTTTCCAGGTTGCTGCCTAGATTCTTCGAGTTGACTACAAGATCTCCCAAGTTGCCTACAAGATCTCCTGAATCACTTCCTAGTCCTCCTGAATCTTCTCTAGGTTTCTCCAAGCCAAATCCTATTTCACCTGAATTGTCTCAAGTACCCCTGGATTATTTTGACTTTTTGGCAGTATTTAGCAAGAAGAGGGCCACCATGCTTCTTCCTCATTGGGATTATGATTGTGCTATTACCTTGCTACCTGGCACTAGTTCTCCTCAGGGAAAACTTTATTCTTTGTCTGCCCGTGAGAGAAAAGCAATAGAGGGGTACATTCAAGAGGCACTGATGTCCGAATTTATTCAACCATCCTCTTCCCTCACTGGTGCTGGTTTTGTTTTTGTATCTAAGAAGGATGGTGGCTTAAGGCCGTGCATTGATTGCCATCAAGAAACGATACTCACTTTCACTCACAAATACCACTCTTGAGCTGTTACAGGGGACCCTAAATTTCACAACCACCATTCCAATTGCCCTAAGCCACCAGGAACCAGCCATAAAGGATATGTGGGGGTCCTGTCATGAACCCTTTGGATTTTCATGAGGCCTCTGAGGGCTCCAGAACTCTGTGCTCTGTACTTCTACTGAATATGGCTATTATACCTAATTGTGGCTTGTCTTACCTTCGTTAGGTACATTTAATGTCAGAGAAATGTATACAATATACATCTTGAAATTCCTTTTCTTTGCAAACATCCACAAAAACAGAGGGGTGCCCCAAAGAAAAAAATAACAGTTAAACATTAGAACCCTAAAGCCCCCACTCATGCATAAGCAGCAGAAAAACAATGATTCCCCCCTCTCCCACTCCCACCAGCAAAAAGCATCGGCACCCCCCCACGAGCACTCAAGCATGCAGCAAAACATCAGTAAAGACACAGACATGCAGTACCTCAAAGAATGGTGCTCCCAATGCGGCCTTCTATATATTGGCGAAGCCCGATGCAGGCTGGGAGACTGTTCCGCTGAACACCTACACTCTGTCTGCCAGAGAAAGCAGGATCTCCCAGTGGCCACACATTTTAATTCCACGTCCCATTCCCATTCTGACATGTCTATCCATGGCCTCTTCTACTGTCAAGATGAGGCCACACTCAGGTTGGAGGAATAACACCTTATATTCCGTCTGGGTAGCCTGATGGCATGAACATTGACTTCTCTAACTTCCGTTAATGCCCCACCTCTCCCTCGTACCCCATCCGTTACTTATTTATTTATTATTATTTTTTTTCTCTCTCCTTTTTCTCCTTCTGTCCCTCTCACTATACTCCTTGCCCATCCTCTGGGGTTCTCCCCCTCCCCTTTTCTTTCTCCCTAGGCCTCCTGTCCCATGATCCTCTCGTATCCCTTTTGCCAATCACCTGTCCAGCTCTTGGCTCCATCCCTCCCCCTCCTGTCTTCTCCTATCATTTTGGATCTCCCCCTCCCCTTCCAACTTTCAAATCCCTTACTCACTCTTCCTTCAGTTAGTCCTGACGAAGGGTCTCGGCCTGAAACGTCCACTGTACTTCCTCTTATAGATACTGCCTGGCCTACTGCGTCCACCAGCATTTTGAGTGTGTTGTTTGAATTTCCAGCATCTGCAGATTTCCCCATGTTTGCATCAGAAATGAGCAGTTTTGATGAAAGTTCATCAACATGTAAAGTACACTCTGTTTTACTCCCTCTAAGTATGCTGCCTGATCTGCTTACTATTTGTGCTGTTCATATTTTATTCTGTGTCATATTTCTAGGATTCTTCTTTTGTTTCTCTCCATTCTGTTCACATTCATAACTTTCAGGTCATTTAAAATGAACAAACCGTCACCACCACCATTGGGACCACCACCACTTGGTCTCTAACGTGTTCTTGTGCAACCTGCTAGCTGAATGATTTGGTGCCCTCCCAAGTCCTGAAGTGCGCTGGTGTTTAATTACTTATTGTACGTTCGCACCTAAGTAGGTAATCGGCAAAGTCGAGCTGAGGAGGCATATGAGAAGGGAAAAGATACTATACCTTGGGGGAGAGAGGAATGGGGATGATGGCATAGCACTGGACTGGACCTGGTGGGTTGACTAGCCTCCTGTAATAAGTCAAACAGAAAGGTTATTACTTGAAACATCAATTCTGTTTCTTGATCTGCTAAGTATTTCCACCAAATGCTGCATTTTTCTCGTATTTTTTAGTTTTGGAACCATAAACAAATCAACATTTCTCTCTCAGCCCTTCCAGCTATTTGCTTATTTAAAATCCCTGTTTGGACAGTGGTCTCTCTCAAATTTGGGAGGAACCTGGAGGAGCCTGTCATATACATTTCATTCTTGGTGAATCTTGACCATTATTCTGTATTAAGGTGAAAGAACTATGCTGGATTACCACTCCATTATATTTTTAATGTAAGCTGTGATTCCATTGCTCCTTTGTCAATAGCCAGTGATTGGCCTGATACCCCTTCATTCCTCTTTCCTATTCTATCTGTACTAATATTTTCCTATAAATCTTGCAAAGAATTTTTCTCTTTCATGCCAAATGATGTGCAACTCAGCTCAAGCTATCATTTAAAAAAAAATTAAAGTCTGTCCCGAGCCTTGTGGCCCATCAGGCCAGTGCCTATGCTGGTTTCTGTGGCGTGAAGCGACTGAGAGTACGAGACTCCCCCCCGGATAGGACGCCAGTCTACCGCGAGGTTAGCCCCCAGCATTTTGCCAGTACCCATTTTCAGCTGGGTGGGCTGGAGCAGTGTGTGGTAAAGTGCCTTACTCAAAGGCACAACACACTGTCTTGGCCGAGACTCAAACCCAGGACCTTCAGATCGTGAGTCCAACGCAGTCCAGCCATAATTCATGTTTATTTGCAGCTCTTTTTGAAGAAGTCTATATATCTTTAAGCTGAAATTGAAAGTATTCACTTCCAAATTATTTAATAGCTCCAGTCACAAATCGAGCTACAGCACTATAACAATCCATCAAATAAAAATAATTTCCATTGACACTTGAGTTTTGACAAACAGTTTCAAACCCTGAACAATAACTTTGTTTTTCCTTTTACAGATATTGCTTGACTTGTGGAGTGGGTCCAGCATTTTCTGCTTTTATTTCAGATTTCCAGCAACTGCACAATGTCTTGGTTTCTATCCCTCGAAGTAAATGTTTGTGTACAATCCAAGTCATCCATTGTACCACTAGATGGCAATCAGTCAGGTAGTCAAAAATGTTCCAAGATGACGTTGATTGGCAGCAATGGTTTGCCATGCCACAAGGTGGCGTCACTTTATTTCTTCTGTACAAAGCTCCAAGTACGTTCTTTGAAAAAAACCTTAGTAACAGAAATTTCTAAATGCCAATAATTTAGTTTTAGAAAATTCATCTAAAAACTTACTATATGAACAAAGTATGTATAAATATGTTTTTGGGATTCTGAAAACCAGGGCGAGTAACACGGAACAAGTAGAGGATCTAATGAATCAGCAGATGTGATGTATTTGGAATTCCAAAGTCACTTGATGAATAGCCATGTAAAAGATTACTGCACAAGGTAAGGTTAGGCAGGGTTGTGGTAATATGTTGATATCGACAGGGGAGTGACTGCTCCGGTCTTTGTGTCTGTCGACGCACTTTTGTTCAAAATACTATTTGCTTACTTTTATTGTTGTTTGCACAATTTTTTTCTCTCTCTCTGTAACTTGGATGTTTGTTGGTCTTTTTTATGGGTTCGTTTTGGTTTCTTATTTTGTGGCTGCCTGTAAGGAGACGAACCTCAAGTTTGTAAAATGTATACATACTTTGATAAGATATGTACTTTGACGTATATCTTTATCTTTACCAGAAAAGAGAGTTGAGAGAAAAGGGTCATTTTAGGAGTGGCAATCAGTAAGTAGTTGGTGGCAAAATAATTGCCACTGATGCTTCCACTTATTATCATTTGTAATGATGATTTGAACACAATGATGTATTATAGTGCAGCTGATGAGTATTTGACAGTCTTTTGGGTTTCTTTGTTTTGTGGCTGAATGTAAGGAGATGAATCTCAACCTTGTGTAATGTCTACAGTATATGCATTGATAATAAATACGTACACTTTGAACTTTGAAAAATAAATAGGTTGGCAACATGAGGAGCACACATTGGGCTGGCAAAGCAAAATAGATAAAGTGAGAAGTCTAGTTCAAGTTTAAGTTTAATTGCAATTCAACCTTTCAACATGAATACAAACAAATGTAACAACATTCCTCTGGGGACAAGGGGCAAAACACAGAACCGACATTCACACACAGTGCACAACACATATAATCATGATAGCAGAAAAGCCTACAGTTACAAAAAGTTTAAAGATATTAATATAGCTCAAATCCCTGAGTGTCGTGGCCTGTAAATTGATGGTGCATAAATGTTGTCCTGGAACCTCATTTCTGCACGAACAGCCCACAACAATTCCTCATATTGCACCGTGCAGCTGCAGACGAACACAATCCAGCTTGTCTTCTAAAAGTGAACACTGGAGGGCAGCACCAACAGGCGGGGCCAGCCTCCAACCCAGCGTGGAATCCAACAGCACGCAGCCAATTCCGGTGCCTCCTCCCTCAGCGGCCACAACAGGCAACTCCAGGACATGAATGAGGGCTTGGTCCACACCACAACTGAGGCCACACAGTTCCCTTCATCCTCGGTCTCTCCAATGAACCAGCGAATCAAACTCACTGTATTCTACATTACCGATGTCCAACAGAGTCTACCTATCACAACAAAAACAAAAGAAGGTGGCAGATGGAGTAAAATGTGGAAATTATTACATTTTCTACTTGCAAGGAAAAACACAGAAGGAAATAGTTATTTGAATAGAGTGGGACTACAATGAGTGGGGTTACTAAGAGGTCATAGAGTGATTGAGCTATGGACAGAAGCTGGCTCTTCAGCACAATGTTCATTTACAGTAATCCTACACTAATCCACTTTATTCTCTGCATTTTCTCATAAAATCTCCATTAGTTTCTACCACTCACTTTCATACTACAGTTAAATTTTTGGGATGGGGAGAAAACAGAACAACTGAAGGGAACCCATGCTGTCTCGGGGTTAATGGGCCAACTTCACATAAGCAGTCATGAGGCAAGAGCTGTTGTAACTGTGCCACTCTGCTGCACAAACAATCATCAGCATATGAAACAGAACGCAATGTTAGCATAGGCGTGGTAAGTAATTAGGAAGTTGAATGAAATATTGGCCCTTACTACAAGGGGTATAGAGTGTAAAAGTATGGAAGCTTTTATAAAAACTTGCATGGTACTGACGAGACCAGATCTAGAGTATTTCACGGCAGCTTTGGTCTTCATACCTCAAAAAGGATGCAGAGTCAGTAGAGAGGAGGTTCACTCTGCTGATTCCTGAAAAGAAAGGGTTGATGTACAGTGTGTTGAGTGGTTAAGCAGGCTGGGGTTTATAATTATTGAAATATATAGTTAATCTGATAGAATCTGAGAGAGATTGACAGAGAGAATGCTGAAAGAATGTTTCCCCAGTCAATATTATTTCTGCAAAATAACCAGGGTACAAGAACATATTCAATAAATCAAGCAGAAAGCATGGTGAATGGTAAGACTCTGAAAAAGTCTGAATCATTTTTATAGAGTCAAGGAACACACAGCATGAAAAGAACCTCGCTCTCCGTATTGGCCATCAATACTAATTCTTTTTTTCCAGCACTTGGCCCATTGGCTGTTGTGTCTCAGTGCAGTTTGGATATCTAGAGGGAAGGAACATAGTTTCAGACAAATGCATCACACATTTAAGGCTGTTTTTCTTTTGGAAGGGTTGAAAATCGTTGGAATTCTTTTATTCAAGAGAGCTGTGGTAGTGTCATTAAATATATTCAAGAGGACAAATGAGCAACATTTAAACTGCAGTGGTGTTGAAGAGTATGGGGGAAAACAGAAATGAAGTGTTGATACCGCATGATTCTTTTCGAATGGTGGAGAGCCCAATGATCTACTCCTGCTCCTGCATTTTTATGTTTTTTATTAATTGTATATTTTTATTTGTTTTAATAATTCAGGAAATGATAAGACCATAAAACCATAAGACCATGATTGAAGACATCTGAGAATGATCTCATTCTCCCAAAACACATTTCGAATTTTGTTTTAGGGAATTATGCTACTGAATTTCTTATTCTAATTCCATCATGTTGTCATTTCAAAAGAAGCCTAACAATTTCATCAGACCCATGTTTATACTGAGTGTTTATATTAAGGCATGATTCCTGAAAGAAAAGATGTGGATATAAGACCATAAGACCATAAGATAAAGGAGCAGAAATAGGCATTTTATCCCATTGAGTCTGCTCCACCATTTCATCATGGTTGATCCAATTTTCCTCTCAGCCCCAATCTCCTGCCTTCTCCCCATATCCCTTCATGCCCTGACCAATCAAGAATAAAGAAAATATCTAAGGTAATGTATTTCATTGACTTTGATTTCACTCTTGCCCTCCAACGATAGACGGTGAAAGGAGGCAGGTACTGTTGCAATATTTTAAGAAATAGTTAGGTATGAGCTCTTGATCATCTTAGCACAGAAAGCTATGGGTCATGTGCTGGATAAGGGGTTTGGTATTAACGGCCAATATGGACTGGGTGGGCCAAGTGGCCTGTTCGCAATTTATATGATCCATTACTGTATGGAAGTGATTCAGACTTTTGCCAGAGTCCCATCACTCAGAACTGAGGCAAAAGAGCACTGAGATCATGGACCATATACAGATTACAGAGGAGGAGGTGCTTGCTGTCTTGAGGCATACTGAAGTTGTATAAGAGTTTGGTGAGGCTTAGTTTGGAGTATTATGTGCAGTTCTGATCACCTACCTATAGGAGTGATGTCAATAAGACTGAAAGAGTGCAGAGAACATTTACAAGGATGTGGCCAGAACCCGAGGGTCTGAGTTATAGAGCAACATTGAAAAGGTTAGATTTTATTCCCTAGGCTGTAGGAGAATGAGGGGACATTTGATAGAGGTGTACAGAACTATGTGGGGTATATACTATCCATAGGGTAAATGCAAGCTGGCCTTTTCCACTGAGGTTTAGTGAGACTAGAACTAGAAGTCATGAGTTAAGGCTGAAAGGTGAAATGCTCGAGGGAAACATGTGGGGGAACTTCTTCACTCAGAGGGTGGTGAAGGTGTGGAATGAGTTGCCAGTAGAAGTGGTGGATGCAGGTTTGATTTCAACATTCGATCTCAAGAACTTTGGATAGGCACATGGATGTGAGGTACAGTATGTGCAGAGCTATGATCTGGGTGCACGTCGATGGGACTAAGCAGAATAGTAGTTTGGTACAGAGTGGATGTGCTGAAGGGCCTACTTCTTTGTGTCCTATGACAATAGGACATCACAACAATGCTTTTCACAGCTATTGAAGAACTGTCACTTTAGAGATTGCTGAGTAGGCTGCACATCCACTTTACTTTTCAAACATGTATAATTCAGAAGGAATCTATTGCTATTTGTCATCTATTATAGTTAAACACTGCAATAATTGAAAAACACATATATTGAATTTATATTGTTAAAGATGACAAGGGACACTGAAATTAAGTGAGTCTCTGAAGCAGTTTTTTTTTCATGGTGAGCAGGCTCCAGTATAATGTTTAGAAAGGGGCTATTAGCAATAAACTCAGCTGGAATGCATTATGGAATGGAATGTTACCCTATTTATGCTTATGACCCAGTGGGCAAATTTGAGTGAATGCAAATAACCCTTGAGTGTGGTCAGTAATTGATATGGAACTAACATGCTGAATCATTTGAAAGCATCATAATTTTACATACACTAAGTCTGGACCGTGTCCAGTCACCCACTGACTTACTGCTTGAATGATAAGCCAGCTTCACTTCAAAATGTGAGACAGAAAAGGGACTTGATCTCGTAGCGGTCCAAGGGTCAGACTGTAACAACGGAAGTATGAGGATCTTTAAGAAAGAAAAATCTGGCACCGAGCAGCTGTTAGTGAACAAGATCTGACAACAGGGAAAAAAGCTGACATAAGCTCAACGATTATGAATGTGGATTTATGACAAAAGCCACTGCATTACAATATTCTGGTGGGTGAAATACCATTTTTTATTGAATAATTTTAGGAATTTTAGTAATATTTTAGAAAATACTTTCTACACTTTAATTTATTTTTCCAGTGTAAACTGAAACCCTCTCTAATATTGTCATCGTGAATATGTAATGTGATTTAGGTGTGAAGTAACTAAGTTATATTCCATTAGGGAGAACCAAAGTACACAAAAAAACTCTCTCTGCATTCCACTCCCCCACCCACACCAAATACTACCCATGGTGAATCAGTTTCATTCATAGTGGCCTTTCACCAGTTTTTTTTTAATTTTATTATTTCTCCTCAGGACATGGATTGCAGAGCCAAAGTCAAATTATTGCCCATTCTTTCCTGGCCTGAAAAAGATGCCTTTGAGTTGAAGCACTGCAGAATTCGTGCCAGGTAGAGCATTCCAGATCAGTAATAGTGAAGGAGCAGTGATTGGTTTAAGGTGGTGTATGACCAGAAGAGGAGCTCAGGGCTAACGATATAATTTCTTAATGGTAGCCATTTGATAGAGGAGCATTCTGTTAAGGCTGAAAGTTACTGTGCTATTTTGTACAAAAAATAAACTGAACTCAGAACACTGCATCGCAGTACAGGCTCTTTAACATCCAATGTCATGCTGACCTTTTCAGCAACTCTAAGATCAATTTTGCCCTATAGTTGCCCATAGCCCTCCATTTTTCTACCATCCTTGTGCTTATCTAAGAGTCTCCTAAAAATCCCTAATGTATCTGCCTCCAAAATCTGCCCCATCAGTGGGTTCCATACACCTACTACAAAATCTTACCCTTGGCATTCTCCCTATACTTTCCTCCAATCACCTTAAAGGTAGCCTCCCCCCCCCCCCCACCCTGCTGCATTGTATTAGCCACTAGGAAAAAGTCTCTGGGTGTCTATTTGATTGATCCTGAACACCTCTGTCAAGTCACCCCTCATCCTCCTTTGCTCCAAAGGGAAAAATAATAATATAACATAATAATCTATATGGCACTGTAAGACCACAAGATATAGTATGAGAATTAGGGCATTTGGCCCATCAAGGCTGCTCTGCCATTCCAACATGACTGATTTATTACCCATTCTCCTGCCATCTTCTCATAACCTTTAGCATCCATACTAAGTAAAAACCTATCAGCTGCATTTTAAATATACACACTCACCTGGCCTCCACAACTGTCTGAGGCAATAAGTTCCATAGATTCACCAGTCTCTGGCTAAAGAAATTCATCTTCATCTCTGTTCTAAAGGGACATCCTTGCATTCTAGGGCTATGCTCTCTGGTGCTAGACTCCCCTGCTATAGGAAACATCCTCTCCATGTTCACACTATCTAGGACTTTCAATATTTGAAAGGTTTCAATGAGATCCCCCTTTATTCTTTGAAACTCCAGCATATACAGGCCGAGAACCATTAAACGCTCCTCATACGTTAAGCCTCTCATTCCTGGAAACATTCTCATGAACTCTTCTGGACTCTCTGCAGTACCACCACATTTTTTCTTAGATAAGGGGCACAAACCTGCTCACATTATTCCAAGTGCAGTCTGACCAATGCCGTATAAAGACTTAGCAGTATATCCATGCTATTATTGTGCTTTTATTCCTTCTACCATAGCGCATGACCGTACATCTCGACACTGTATTCCATCTGCTACTTATTTGCCCATTACTTTTTGATCATTTACAACACCTCCAAACTTTTGTATCATCTCCAAATACTTAAATCATCTTATGAACACTCACATCCAAGTTGGACAAATATATATATATCTGGTATCCATTAATTCCTTTCTTTAGTAAAAAGCGTCAATTTCAGAATTAACATGTGTGTTTGGCCTAGCAACAATTGTAATGGGCATTAGTGAATTTACAAATAAAACCAGGCTTTACATTTGGAATCCTTTCCTAATGTCACTGCTGAAAGCAATGAACTAAAGATGCAGAAATTCTGAAGTAAAACACAGAAAATGTTAATACTTAACTGCACCCTGAATGTTGTTTCTCTTTCCATGGATGTTGTTTGACCTCCCGAGTGTTCTCAGCAAGAGAAGTAATCTCTAGATTGCTGTCTGTGCCATGTGCAAGTGAGGGTAAGAATAGGATGATTTGGCAGATGAATGCATGGCTGAGGAATTGGTACAGAGGACAGGGGTTCAGATTTAGACCATAAGACATATAGGAGCAGAACTAGGCCACTTGGTCTATCGATTCTGTTTAGCCATTTCATTATGGGCGATCCATTTTCTCTCTCAGCCCCAGTCTCCTGCTTTCTCCCCTTATCCCTCCATGCCCTGACTAATCAAGAAACTATCAAGTTCTGCCTTAAATATACCCGATGACTTGGCCTCTATAAACACCTGTGGCAATGAATATCACAAATTCAGCACTCTCTGCTCATCTCCATTATAAAAGGACACCCCTCTATTCTGAGGCTGTGTCCCCTGGTCTTAGATTACCTCACCATAGGAAGCATCCTCTCCACATCCACTCTGAGAGGCCTTTCAACGTTTGATAGGTTTCAATGAGGTCATTGGGATCATTGGGATATCTTCTGAGGAAGGTAGGACTTGTACAAAAAGAATAGGTTACACCTGAACCCGAGGGGGACCAATAACCTTGCAGATTAGTTTGCTAGAGCTGTTGAGGAGGGTTTAAAAAAATTGGCAGGAAGTTGGGAACGAGAGTGTTAGAGCTAAGGATAGGGCAGTTGGTGTAAAACTAGATGCAGTGTGTAGTGAGACTGTGAGGAAGGACAGGTAGGGAACAGGGCAAAATTGCAGTCACTGGGATGAGCTGAAGTGTAATATGGGAGCAAAATTGAAAAGGGTGATGAGTACAGGACTGAAGATGCTATATTTGAATGGATGTAGTATACAGAATAAGATCTTGTTGTGTAGTAAGAGATTAGAAGCTATGATACGAGCAGTATGCCTGAAAGTCGAGAGTGTCAGGGGGCAGAAGTGACTGTACGGTAGTTGCTATTACTAAGGAGAAGGTGTGTGAAAAGCTGAAAGGTCTGAAGGCAGATAAACCATTTGGACCAAAGGACTACACCCCAGTGTTCTGAAAGAGATAGATGAAAAGACTGTGGAGACATTAGTAATGATCTTTCAGGAACTACTACATTATGGAATAGTTCTGGAGGACTGGAAAATTGCATCTGTCACTCTACTCCTTAAGAATGGAGGGAGACAGAAGGAAGAAAATTGTAGGCCAGTTATCCTGACTTACATTAAGGATGACATTTCAGGGTACTTGGAGGTACATGATAAAATAGGCCAAAGTCAGCATGGTTTCCTCAAAGGGAAATCTTGCCTGACAAATCTGTTGGAATTCTTTGAGGAAATAACAGGCAGGATAGACAAAGCAGAGTCAGTGGATGTTGTATGCTTGGATTTTCAGAATGCCTTTGACAAGGTGCTGTAACTGAAACTGCTTAACAAGATATGAGCCCATGGTATTACAGGAAAGTTAATAGCATGGATAAAGCATAGGCTGACTGACAGGAGCCAATGAGTGGGAATAAAGGGGGCTTTTTCTGCCAGTTCTGAAGAAGACTCCCGGCATTTTATTTATTTACATAGATGCTGCCTGACTTACTAAGCTCCCCCAACATTTTGTGTGTGTTGCAAATGACAAGTGGTATTTCACAGGGGTTTGTGTTGGGAACAGTTCTTTTCATGTCATATTTCAATGATTTGGATGACAGTTTTGATGTCTTTGAGGTCAAATTTGCAGACAATACCAAGATAGATGGAGGGCAAAAAGTTGAGGAAACAAGGAGTCTGCAGAAGAACTTCAAAGTTCAAAAATTCAAAGTTCAATGTAAATTTAATATCAAAGTATGCATATATTATACAACTGTGAGACTTGTCTTCTTACAGGCAGCCACATAAGAAAGAAATCCAAAAGAACCCATAAAAAAGACCATCAAACACCCAATGTGCAGAGAGAAAAAAGCAACAAATTGTGCAATAAAACTAAGCAAATATCCTTCAGGACAAAAGTGAGCTCATAGACATGAAGTCCAGAGCAGCTGGAGCAGGCCAAAGCTTCAGCCTCAGTTCAGTGCAGAACTGAGTCAATGCCGTAGAGTCATAGAATCATAGAAAAGTACAGCACAGAAACAGGCCCTTTGATCCATCAAACCGATGCCAAACCATTTAAATTGTCTATTCCCATTGACCTGCACCAGGACCATAGCCCTCCATACATAATGCAGGTTAGTCCTGACGAAGGGTCTCGGCTTGAAACGTCGACTGCACCTCTTCCTACAGATGCTGCCTGGCCTGCTGCGTTCACCAGCAACTTTGATGTGTGTTGCTTGAATTTCCAGCATCTGCAGAATTCCTGTTGTTTGCGTTTTTTTTTTCTTCCACTGAGGTTGTGTGAGACTAGACTTGGAGGTCATGGGCTCAGGGTGAAAGTTGAAATGTTTAAGGGAAACATGAGAGGGAGCATCTTCATTCAGAGGATGGTGGCAGTGTGGAACGAGTTGCCAGTGGAAATTGTGAATGCAGGTTCGATTTCAACATTTAAGAAAAATTTCAATAGGTACATGGTTGGGAAGATTATGGAGGGCTATAGTCCTGGTGCAGGTCGATGGTACTAGTTTGAGTATTAGTTTGGCGCAAAATAGATGGTCCAAAAGACGTGTTTCTAATCTATAGTATTCTATGACTTGACTATGAGCTTCTTGTTTTCTGTCCAGAAGTACAAGAGAGGTATTATTCTTTCACACATAAGAATAATCTTGGACAGGCCGAAATATTGAAAGCAAATGAAATGTTTGGCACAAAATCTGAAACTAACCAAACACTGTGGAGACAGAGTTTACATTAGAGGAAATATTGGATCATTAATAAGGGGCAATGGAAGGAGCAATGATTCAAATGGCAACAGATGCGGTAAGACTAAAATAGCTATTAGACATCAGAGCAAAATAAAGAAAGTTGAATTGTTTTGAGGGAGTTGTACAGAATTAATGCAATACTGAAATGCAGAAAAGAAATTTGAATTATGCAAAGAACACGAAGTATTTATCCTGTTTATCGAAAGTTCATTTCGTAGTGCTAGAGAACTGACTGGCTTGCCGAATTTCTAAGCAGCTCAGACACTGAAAAGTTATATTGCTTTTGCATTCAGAAAGGTATTGGAATAACAAATTTTTTTTTTCTTGAGACATTCTAAGTGTTGCCTACTTCAATGTACTCTTGTTAATTTTGGATAATAATAATAATAATAAAAAGATTTGAAAAAAAAGGTATTGGAATGGTAATGAAGAACATGCAAGAAAAAGTCAGTGCAATGGATGACACTTTGGACCTTGAGAAAACCTAACAGGTCTTCAGATGAAAGAAGAGATTCAACTGTCCCTCTTGACATAAAGACCCTTAGTCAAGTCCTGAGTACCTCAGTGAACTGCAAACTATCAAGTGACATGGATGTTACTAATTGCAAGCTAGAGTAGGCCTATTGAATCATTATATGGAATCTCTTCTATCTTGTCAGGCAGAGGCAGTGTTGATAATTTCATGCTTTCAACAGATGGTGTTTGAATCCTTTGAGTAAAGGATTACTTCTGGCTACATTGGACCCTTTCCAGTTTGCTTATCCACTGATGATGCAACAGCCTTTGTCCTCCACTCTGTCCTACCCACCTGGAAAATGGGGTCTCATATGCCAGACTGCTGTTTACGGACTTCAGTTCAGTGTTCAACACCATCGTTCCCCAGAAGCTGGTGGGGAAACTGTTCTCGCTGGGTCTCAACACTTCCCTCTGCAACTGGATACTAGAATTCTGAACAGTAAGGCCACAATCAGTCTGTATGGGCAGCAACGGCTTTAGTTTCATTACGCTGAGCACTGGTGCTCCACGAGCATGTGTGCTCAGCCCACTGCTGCTCTTTGCACTGCTAATGCAGGACTGTGTTGTAAGAACCAGCTCATCAAGTTTGTGGATGAGACAACAGTGGCTGGCCTTATCAGGAACGATGATGAGACGGTGTGTAGAGAGGAAGTGGAGCGGCTGGTGGATTGGTTCGAGAAGAACAACCTAAGGCCGAATGTGAAGAAGACAAAGGAAATCATTATGGACTTCAGGAAGGTGCAGACAAGCCATCCACTCTGCGAATACATGGCTCCTCCATCGAGAGAGTTAGGTGCAGCAGGTTCCTGGAGTTCACATCATGAATTACCTCAGTTGGTCCCTTAATATCACCTCCCTGAACAAGAAGGCACAGCAGTGTCTCCACTTCCCACCACCTTAACTGCATTTTACAGGATCACCATTGAGAGCATCCTGACAAGTTGCATCTCCATCTAGTATGGGAGCAGTCAAGCACTGGACTGCAAGTCCCTACGAAGGACTGTGAGAATAACAGAGAGGATCATAGGGGTCTCCCTACCATCCATCGGAGGACATTTATCAGCAGTGCTGCATACGCAGGGCCTTTAGTATAATTAGGGATCCCACCGATCCATCCAGCATCCTCTTTGACATTCTACCATTAGGCAGGAGACTATGATGCATAAAAACAAGAACTGTGAAGGTGAGAAATAGTTTCTTCCCCCAGGCCACTAGGCTTCTGAACTCCCAGCTGCATTGTATTCAAGGTGTCACTGTTCCACACCTTCCAATATTTAAAATCAAAGCACTTTGGTTTATTAATTATGCATGATTCATCTGTAGATTTTATCCTTACCTTTATAAGTTATCATGTGTTATACGCTTTACACCCTGGCTCAAAGAAACGTTGTCTGCTTTCTATATGCATTATATGGTTATATACGTTATATACATGTATATAGATAAATGACAATAAACTTGATTTGACTTGAAAGCTCTTGAGAATAGTTCTTGCAGTGAATTTCGGCTGGGAAACACGGTGACTGAAGAACCAGCATGGTAGGATAATTGCATATGTGCTACTGGGACGGAATGTTCATATGCTCCGGATCATGAGGGAACCTTTCCCATAGCAGCAGTATTCCTGTTGGCTGACCTATCGTTAACCTTTGTAGTCAAGGGGATCTGGAAGAACTTATTCCACAATTTCCTCTTGTTTACTAACCAAATTGGAAAGGGTATAGTGGAGGTGAGCAGTTTAGAGTGGGAGAGGTGTGGGAAAAGGAAAACATGCTAAACTTACACTTCCTCTGTTATTACCTCTGAAAATAGCAAATCTAAAAAGTTGAAGTATAATAGGTTACTAAATGATTGCATTTAGACCATTCCAAGAAGAAGAGTGTATTCTAAAATTGACTTTTCTGGATTATTTGTACATTATTAAATAAAAAAATATTGCTTTGATAAGTGTACTGGATCAGAATAGCACAGAAATCTACTTATTCAATAATTGGATTGTGGCCATAAACTTAGACCAGCAACCTGATGATTTTGAATTCATAGAACATAGAACATCACAGCACAATACAGGCCCTTCAGCCCACAATGTTGTGCCGACCTTTTAACCTACTCTGAGATCAATCTAACCCTTCCCTCCTAGATGGCCCTCCATTTTTCTATCACCCATTTGCCACTCAAGTACTATGCGCTTTTAATAATATTGTGACACTAATAAACTTCAGGAGGATTTGTCATCACTCCTTAATCTGGTTTACAAATGTCTGCATTTTAACTGTGATTTACAATCAATGAATGCCTTTCCCTCAGCTGGAAAATAGACAAAATTGGCTGGAACTGGGACAGGTTTGTAAAATGGGTAAACAGTCCAATCCACGCTACAGAATTGTTTTGATGTATTTGCATAAATCTGTAAATATGAATATAGAAAATGCTGGGTGGTACTTAAGGAAAGAAATTAAGAGGCAAAGAGCATACTGGGAATATTAATGATCAACCAGTTTAAGGAAAATTCCAAACATTTACCAAGCATGTTGAGGGTAGTATGATTGATGTAGCCTACATGGTCTTCAGTTGGACTTTAACAAGATCAGACATGGAAGATTAGTACAAAAGGTTAGAGTACATAGAATCCAAGACAAGTTAGCAAATTGAATTCAAAATTGGCAGAGCATGATGGTGATTGGAAGTCTGTGACTGGTGATGCCCTATAGAAATTGGTGTTGCGATCATCTGAAATTGAATACACTCTTCTCAGGCTTCCAGCTGGGTACAGGTGACCAATGTTTCAATAACGAACTCTGTCATCTTCATCAGGGATGATCCTTTTTCACTCACCTCTACAGGAAGGAAGATGACCGTAATATTTGTCACTTTGAATCATTGCATACAGAGATGACAAGACTTCTTTGATTTTTAGCTTTCCTTCTGAATGCCGGAACAAGGACATGGTCCTTATGTTGATAAAGTTGCAAGCATCATCCCTGAAGAAGATGGCAGAGTTTGTCATCGAAATGTCGGTTATAATTGATACTTGTACCCAGCTGGAATCCCAAGAAGAGTTTATTTGTCATATAAGCTGGGAAAGCATTCAATCTTTTTTCATTTGAGATCCTTACCATTTGTTGTTGGCATTGAAAATTTGAATATAAATGTGAGAAGAATATGGTTAATAAGTTTGCAGATGACATGGGTTCTTTCCTCCCAACCATCAGCCTTTTGAACCAGAGAGGACAACTTCACTCAGCTTCACTCACCCCCAACATTGAACTGATAACAAAACACAAAGGGCTCTCTTTCAAGCGCTCAACGCTCATGTTCTTGATACTTAGTACTTATTTACTTACTATTTTGTTTTTTTTCCTCTTTTTGTATTTGTACAGTTTGTTGTCTTTTGCACATTGGTTATTTATGCCTCTTTGTTTGGCACAGTTTTTCATTGATTGTATTGTGTTTCTTTGCACTTACTGTGAATGCCCACATGAAAATGAATTTCAGGGTAGTATATGGTGACATATACTGCACGGTATGTGCTTTGATAATAAATTTACTTTGAACTGTTTGAATTTTAACATGAAAAATAGCGGTTTAATTGATAATGATGAAGGTAAGCCTTAACCCACATTATTAATAAGGCATAAGAGCAGAATTAGGCCATTTGGCCCATCGAACCTGCTTCACCATTTCATCATGGCTGATCCAATTTTTCTCTCAGCTCCAATTTCCTTTCTGTTCCTTGTAGTCCATCTGCCTTAAGTATACATAAAGACTTGGCCTCCACAGCTGCCTGTGGCAAAGAATTTCACAGATTCACCACTCTCTGGCTGAAGAAATTCCTCCTCATCTCCGTTCTAAATGGGCAAACCTCTATCCTTTGGTCTTAGACTCTCCCACCATCCTCTCCACATCTGCTCTATCAAGCCTTTTTACCATTCGATAGGTTAATATTGATGAATTGTTAAGATTAGGTATGCAGTAACAGATAGAATCAAACCCTGGTAAGTGAGAGCTAATGTGTTTTGGGAAGATTATTACTTTAGAATATATACATTGAATAGTAGGGCTCTAGAGAGATTGAGGAACAAGAATATTTTGCTGTATTAAGGTGCAAGAGTAAGTCATATGGAATACTTGTTTTTATTAGCTGTGGCATAACATACAAGAGCAAGGAAATATTGGTGTAACTCTAAAAACTCTTTGTTAGGCACGATCTGGCACAAGTTGTACATTTTTGGTAGCACACAATAAGAAGGATTTGAATGTATTGGTACAGAGAAGATTTTCCAGGACTTTTTTTGAGAAAATCTGCAGATGCTGGAAATCCAGGCAACACACACAAATGCTGGAGGAACTCAGCAGGTCAGGTTTGAAAGAGTCTCGGCCCAAAATATCGACTGCCTACTCTTTTCCATAAATGCTGCCTGACCTGCTGAGTGCCTCCTGCACTTTGTAGGTGTCTTCAGGATTTTGCCTCAGATGAAGTGGTTGGTTGGAATCTAGAAGATCTAGACTAAGAGGATAGTGTAGACAGAGATTCTCACAGTATTTAAAAATATTTAGATAGGCATTTGAATTCCTAGTGTAGTGAAAGCTCTGGAACAAGTTCTGTTAAGTAAATAGGATTGGAAGGGATGAGTACTTGATAGTCACCATGGACATGTTGGATTGAAGGACTTGTTTCTCTATGAATCTATGATTCATACTCTATTTATAGGATTCCAATTAGAACTGATTGGTACATGTGAGAGCAACAGAATGCTGGTTTAGGCAACAGTTCAAATAGGCCAAGACTTACAATATTTGATCACAAACAGTAATTAGTTAAATTAATCTGGAATGAAAAGCTAGTTAAATGCCAAGTTGTCATAAAATCTCCCCTGCTTTCGAAGGACAACAGATTTCACATTGATGTCCTTGCATATTGACTCTTACCTGCCTCAACAATTTATGGACAACGAGGAATGAACAAGAAATCTGTATATGTAAGTGAAGTCCACATGGCATGAATTAAAAAAAATCAAGTATTGGGTAAAGTAAGCACTGATCACCCTTAAAGTATTTGCCCAGTCTGTAAAGCTCTCCTTATAGGTACAACTAAATTCCATGAGGCACAGAGAGATTTCACAGCTGCTCCTTTCAACGATGTCCCAGTGACTAATAGTTCGGAGATAATGATAAAATGATAAAGATAAAGATTAACTTTATTTATCACATATACTTTGAAACATACAGTATAATGTGTTGTTTGCATCAACCACCAAGTCTGAGGATGTGCTTGCAGCAGCTTCAAATGTCCCCATGCTTCCAACATCAACATAGCACGCCACAATTTACTAACTCATACGTCTTTGGAATGTGGGAGAAATCCCACGCCGTCATGGGAAGAACATACACACTCCTTACAGGCAGTGGCAGGAATGGAATCCTGCTCACTGGCAGTGTAAAGTATTAAGCTAACTGTTATGCTACGCTACTGTGCAACCTTACGGAAATTCATTTCATTAACATTAGTTTCAAGATGAATAGAACATAAAAACAAGGACACAGCCTCAGAATAGAGGGGAGTCCTTTTAGAACAGAGATGAGGAGGAATTTCTTTAGCTAGAGAGTGGTGAATCTGTGGAATTCATTGCTACAGGCAGCTGTGGAGGCCAAGTCTTTACAGCATGTATATTTAAGGCAGATTCACAGATTCTTGATTGATCAGGACATGAAGGGACACGGGGCGAAGGCATGAGATTGGGGTTGACAGGAAAATTGGATCAGCCATGATGAAATGGTGGAGCAGACTTGTTGGGTCAAACGACCTAATTCTGTACCTATATCCTATGGTCTTATGTTCTTTTGGAAATAAGTTCTAACCCTCTGAGTGCCTTGGGTCTTTTGCCAATATTATGCAGACTACTTTATAATAAAGTGCCCCAGACATTAAATCACAGAGATATATTTTGATCTATAAAGGAGATTGGTTTTAAAGATGGAGAGATAGAGGTAAGGTGAAAAGATTTAAAGTGCAATCCGAAGTCAGGTATCAAGACAATTGAACACAGTTGTCCGGTCCCCATACACTTCTATCCCTCATCAAGAAGGCTTTCAAGCTCTCTGCTTCTCGCTCAACAAAAGATCAAAGCAATTCTCCTCCACCAGCACCCTCTTTGGTATTGCAGAACTGGCCCTTACCCTCAACAATTTCTCCTTCAGCTCCACCCACTTTTTCCAAACTCACGGGGTAGTCATGGGCACCCACAAAGGCCCCAGCCATGCCTATCTTTTCTTTGGCTATGTGAAATAGTCCATGTTCCATGCTTTCCTTGGTAATGCCCCTCAACTCTTTCTGTGCTATATTGATAACTGCATTGGTGCTGATTCATGCTTCCATGCTGAGCTCATCAATTTCATCAACTTTGCCTCCAATTTCCTTCCTGTTCTTAAATTTACTTGGACCGTTTCTACACCTCTGTCCCTTTTCTCAACCCTTTGTCTGCATCTATGGAGACAAACTGTCTACCATCATCCTTTATAAACCTACAGATTTTCATGGCTATCTTGACTAAACCCCTTCTCACTCTGTCTCCTGTAAAAATGCTATTCCCTTTTCTCAGTTCCTTCATCTCCACCACTTCTGTTCACAGGATGACGCATTCCTTTCCAGGACATCAGAGATGTCCTCCTTCTTCAAAGAGCAGGGTTTCCTTTCCTTCATCTTTGATGCAGCCCTCATCTGCCACCCCCCCCATTTCTTGAACATCCCCACTCACCTGATCTTTCTGCCACCTTCAACAATTTCTCTTGTTAGATAGATTTCTCTTGTTTTCTTGATAGAGTTCCTCTTGTCCTCACCTACCACCCCAAGAGCCACATCTAACACATTATTCTCCACAACTGCCATCTTCAGTGGGATTCTACTACCAAACTCATCTTTATTTCTCCCCATTTTCCACCTTCCCCATGGATTGCTCCCTCTGTGATTCCCTTGTTCATTCGTCCCTTCCCACTAATCTTCCTCTTGTCACCTATCCCTGCAAGTGACAGCAATGCTACACCTGCCATTCTCTTTCCTCACCTCCACCCAAGACAGTCCTTCCAGGTGAGGCAACATTTCACCTGCAAATCTGTTGAACGTTGTCTATTGTAACTGGTGCTTCTGATGTGACCTCCTCTCCATTGGTGAGATCCGATGAAAACTGGGCAGACTCCGCTCCGTCTGCCAAAAGTAAAATTTCCCAGGTGCCAACTATTTTAATTCCTGTCCCCATTCCTGTTCAGGCATGTCAGTCCATGCCCACCTCTTTGGCCACAATGGGTGACTAATGGGTGACCATTCTCAGGGTGTAGGAGCAACATCTCATATTCCATCTAGGCAGCCTCCAAACTGATGGCATGAACATCAATATCTCCTTCCAGTATTTCTCTTTCTTTCTTTTATTCTTTTCCACTCCCCTTCCTTCTTCTTTTGTTCCGCACTCTGACCTCTTACCTCTTCTCTTCAACTGCCTACAACCTCCCCTGATGCCCCTCTTTCTTCTCTCTGTCCCATGATACACTCTCCTATCCTCTCCTATCAGATTCCTTCTTCTCCAGCCCTTCTCCTCCTCACGTCCCCTTTTCATTCTGGCATTTTCCCCTTTCCTTTCCTGTCCTGATGAAGGGTCTCGGACTGAAACAGTGACTGTTTGTTCATTTTCATACATGCTGCCTGACCTTCTGAATTCCTCCAGCATTTTGTATGTGTTGAACTACAATATGGTGCCACCACATAATAGAGTGGTTAAGATTTCCAGTGCTCTGAAGGACAATTGAAGAGGTTTCATGGTCTATTTCTCTTGTCATTTACTCAAGGACCTTTAATATTTGATATGACTTGTACCTCAATTTCAAGCATCAGTAATTGTCACAAAGGGGTGCTGAGAATGGACCCAAATGCAAGACACAGACACTGAAGTACAAGGAACAGGACCTGACTAGAGTAGGGACGTGACAGGATACAGACAAGGAGCAGGGACAAGAACGCTGACTAGGGCTTGTATCCTGAGCCAGAGACTGGACAAGGACTCAGAACCTAGGTCTTACCTCGGGCTTGGGCCCCAGAACCAGGCATGGACATGACATGACTGCAGGACTGGAGGCTGGGGTCTTGAGGCTTGAGGCTTGGAGACAGGCTGGGGTCTTAGAGGCTTGAGGCTTGGAGACAGGCTGGGGTCTTGAGGCTTGAGGCTTGGAGACAGGCTGGGGTCTTGAGGTTTGAGGCTTGGAGACAGGCTGGGGTCTTGAGTCTTGAGGCCTGCAGGCTGAGGTCTTGGGTCCTGAAATGCGAAGGCTTGGGTATGGACTCTGAGCTGGAGACTGGGCAAGGACCCAGAATCTGGGATTTGACTCAGCCTCAGACTCCAGAACTAGGCAAGGACAAGATGAGGCTACAGGACTGGACATAGCTTGGGTGAGGAACTCCTGGGTAGGGCGAGACACAAGGACAGGTAAAGGCACATGGACAGGACTCGGATAGGACTGGACTAGGCACGGACTGGACGAGGGCCTTCAGGAGCATGGAGCCTTGGACTAGAAGAGACTGGAGCACAGCACACAGAGCCGGGACCCCTCCTTGGGAACAGGACTTAGGGCTGGGACTCATACACATAACACTGAACATGAAGAGACAGATCCCAACACAAGGTGGCGGCAAACAGCCAGACCCATCTAGCGAAGGCGTGGACACAGAGAGACAATTCTACACAACGAAAGACAGGTCCTTATGTAGACCTAACCAGGCTCTGGTCTTGCTCCAGCAGTAAAACTTCATCTATACAGGCGGGGTATCCAGGTTAGCTGAGCAGGCAGAGAGTCAGGCAAGGGGGGAAAAGACAACGAGGGGAACAGAACAGTCCAGTAGGGAATCCCTGGTTTGCAGAGGTATTTATGTCTCAGCCCCAAAACGAGAAACATGTGCCCACAACAGAAACTGGGGAGAACCAGAAACCCTGGAACAAGAAACCATGGACCAGACTGTAAACCGGAACACAGACTTCATGGACCAGAAACATGACAATAATTTTAGATTACTCAGCAGAAGAACTTCCATTCCTGGTAAAATTCATAAATCAAGGTTGTCTTTCAGTTCCTGGAATTGGTTTAATTTGCTATCACTCCGCTCTTTGGTGTTCTTTTCTCAGTCTCTTTAATCTATAAGTATTTTCCTTTGGGGCCTTTTTTATTTAAACGAACATCATTGTGAGTTAATTGGAGACAGATCATTTTCATATTTTTTAAGCAGTCAGTGTGCATAAACATCAAAGTCATGTTGACATCAATTTTGATCTTCAGATAAAGTGGAAAAATGAGAGGAAGGGCACAATTTATTATAGTTTTCAGCCAATTTCATTGGCAGTTCCAGAGACCCAGATAAAAGTTATTTGACATGATGGCTTTTTTTCAAGTTCCAGCCATTACTTGGTTTTAAAATCGTAACTCATAGTTGGTTAACCTCACTTCACAAAGAAAAGGCAAAAAATAGAAGTGTGTTTGGAATATTTATTTTGGATTACTGAATCTTATAATATCAAGACTGAAAACTGGCCTGTGTGAAATAGAAGACCTATTCACATTAATTGAAAGCAGTATAAAATGACTAAATCTGGAAGATTTTGTTTAGATGTTCTTCATACTGTGCTTCTAGTAGGAAGACCTATACACAGGTTTTGTGCTTCAGAAGTAGGGTGACAAAATTGTGGCGTAGGCATTGCTTTATGACAAAATAGAGTGGCAATACGCAGAAAGCCTACACCATATTAATCAGGAAAGCGGTATTCAATTATGCACTACGACTGCAAAATTTGCTCTATCTTTGTTCCTCTCATAGGTAAAACTCTTAAAGTTGTTTTCATTTTCAGCGGTTTCCAGAAGTAGGGGAAATGGACAGAGTGACTTGATTCAGAGTGCTAGACACTTCTCTTCTTCATTGCTGAATAAGACATTGTGACAGCGTGAGGTAACACTCCCTATATATAGTTTCAAGTCTACAAAGTAATGAGAAGTGTGTTCTGTTATTGTAGTGGAACTGAATTCACAAATGGCTAACCTAATAAACACCCCAGGATACCATTAGTATACTACTTCAACTATATTACTTTTAGCATGGACTCAGTGGGACGAATGGACCCCCTTCAAATCATTATTCTGCAATTCTCGTGACTCTTTATAACTAACTGATCCTTGATGAACAGGCTATGAATTTAGATGCTCCATGCGATGGTGCAAAAGTCGGGAGGAGTTTGCTTCAGCCTATAATGGATGAAGGAATGGGTCATATTACTTGCAAAGATTTAGATTTTGTCCCTAGAATAAAAGGCTTTAATTTTTCCAAAGTTTAAGTGGAGATAATATGCAACAACCGAATGGAGTGATGGAGAGGCAGATGTCACCATTACACAAATATTTAATGAGGATACTCCCGCTGCTTCACTGTAACCTCAGCAGAATAGTTGCTGAAACCAGGAAATACAACGTGTTGAAGGCATGAGCACTAGTTAAGGCATTTTTTAAAAGAAATCAAATATTCTCCACCGAAGTCAGAATAGATGAGCCAGACTACACTTGTGAATGAAGATGATACCATAAGACATGGAGCAGAACTGGACCATTTGGCCCATTGACTGTGCTCCACCGTTCGATCATGGTTGAATTACTATCCTGCCTTTTCCCGAAAACCTTTCACTCCTTTACTAATCAAGAACCTTTGTTTTAATATCCTAAATGCTATAGGATATAGGTGACATACCAAGTCTCCTCAAACTCCTTATGAAAGATAGCCACTTTCATGCTTTCTTTGTAATTGCATTAAAATGTTAAGTCCAGGATAGATCCTCAGAGATGCTGACACACGGGAACCTGGAACTGCTCACCCTTTCCACGGCTGATATGTCGATGAGGACTGGTGTACATTCCCTTGATTTCCCCTTCCTGAAGTTCACAATCAATTCCTAGCTCTTAGTGACAGTGAGTGAAAGGTTGTTGTTGCGACACCACTCAACTAACTGATCTATTTCACCTGAAGTTCAGCCAACAGTTGTTGTGTCATTGGCAAGTTTATAGACATCATTTGAGCTGTGCTTGGCCATACCATCTTGGGTCTAGAAAGAGTAGAGCAGTTGGCTAAGCATGTATCCCTGAGGTGTGCCAGTGTTGATTGTCAGTGAGGAGGAGATATTATTTTTGATCTGCACAGACTGTAGTCTCTCGGTAAGGAAGTCAAGGATCCAGTTGCAGAGGGAGGTACAGAGGCCCCGATTTTGGAACTTGTTGATTTGAACTGATGGTGTTGAACGCTGAGCTATAATTAGTAAACAGCAGCCCAATGTACAGAAAGTATTTATAATGTCTGGGTGATCAAAAGCCAAGTGGAGAACTAGTGAGATTGTGTCTACTGTTAACATTTTATGGCGATTGATAAATTTCAGTGGGTGCTGGTCCTTCCTTAGAGAGGAGTTGATTCCAGCCATCACCAACTTCTCAAAGCACTTTATCAGAGTAGATGTGAGTGCCAGTCAATGAGACAGCTCACCCAGTTCTTCTTGGGCATTGGTATGATTGTCGTCAATTTGAAAAAGCTGTGATCATCCGATTGCAGCAGTGAGAGATTGGAGATGTCCTGGGGAACACTCCAATCATTTGGTTGGCACAGGATTTTAGATCCCCTACCAAATACACCATCAAGGCTTAATGCCTTATGAGAATTCACTCTCTTGAAAGATATTCTGATCTCCAAGACAGAGATCTCAGTGTCACCAGCTGCTGCAGAGTTTCACACAGGTTAGTTTCACCAGCAGCAATGAGACAGCCTAGAGAAAGGAGGTAGAAGAGCTCAAGGCCGGGTGCCAAGAAAATGATCTCTTCCTCAATGTCAACAAGACAAAGGAGAACGTGTACTGCTCACACCTCTCTTAAAATTAGTGGCACAGTAGTGGAAAGTGGGAACAATTTCAAACTCCATCTCGCACGACCTCTCATGGTCCTTGAATACATTCTACACAATCATGAAAGCTCGCCAATGCCTTTATTTTCTGAGGAGGCTGAAGAGAGCTGGACTTTGCACATCTATACTCATGTCCTTTTACAAATGCACAGTAGAGAGCATCCTAACATATTGCATCACCGCATGGTACGGAAACTGCATTGCAGCAGACTGTAGGCTCTACAATGGGGAGACAGAATTGCAAAGGACAATAGCAAAATTCTACAGATATAACAAGGAGAGATTCTAACTGGTTGCATCACTGTCTGGCATGGAGGGGCCTCTGCACAGAATCGGAAAAAGCTGCAGAAATTGTAAACTCAGCCAGCTCCATCATGAGCACTAGCCTCCCCAGCGCCTTCAAAAAGTGTTGTCTCAAAAAGGTGGCATCACCGAGCACATGCCCTGTTCTCATTGCTACTATCATGGAGAAAGCACAGGAGCCTGAAGACACTCAACATTTCAGGGTCAGCTTCTTTCCCCCTGACATCAGATTTTTGAGTGGACAATAAATCCATCAACACTGCCTCACTATTTCTTCCCACTCCTTTTTGCACTATTTACAGATTCTAATTTAGGTTTTTCAATATATTTGCTGTATTGTAATTTATAGTTAAGAAAATTATTATATATTACAATGTACTGCTGTTCAAAACAACATATTTCACGACATCTGTCAGTGATATTAAACCTAATTCTGATTCTGAGCTCCATCACTGTTGTGTCATCAGTGAACTTGACAATGTAATGACTTAGGTGTTCAGCCATGCAGTCATGCTTGAGCAGAGTGTACAGCAATGGACTCAGCACACAGTCCTGGGGATGATGGGAATGGAGAGGCAGATGTGCATCCTGACTATCTGATGCCTGTTGGTTAGGAAGTCCAAAATCCAGTTGCACATTGGTGCATTTAAAACAAGAATTTATTGTGTCTTATGCTTCAAGAGGGTTGGTTTCTATGTTTAAAGATCATATCCTTTTGGGCTTTCAGAAGTTTCCTGGCAAAAAATTGACATAGTCCAGTGATAGCAGCTAGTGTGACTGTCACAGCCGCGGATTTGGCAGTGCACCAGCTATCACAATTGCACTCATTAATATGAATGTGTCAGCTAATTATTATTTCATTGTGATGGTACTTAACTCCTGTTGTGTATGTGGCCTGGTTACACAACAATGCTATTAATAAAAACGCTGAAGACGGGAGCTAAGGCTCATGGTTCTGTACTGGCAGAAACCGAATTCGGCACACACGTACAGATCAATACCACACCTAATAGCATATGCAATGACGTGTTGCTAAAACATAAAGTAGTCCCTTATTATACTGTAGGCTATATGTTACAACTCCATTTTTGTGTCGTAGCGCTTGTCGAGACTTGAGCAAAGCACAACGTTTTCACTGCCTGCTTACATTCGGCCTTGCCTCAGAAATTGGACTGTCGAGTCAACTGACTCTGAAGACAAGCGGTATTTGTTTCATATTTAGTTATTCCTTTCAGCCACAGTGTTGGTTTTCTTTTCCATTTGAGAGTTTTAGTTAATGACCCTGTTTGTCCCAGCGTTGATTGTTTCCTTTTCCTCCTAACTCCATACTCCATTCTCATTAAAGCCTGTGAACTGCCGACCTGCTTCAGTGTCTCTTGCTCCACACTTGGGCCATATCTGAACGCAGTGACAGCAACACTATTACAGCTCAAGTAGTTGGAATTCAGTTTTGATGCCCTTTGTAATAAGTTTGTCCGTCCTGCTCTGATTGCATAGGTTTCCTTCCACAGTCCAAAGACGTACCAAAGGTTAATTTGTCATTGTAAATTGCCCTGTAATTAGACTAGTGTTAAGTGGGGGGGGGGGAGGAGTTGCAGGATAGTGCGTCTTGTTGTGTCGGTAGGGCCTGATCCATGCTGTATCTCTAAGTAAATAAATTGAATCATTGCTGCTGTCTTTTATCCCTGTTGCTACCTTTAGCAAATAAACTCCAATGCAAGTGATTGTGGGAAAACTTTATGAAATAGTAGTTTAAGAGCCAAAAAATCACCTAAAACTTGCCATGCAAGAGTTATGAAAATCCTTCAACAAATTTGTAACTATCTTCCTTGTTGGCACTTTATAATGCAGCATATAAACCTCCAAAGAGATAATGAGTTATTTGCACAAACGATTTACTTGAGAATTTATGCTAGTAGACTGAATACTTGTGACCCTGTCCTGAGGGAGCATTTTCATACACCACAACCAATTGGTATTGCTGCAGTCTACCGTAAGAGATCTGCAGTAAAATCCAAGGCAATAAAAGTAAGTACAAAGTGTTCTGATGAGATCAGTTTAGACAGGTTCTATTATTGAGATGGACGCCTGGGTATAAAGAGAGTATCATTAATCTTTCTCAACAATAAACCATCTATACGGCAGACCAAAGGTTGGGGTTGATATATGCTATAGAGCTTGAATCAACTTACAATTACAAGCCTTGTAAGTGAATACATTTATTTTACTCCACTTTGTTACCTGCTCAGATCATTCCCATTTGAATTTCCTTTTGCACAAGTGATGACATCTGTGTTGATTTCACATCAACACTTCGGGAGTATGACCTTGCAAGCCAGCGCAACTTGCTTTTTCATCTCCATATATTACTGTGCTGCAGATGTGAAGATTTTTTACTGAAGGTTAGTAATACCCCTTGAGCCAGGACCCCAAAATTGGGCCACCGGTACCATCTGGGGGGAATAATTCTTATAGTGATTTTTGGCAAGGTATACACCCCTAGTCCCAGAAAATATGTGATAGCATTGCAGCGGTGGTAGCTTTCTGTAAGGGGGACTGGGAATTGCACCTCCAAGCTATAAGAACCACAATGCCATGGTGCTTTTTTTTAGATCATGAAGACACACAGTCCTCTTTTATTGTCATTTAGTAATGCATGCATTAAGAAATGACACAATATTTCCTCCGGTATGATATCACAAAACACAGGACAGACCAAGACTGAAAAAACTGACAAAACCACATAATTATAACATATAGTTACAACAGTGCAACAATACCATAACTTGATGAAGAACAGTCCATGAGCACAGTAAAAAGTTCAAAGTCTCTCAAATGTCCCACATCTCACGCAGACAGGAGAAGGAAGAAAAACTCTTCCTGCCATGCCCAACCACAGTCCAACTCTGAGTCGTCTGAAAACTTCGAGCCTCCGATCAGTTCTCCGACACCGAGTACCAAGCACCATCTCTATCCGAGCGATTCGACCTCAATCTCAGTCGCCAACAGTAGGCAAAGCCGGGGATTTTGAGGCCTTCCCTCCGGAAGATTCACAATTGCACAGTAATGACAGCAGCGAACGGGCGTTTCAGAAATTTCTCCAGATGTTCCTCTGTGCTTTCAAATCTGTCTCCATCAAATCAGAATTGTCCACGGCCCCAATTTAATGGATATGATATCATTTTTCACCGGAGGGCTGCGCACATGCGGCGCGCTGCACTCTCTTCTCCCGCCCAGATAAGATGAATTATGCCAGGTACCTGTCCGTTTACTTTGCTCAGATGGTGAACCTCCCAGAGAAGAATCCTTCCGTGTATGAGGCCTTCAAGACAGGCCAATTCTCAGCGCAGCTGTCAAGTAACAACCTCTTTGGGCAGGTCCCTGTGGACCAGGCTATTGAAGCCACAGTGAACAAAGACACACAGACTCCTGGAGGCACATCACGGTTCAGCCTGAATGCTGGAGCTATCAAGCGTTACTACATAACAGCTGAGCACCGCAGTGCATTCCTGGGACAGTTAAGGGAGATGGTGCAAGACAACAAATCAGGGCTTTGTCATGTGGAGCTACAGCGGCCAAGAATCCAGAAAGATGAGGAAGCAGTTTCAGCAGTGGTTAGCTTCATACATGAATGGGTCAACCCATTTGCAGAGAAGCAGGACCTCATTAGCACCTCTACGGCAAGGCAGCCCCCAAGGACATTGCCTCCGACCTGATGAAGGCATATGAGATTGGTGAGCAATGCTATGCAACCTTCAAGGATGAGAGACTAGAGGAAGACCCACCAGCAGAGAAATTCCATGACCCAATGAAAACCAACAAGCTGAAAACATTCAGTGATATGTGTAAGAAGGGAGAAGTGAAATCACATGGGAGGGCAATCATATTGAAAGCAGACAGGTCTTTGTTTGGATGCATCATAGTGATGGCACAAGGGCGCAGTCTACATATGGAGGATATCCTTTCTCATCACCTTGGACCATTGCCCTGGGCCCTATCTACACCAGAAGGATTGCTGAGAAAGACAAATAAAGCTACTTTAGCCACAACCTAGCAGTAGAAGATAAACTCCCAGGAAACTCTGCTATAGTGGTTGATGGAATGAACTTGGTCCAAAGAGTGAAAGGTGATCAAGTTACTTTCAGAGATGTTTCCACGATAATTCTGTGTATGGCTTTGAGGGAAGGCAGTCAGAGTAGCAAAATAGATGTTGTGTTCGACACGTACAAGGAGAACTCTATCAAGAATAGTGAAAGATCTCTACAGGGTGAAGAAACAGGTCATGATTTGCAAGGTATCACAGGCGCACAGATGGTGAGCCAGTGGAGGAGCTTCCTGACCAAAGTCAGTAACAAAATTAGTCTCATTAGCTTCATAGTCCATGAATGGAGAAAGGCGAAGTACAGAGCAAAGCTACAGGAGAAGATTCTATATGCAACTGTGAATGACAAATGTTACAGAATCACCTCTCAAGATAGTGAGGAGGTGTCAGCTCTTCAGTGTCAACAAGAAGAAGCAGACGGCCGCCTAATTCTCCATGCTACCCATGCCACAAGAGAGGGATACCAATCTGTAGTGATCTGCTCAGAAGACACAGATGTCTTTATCATGTCTTTAGCATTTTGTGACAAGATTGAGGCCCCATTGTTCCAGAAGTGTGGTACTAGAACCCGTACAGGGCTTGTAGACATCAGGAAGGTTGCTGCCACTGTTGGCATAGAGGTTTGTAGGGCTCTCATCGGGTTGCACGCATATACAGGATGTGACACTGTAAGCATTTTTGCAGGCAAAGGGAAGAAAGTGCCCTAAAACTTCTGACCAGCAACAGGGAAACTCAGGACACATTATTAGAGTTGGGTCAGGAATGGGACCTCTCCTCAAAACTGGTGGACAAACTAGAGGCACTTGCATGTCTCCTGTATGTTCCAAAAGCATCGACCACCAAGGTCAATGAGCTCAGGTATCACCTTTTCTGTGCCAGAAAAGATGAAATCAAAAGTCATCAACTCCCACCATGCAAGGACTGCTTAACAAAATATGCACAGCAAGCCAACTAGCAGGCTGGTATATGGAGGAGATGTTTGGAGAAGGACCCACAAGTGCTAAGCCCTGTTGGCAGAGGATGGAAGATGGAGAGAGAAGAGAAAGTTGGACAGTTGGTGGTGCACTGGATGGAAGGCCAGCCAGCACCCGATGTCATCCTGGATCTACTGGCCTGTAACTGTCCAAAAAAATGTTAACTCCCAAGATGTACGTGTGTTGCAAATGGCCTCAGGTGTGCTGACATGTGTAGACTGGCAGACTGTGAGAACCAGGCATCCACCTCAGAGAGTGTGCAAAGTTCAGATGAAGACGTGGAAGGC
This sequence comes from Mobula birostris, assembly GCF_030028105.1. Taxonomy (NCBI): domain Eukaryota; kingdom Metazoa; phylum Chordata; class Chondrichthyes; order Myliobatiformes; family Myliobatidae; genus Mobula; species Mobula birostris. The sequence continues at coordinate 31,633,989 of NC_092372.1, read as the reverse complement.
TTGTAAAATTATTATGATTATTAAGAGGTTATGAAAGTATGGAAACGAAGTATGGAAAGCAGTCTTTGATTAAATGTATTCATTTTTCATGTGTCAAAGTAATAAAGCTACCACTAGTGCAATGCTATCACATATTTTCCAACTCTAGAGATGTATACTTTGCCAAAAATCACTGAGCATTTTTCCCCTCAGATGGTACCGACCAACCCTTCTGGCTCACGGATTATAAAGACCAAGGAAGTGCTAAGTGAATGGAGATGAAACAACGGAGAGACCACTGCAGATTCTCTGCTGCAATATCTTCTTATATAAGCCAGCAATAAGATATGGGAGCAGAAATTAGGCCATTCAGCCCATCGATCCTGCTTAGTCAGGCACATTTACAGCTATATTCAATATTTCAATTTTGGCAGGATATATTTCTATATTATTTCATTCAATCAGAATAAAAAGTAAACCAGAATGTCTTTTCCCTCCAACTAACACCATCCCTTTTTCTCTTTACAATCAAATGTCAAGTCTTGTGTCTGGCAATAGGTCACTGGACAACATCTCTAGCCAACAAGGCAGACTACAAGTTCCTGAACATTTCCCCTGTTAATCTTACATTTCTTGACAATAGTTGGAGGAAGACCAGATGTTTCAAAAGCATGAGCACGAAGATCTGGACAAGCAGCAGCTGGCTTGTGACTGCATGGAGTTGGTTCAAATGACATCCACAACAGCTCTGAATATAATCCGGGGTCAAGACTTCTCCAATTAGATGTGAGTGCACAATATGTATTTTCTATTAAATAGGAAGTAATCTTGTATTGATGACAGACTTCATGCAGCAGGAGGTCAACAACATGATCTGAACAGTAAGAAGACACTGCACGATACTTTTGCCACATGGCAACCACATTAACAGCATACTGGAAAGATCTCTGTTTCAAGAGAAGCTGGAGAGATCCTGATGCAATTCGCCACCAACTGGCACTATCCCTCTCTTTTAACTTTATCTTACTGCTGACAGCTCCCCACTGGCTGAGACCATGAGGTGAAGGGAAAGGTGGGTGGGTCTGAAAGGGAGGAGTGACTTAAGAACTGGAAAGTGATAGATGGAAGAGACAAAGGTCTGAAAAAGAAGGAATCCTCTTCTCACTTCTCATAAATAGCTTCTCACATTATCCCTCTTCCTCCACTCACCACCTTCTGCCACACCTGGTCTTACCTATCACCTGCCAGCTTGTACTCTACCCCTCCTCTCAACTTCTTATTCTGGCTTCTTCCAATCTTCCTTTCCCGTCTTGATGAAGGTCTTGGCCCAAAATTTCAACCGGTTATTTATCTGCATGGATTGCTATCTGCCCTGCTGAGTTCTTCCAGAATTTTGTGCGTGTATTAATTATTACGAGGTTGGTAGTTCATTAAGTGGCACTAGTTGCCCTTGTTAAATACTGTCAGACCTTTCAAGTAAGTGGATTGTGGATTTTAAATGAGCTGCAAACACAGTATGTTGTGTGAGCATGATTAGGTGCAGTCTATATCTATCCATGCTCTTTGAAGTCGGGTCATACCTTTGTGGGGCATTTGAAGAAATGCTTGACTGGGGAATGGCAGGTGATCCTATCTTCGCATCATTGATCACTGATCTTATTTTTAGGCCGAAAAGACCATCTCCACATGATTCCAGAAAGTGCACGTCTGATATTCTATTGTATTGGTAGTTGTAGGTAACCTCAAAACACCAGCACAGAACCAACAGAAACAACATCGATATTGGAAAGTGATGCTGGAATGCTCTGGCTGTCTACACTAGTGCTGGAACTATCAATGTCAAAATACTGTTCATTCCTCATGTGTAACAGTTCACATAAAACTGTCATTGCCAAAGAAATCAAGAGTACAATGCTTAAATTTGTACTGCCACAGTTCACCCCTCCATTCCATTATCGAGTAGTAGTTCAGGTGCTGCTATGCTGCCAGAATACAATAATATCTTGGGCAAATCACAGCTATGTTAATAAGGTATAGAGTGTCTTAGGTATGTGTGCTTAGCCCACTGCTCTACTCGCTCTATACCCATGACCGTATGGATAGATATAGCTCAAATGCTATTGATAAGTTTGATACAACCATTGTTGGCAGAAACTCAGATGGAGACGAGAGGGTGTACAGGAACAAGATATACCAGCTAGTTGAGTGGTGTCGAAGCAGCAACCTTGCATTCAATGTTAGTCAGACCAAACAGCTGATTGTGGACTTCAGAAAGGGGAGGACAAGGGAACACATACCAATCCTTATAGAGGGATCAGAAATGGAGAGAGTGTGCATTTTCAAGTTCCTGGGTGTCAAGATCTCAGAGGATCTAACCTGGTCCCAACATATTGATGTAGCCATGAAGAAGGCAAGACTGTAGCTATATTTCATAAGGAGTTTGAGGAGATTTGGTTTGTCACCTAAAACACTTGAAAGCTTCTACAGATGTACCATGGAAAGCATTCTGACAGGTTGCATTACTGTCTGGTATGGAAGGGGAGGGGGAGCTATTGTAAAATTAGTCAGCTCCATCTTGGGTACTAGCCTCCGTAGTGTCCAAGAGATCTTCAAGGAGCAGTGCCTCAGAAAGGCGACATCCATTATTAAGGACCCTCATTACCCAGGACATGCCCTTTTCTCATTGTTATCATCAAGAAGGAGGTACAAAACCCTGAAGACACATACTCAGCGATTCAGGAACAGCTTTGCTTCTTCACCTCTGCCATCCGATTCCTAAATGGATCTTAAACCTATGAATACTGCCTCACTCTTTTTTTATTATTTCTGTTTTTGCACTACTTTTAATGTAACTATTTATTATATATAATATATATATATATTTACTGTTATTTATTTAGCCATTTTTTTCTATATTATCGTTGTACTGTTTGCTGCTAAGTTAACATATTTCATGACATATGCTGGTGATATTAAACCGGATTCTGAGTCCGAACTGATTTAGGATGCTTGGTCGAGGAACTGGATGACTGTAAATGTATTCTGTTCCCTGATCAAAATATCCTTCAGGAATTCTGCAGATGCTGGAAATTCAAGCAACACACATAAAAGTTGCTGGTGAACGCAGCAGGCCAGGCAACATCTCCAGGAAGAGGTACAGTCGACGTTTCAGGCCGAGACCCTTCATCAGGACTAACTGAAGGAAGAGTGAGTAAGGGATTTGAAAGTTGGAGGTGGAGGGGGAGATCCAAAATGATAGGAGAAGACAGGAGGGGGAGGGATGGAGCCAAGAGCTGGACAGGTGATAGGCAAAAGGGATACGAGAGGATCATGGGACAGGGGGTCCGGGAAGAAAGACAGGGGGGGGGGGACCCAGAGGATGGGCAAGGGGTATATTCAGAGGGACAGAGGCAGAAAAAGGAGAGTGAGAGAAAGAATGTGTGTATAAAAATAAGTAACAGATGGGGTACGAGGGGGAGGTGGGGCATTAGCAGAAGTTAGAGAAGTCGATGTTCATGCCATCAGGTTGGAGGCTACCCAGACGGAATATAAGGTGTTCCTCCAACCTGAGTGTGGCTTCATCTTTACAGTAGAGGAGGCCGTGGATAGATATGTCAGAATGGGAATGGGATGTGGAATTAAAATGTGTGGCCACTGGGAGATCCTGCTTTCTCTGGCGGACAGAGCATAGATGTTCAGCAAAGCGGTCTCCCAGTCTGCGTCGGGTCTCGCCAATATATAAAAGGCCACGTTGGGAGCACTGGACGCAGTATATCACCCCAGCCGACTCACAGGTGAAGTGTTCCTCACCTGGAAGGACTGTTTGGGGCCCTGAATGGTGGTAAGGAAGGAAGTGTAAGGGCATGTGTAGCACTTGTTCCACTTACACAGATAAGTGCCAGGAGGGAGATCAGTGGGGAGGGATGGGGGGGGGACAAATGGACAAGGGAGTTGCGTAGGGAGCCATCCCTGCGGAATGCAGAGAGAGGTGGGGATGGAAAGAAGTGCTTAGTGGTGGGATCCCGTTGGAGGTGGCGGAAGTTACGGAGAATAATATGTTGGACCCGGAGGCTGGTGGGGTGGTAGGTGAGGACCAGGGGAACCCTATTCCTAGTGGTGTGGCGGGAGGATGGAGTGAGAGCAGATGTACGTGAAATGGGGGAGATGCGTTTAAGAGCAGAGTTGATAGTGGAGGAAGGGAAGTCCCTTTCTTTAAAAAAGGAGGATATCTCCCTCGTCCTGGAATGAAAAGCCTCATCCTGAGAGCAGATGAGGCGGAGACGGAGGAATTGCGAGAAGGGAATGACGTTTTTGCAAGAGACAGGGTGAGAAGAGGAATAGTCCAGATAGCTGTGAGAGTCAGTTATCCTTCACTTTGTTAACTTTCATAAACAAAAAGGTTAACGCATTTAAATTTTAAAGTAAAATGGTGTGTATTTACATAAAACCTTTACCAACACATTTAGTCAGTAGGAACTTTCAGGCAATGAGCCACTTTCACAGTGTCATCACTGTAGTGATGCTGAAGACTAAAGAACCAACATGCACACCAGGAAGTTCCAAGAACAACAAAATGATAATGACCAGATAATCTGATTCAGCGATTATCTGTGAGGGATAAATATTTATGAAGATTTTAGAGGGAATTCCATTTCTCTTCTTTGAAATTGTGTCACAGGATCAATGTCATCCAGCTAGGAGGGTAGCCAGGATCTTTGTTTAACATCATTAACACTCCCTCAATGCCCCCCGGAATATCAACAGAGATTAGAGCAGGATTTGAACCCATAAACTTTTTATACCAAAACCCAAATGCTGGTAAACATGACACAGCTGACACGATAGTTAGTATTGTATTATTTTTGTCCTCAAATTAAAGCCAAGATCAATAATAGCTAAAGCAAGAGTTCCAAGATAAATATTCAGGATACCTGTAAGAATATCCATGTTCTCCAAATGATACTTCACATGCAACTAAGATGGTTAGTAGATCCTTCATGATATCTTTTTCAAAAGCTAGCACTGCTGACAGGACTCAGAACTATGCTGTATTGTCAGGCTAGATTATATGGTTAAGGAATCAAACCTCCAGTTTAACACCCTGAAATCAAGATGTTCATCTCCAGCTGAAAACTACCATAATTTCTATCCACAAAGTAGATATTCAATATGAGTAAAGGAGAATTCCAAACAACTAGTGTCTTTGGAGATAGTGAATGTTGTCTGGAATAATGTTACTTCCAGAAATGGGCATGTTTCATGCACAACGACACAATTTTCTGATTTTTAATTTCTCTGTGACAGACCTCAAAAATCTGCAACTATACCTTCTATGGTGATTTTTGCTTTGGCATTCCAAAATATCATTCTACACCTGTGAAAATTGACATTTAGGGCATAACGGCCGAGATATAACTTTTGGGAGTGTCTAGCTGGACCATAGCAATTTACATTTTATTGCTGCTACACAAGAACTCCTGAAAACAAATGAATCATGAACCACACTGCAAAACAGATTGAAAAATGCAAAGAATGAACTCTCAGCCTTGCAATCTAATGGCAAAAACAAAGTTCAGGATGTGTGGGTTTTTCAGTTTTAAGACTCCAATAATCATTTTAACATTTCATTTTTCCGCATGCCAGGACATACTTGTGAGCAAAGGTCCATTATACGTTCCCATTCATTATTGTCAATTCTTTTTTTAATATGCCATTTATTTTCATAAGTGAAAAAAATCGTGCACAGACAAAATTAAACAAATTTAGGAACATTTACTTTGGGAACAACTTAAAGCCACATTTGGTACAAAGCAGGAGGGATTGGGTTTGAAACACAAAGGATATTCTGCTTGGTTTATCCAGATTGAGCTCATCAGCAGAAGATCACATCACCAATAGAAAATTAGTCTGGCCTGCGTAGGTGCAAGTGTATAGTTCTGAAGGGCACATCAAGTCTACAAGTGGCACTCCTTAGAAACTGAGCTTGACTGAAAATACAACCTATAACGTAACCTGTCATTATTCGTAGAAAATAACTGTGAAGGTTTATCTTGTTTTTTGTTCAGACGTTTAACAATGTACAACAATTTCTGCTCCCCTCCCCCCACCCACCTTCTTATTCTGCTCCTACCGATTTCCTTTTCAGTCCTGAAGAAGGCTCTCAATGAAAATGTCAACTGTTTATTTCTCTCCATAGATACTTCCTGACCTGTGAAGTCTCCCAACATTTAATGTGTTTCTCAAGATTTCTAGCACCTGCAGAATCTCTTGTGTGTCTTTTTTCTGCTGAAAACCTCACTCAACAATACACGAGTGCACACTCCATTCCAAAAATCATTATCAAAATAGCACTGGCAGGCCTATGGTTAGCTGATATCCCTTGCAAGGCTTCTTTAATGTTGAAGTGACACGGACTACGGGAAGTGGATGGTGACAGACATTTTGTCAGCTTCAAGGATTCTTCACAAGGCCTGCCGCACCCAGACAAGGGTTTAGTACAAACCCTTCCACTTTGATTAAAAGTATAGTTAGAAATGCACAGCACAGTGCAAGCTGCTGGACGACTGAGGCGGAAGAGGGAGAGAATGATCCCTCTAAGGAAGTCACACGTCTAAAGGATATTATTCTCTCTCCATCAGTATAGCCCAGCCTTCTGGACATTTCTCATAGCCCTGCTGTAACACATAAAACAGGAAAAGCATACTGTGCTTCTAATTGCCACTTGGTCATTTGATCTTAACCTATCAGAGATATTCCTGCCCTGCAGTACTAAAATACAGTACACCAGACAATGTATATTCAAAAAATGGCTACTCCCATTGAAAACTTGTAAATCACTAGCCTGATGAAACAATATATGTTCTATCTGCTCCTTTCTGGAGGAGTCTGCCAGTCCTTGGGAACTGGGGCAAGATTTGGGCTCATCTGCTGCTTGCTTAAACAACCTTTTGGTGATAGAGCCAGGGGCTGAAGAGCAAGTGTATGACGCAGAGGACTGAGAAGATTGAGGAAGAATAAAGTGTACCAGCATATGGTACCCGAGCTGTAGGACAGCAAAGGTTTGGGACTGAAGTTGAGAGGAGATGTGAGGCTATAGTCATCATCAATACGACAGACAGGTATACTCTCTCTCTTTGGTCGTTGGTAACTATGTATGTCCATTCAGACAGAGCAGCTCCTCAAATTTAATAGGGAACTACAAAACCAAGGCACCTGCAATCAATCTTCTTCATTCACCCCTCAATCTAAGTCTCCTGCAGGCCTTCCCTGAACTGTAGGCTTACCTAAAAATGATCCTAATCACCCTCTCCATCATCTGAACATGACTCGACCTTCTTCAATGACCCTATTTCAAGTTCAATTACACATGAATACAGGCTAACAGTACCAAAAGGCAAACACAGCACATACAGATCATATAATTATGATAGCAGGAAAGCATACAGTTATATATATAAACAAATAATGTAGCCCAAATTACTGAGTGTCATGGCTTGTGCATAGATGTTGTCCTGGGGCCACGTTTCTGCAAGAACAAGCCCAGAGCAGTTCCTCATCTCACGCAAGTACAGCCGCAAACAGACGCAACTCAGCTTTCTCATCACTGAGCGAATACTGGAGAGCAGCACCGATAGGAGGGGCCAGCCCCCAAGCTAGCAGCAACATGCCACCCAAAGTCATAAGGGCCTTGTCCCTGCCACAACTAAGGCAACACAATTCCCCCACTGTCAGTCTCACTAATGAATGAGTGAATCAGATTTGCAGTATTCTACATTATCAATGTCCAGCAGGGTCTTGCGATCACAACAAAAACGTCCAAAACAATCATCCACGCAATCTGTTGGACCTCGCACCTCCTCCATGCAGTGCTTCTGACAGTTACTTTCCTCGGAGGCTGCAACACGGTGCACAACAGGACCAGCTCCACCCGCCATCCATTAGTGGAGTAGACTTGCAGATTTGGCCTTCCCTCCCAATTCTACCCTCATCAGAGCTCTCACAAATTCTAACTATTGCTCTGAAACTCTTGAACCATCTATTCCTTCATTAACATTAGAGGAAGATATTTGTGCCCATACAGCTCTATCTTTGGTATAAGAGTCTTGGTATGCTTCTTTGCTATCCCATCTTACAATTCTGTGATTCTAACTTCCAAGTACTTTTTTACAGTTTTTGACCTGCTTCATACCCTAACTAATGAAATTGCTTTCATTATAATATTTTCCAATTTACTCAGAGATAGGATCCTATGATAATAAAAGCAGCAAAATGATAACAAAAATGTTATGAAAAATATTTTATAATAAAAGTTATCATAAAATATTTCTTACCCATGATTTTCTTTCTCCACTCTGCTTTTTCCCTTATTTACTTTTAAAGTTCTATCTTGTATGATAGTTCATTTCTAAATTTCACATGGTGGAGTTTTCATTCCGGGACTACATTGTGTGTCTAAGTCCGGTAATCTCTACTGAATTCCACACAAGTACTTACAGTATATTTCCAAATACATATTTTATATAAGAGCAAGGTGGCACAAAGTTTTTTAAAATTATTACGAGAAGAAGACTTTCTCATTGTATTTTCGCTTTGTTATTGCCTTTTTATTTGACTGAATTCCAAGACGTATTTTAATGGTGGTCTGTTATACTTACTAAGTGTTCAGTGTGACCTTTTGAGTGTAAGTCCACAAAGAGTGTTTATATGTGCAGAAATATTTGGAACAAAGTCATGTAAGTAAAACAAAAATCATAAAATATTTTGCCGACAATTATTTTTGGCTTTTAGAATAATTAATGCACTTAAATTAATTGAAAAATGCAATGAATTCTTTGTGGTGCCACTCTTTGGTTTAAAATTCATTAATCTGTATCAGCAAATTTTGCTATTTAGCTGCGACCCAGAATGCTGTGTAAATATTAGCAAATGTGATGAGGTCAGTGTGATCCAGGCAGCAGACATTTGCGCAAGATTTGGTTAATGTAAATGTTAGCGTCTTGCTGACAATCTTGTAAAGAAGGCACCTGCCCAGGAAATGTAAGCTTATATACAGTAAAAATAGCTCAAATTAAAGCAGGTCTTGACGTCTTTTGTGAATTTATAGGGAAGACCCTGTACATTCTTGGAAGTTACAAATTTTAGAAATGAATACCATTATTTTCAATTCATGAATTACTTTAAATTTACTTTCAGCCATAGGCTTTAAGTAAACACAACAGGCATTTTATTTCCACCATGCCTTAAGCAATAATATTTTTAAAGATGCAATCTTTAAAAATAGTCTCAAGAATTGCCAATTATTTAATATCATACACAAATCTGTCAGGCTAATTTCCTCCCAATGATTTTTAGTTATTCCCAAGTTGTAAGTACCTGCGGTAATGGTAGAGGCAGATACATTAGAGGCTTTTAAGAGATAATTAGATAGGCACATCTAATGAGGGAAATGGAAGAATATGGACATTGTGTAGGTAGAAGCAATTTGTTTAGTTGGCTATTTGATTACAAATTTAAATGTTTTGACACAACATTGTGATCTGAAGGGTCTGTTCCTGTGCTGTACTGTTCTAAGTTCAATGTTTTATATTTTAATAGTTTCACCCACACCAGTGTCAGACAGAAAAGGGTCAGTAATCTATAAAGCCCTGCTCTTGGAACAGAATTTGACAAACTGCTATGCCTGACAATACTAATAAATCTTGATGCTACCTCTTGAAGATCATGTAACTCTAGCAACTTAAATTTGTAATTGACAATCCGTTCCTTAATTATGGTGGCAGATCTCTTCAATGACTAGAAGAACAAAGAACTGTACATGCTGAAATCTGCAATAAAACAAAATGATGAAAATATTCAACAAATTGGGCAGCAGTTTTTAAGAGCAAAAAAAAATTATAGTGTTGAATACATGCAGAGTATTTCCAGCAGTTTGATAAAAACATACAGTACTTGCAAGGTGTGGTTGCTAGGATTAAGGAATAGCTGACACATAGCCTTTATGGTGGGTTACTAACCAAATGGCTCAAAGAAAGAAAAAGGACTCAACTTGAGTCAGCACTTGCCCTCAATGAAGTTGAACAAAAAATAGGTACCAATTATTCTCACAAACAGAAACACTAATCCATTGTGAAGATTATCAAATGTTGCTTAATTTCTGCAGGTTTCATCCTGAACTTTTTATATGTGCTCACACCCAGACAGAGACAACAGGCAAACTTCTGATTTCAATAAAAGTAAAACTTGGGAGAGAGATAAGATGGGATACTGTTATTGTATTCCCAGTTTGGGTTGGAACATAAAGGTAATTATGAGCCTCTTGTACCATCTAGTAATTAACAGAAGTCCTCCTCTTCTTCTCCGCCTTGTTTTACGGCGGTTGGCACTCAGCTTAACGGTGCATTACCGCCAAATTAACAGAAATCGTCCAAGATAATTTTCACAGATCACAGTTGACACTGGTGCAGGCCTGTGTGCTGAGGAGGCCTTCTGAGGCCTCAATGTGCCTCAGAACAAGCCCCACTAGTAAACCTGCTGAAAAAGTCATTACAGCCACTAAAGCTGCCAAATTCTTTGAATTAAAAACAAAAACTGTTGCAAATGCTCAGCAGGTTAGACAGAATCCATGGGGAAAAGGAAGTTTCAGGAAAAATAATGGCATTCAAAAGCAATTAAGTAATTTAAAAAGGTTTCAATCATATTTTAAAAAAGAATTGAATATTACGTAAAATTACGTTAAGGACTTTTAAACTTAAAAAACATCTGACACAATTAGTGAAAACAATTGAAATGACCTTTACAATGTCCTTCTCATTCAGTGTTCTATATTCCGATGAATGGGTTAGCTAGGCTTGTGTCGTACCTACCACAGTGCAAGTTCCAATGGGAAGATTTCCAAACTATGTGCTGTGGACTAAAGCAGCTCTGTGGTCTGACACTAAACTACATATGGAACCAGACCTGAACACGACAGGCAAGAAATATTGGTGGAGTCAGGGCTTCCGCTTTCAGCCAGTGCTTCCCCATGGAAAGCTATTTATAAGCCGGCAAAGACTGACAAATAACCAATAAGCAAAAGAAGACAAAGTGTGCACATATAAAAAAAATAATACTGAGAACATGAGCTGTAAAGTGTCCTTGAAAGTGAGTTTGTAGAAGGCAGAATCAGTTCAGATTGATGGTGATCTAAGTTATCCAGGCTAGCTCAGGAGCCCGATGGTGGTAGGGTAATAACTGTTCCTGAACCTAATGGTAATAGTCCCAAGGCCTATGTACCCCCTGTCTGATGGTAGCAGCAAGAAGATGGATGCAGCCTTCCTGTGGCAGATTTACATGTTAATGTACTCAGTGGAGGTGGTGGGTGGGGGTGCTTTGCCTGTAATGGACAGGGCTGTATCCACCACTTTTTGTAGACCTTTCCATTCATTGGGATTGGTATTTCCATACCAAGCCATGATTCAACCAGTTAGGACACTCTTCACTGTGCAGCTATAGAAGTAGTTTGAACTTCTTGGTGATGTGCTGAATCTACACAAACCTACAGGTAAGTAGAGGTATCTTCATTGTGATGACACTCCTGTGGTCATCACAGGACAGATCCTCTGATACGTTGATGCCAAAAAAACTAAAGCTACTGATCTGCTGCACCTCCATTCACATAATGAGGACTGGCTCATGAATCTCCGGCTTCTTCCTCCTCTAGTTCATAATCAGCTTTTTGGTTGTGCTGATGTTGAACGAGAAGTTGTTGTAGTACCATTCAACCAGAATTTCAATCTCCCTCCTAGATGCTGATAAATCACCTCCTTTGATTCAGCCAACAAACTTATCTTTGGCATTGGAGCTGTAATTAGCCATTCAAACATAAAGTGAATCGAGTGGGAGACTGAGCTCACAGCCCTGTGGTGTACCTGTGCTCATGATGACCTTGATCATTAGAATCTGTTCAAAGAAAACTTGTTATCAAAGTCAATATATGTCACCACAAACAACCACGTGATTTGCTTTCTTGCAGCATACACAGTAAATCCACAGAACACAATAGAAACAAAGGCCACACCCAAAAAGGCAGACAACCAGGCCACGTGTAAAAGCTAAAGGACTGTGCAAATACAAAAGAGAGAAATATAATAATATTAATAACAATAAGTAAACAATAAAAATCAACAACGTGAAATGAAGAGTCCATGAAAGTGAGGTCCTTAGGTTGTGGGAACAGTTCAGTGATGGGATGAGTGAAAGTTAAGTAAAGTTTTTCCCTCTGGTTCAAGAGCTTCATGGTTGTGGGGTAACAAATATTTCTGAACCTGATGGTATGAGTTGCAAACTTTGCCAGCTCTATAATGGGCACCAGCCTCTCCTGCATTAAGGACATCTTCAGAAATGTGGCATCCATCATTAGGGACCCTTATGTCCCAGCTCTCTTCTTATTACTACCATCGGAGAGGAGGCACAGGAGCTTGAAGAAACAAACTCACTGTTTTAGGAACAACTTCTCCCCCTCTGCCATCAAATTTTTGAATGGACAATAACCAAACCATGAATACTATCGCATTATTGCTCTCTCATTGCACTATTTATTTAATTTAATTTATTATATATATTTCCTACTGTATATCTATTTCTGTAATTCTGTAATTTATAGTATTTTTATGTATTGCACAGTATTGCTACCACAAAACAACAAATTTCATGACATAAGACCACAAAACATAGGAGAAAAGTAGGCCATTCAGCCCACTGAGTCGGCACCACTGTTTCATCATCTTAGTATCCTCCATCTATCTTAGTATCGTCCACAATCTTGGCTACAAAGCCACCAATTTCATCATTTCCCTCTTAATCCCATTTTCCTGCCTTCTCCCCATAACTTTCGTGCCCTAAATAATCAAGAACCTATCAACCTCTGACTTAAATATACCTAAAGACTTGGCCTCCACAGATTCACCACCCTCTGGCTAAAGAAATTCCTCCTCATTTCTGTTCTAAATGGATGTGACTCTATTTTGAGGCTGTGCTCTCTGGTTCTAGATTCCCCCACCAAAGGAAACATCCTCCTTATGTTCGCTCTATATAGACCTTTCAATATTTGACAGGTTTCCATGAGATCCCAGCTCCTTCTTCTAAATTCCAGCTAAGGCATGCACAGAGCCCTCAATTGCGGCTCATCTGATAACTCTTTCATTCTCGGAATCATCCTTGTGAACCTCCTCTGAACCCTCTCTAAAGTCAGCACATTCTTTCTTAAACAAGGAGCCCAAAATTGCTCACAATACTCCAAGTGAAGCCTCATCAATGCCTTATAAAGCTTCAACATTACATCCTAGTTTTTGAAATGAATGCTAACATTGTGTTTGCCTTCCTCACAACTGATTCATCCTGCAAATTATCCTTTAGGGAATCCTGCATGAGGACTCCCAAATTCCTTTGCACCCTGGATTTTTTAATTTTCTCCTCATTTAGAAAATAGTCTAAGCTTTTATTTCTTCTATGTAAGTGCATGATCATACACTTCCCAACACTGTATTCCATCTTCTGTCTCTTTGCCTATTCTCCTAATCTCTCTAAATCCTTCTACAGCCTCTCTGCTTCCTCACCAATACCTGCCCCTCCATCTATCTTAGTATCGTCCACAATCTTGGCTACAAAGCCACCAATTTCATCATTGACGTACAATGTAAAAGAATGCGGGTCCCCACACAGGCCTCTGTGGAACACCACTAGTCTCTGGCAGGCAAGCAGAAAAAGATCCCTTTATTCCCACCCTTTGCCTCCTGCCAATCAGCTAATGCTCTATCTATGCTAGTATGTCACATATGTTACATATCATTGACATATCACATATGTCAGTGATATTAAATCTCACACGCTCTTGACCTTTTCAAGGATTTCAAGTTCCCTGGCCCCCATCGTCTCATTTTTACGATGGACGTCCAGTCTCTATACACACTATCCCCGACCAGGAAGGCCACAAAGCTCTCCATTTTTTTTCTAGACAACAGACCTAAGCAGTTCCCCTTCATCTCGTGAAACTTGTCCTCACTCTGAATAATTTCTCCGTTGGCTCCTCCCACTTCCTTAACCGAAAAGTGTAGCCATGGGCAACTGCATGGATCCCAGCTATGCCTGGCTGTTTGCCAGCTACATGGAACTATCTGTGTTCCAAACCTACACTGGTGAGAGTCCTGCACTTTTCCTATGCTACATCGATGACTGCATTGGTGCTGCTTCCTTCACCCATGCTGAACTAGTCGACTTCATCCACTTTGCCTCCAACTTCCACCCTGCCCTCAAATTAACCTGGTCTATTTCTGACACCACTCTTCCCTTTCTCGATCTTACTTTCTCTATCTCTAGAGACAACTGATTCACTAATGTCTATTACAAACCCACAGATCTCACCTTATCCCACCCTACTACTTGTAAAAACACCATCCACTTTTCTCAACTCCTCCATCTTCACCACATCTGCTCTCAGGAGGCTTTTCCTTCTAGAATGAAGATGTCCTCCTGTTCCAAAGAAAGGGGCTTCCCTTCCTCCACCATCAACGCTGCCCTCAACTGCATCTCTTCCATTTCACACACATCTGCTCTTACCCCATCCTCCCGCCACCCTATCAATGATAGGGCTCCTCTTGTCCTCACCTACCACTCCACCAGCCTTCGCATCCAGCACATAACTCTCTGAAACTTCTGCTCCAACGGGATCTCACTACCAAGCACATCTTTCCCTTCCCCCCACTTTCTGCTTTCTGCAGGGATCGCTCCCTGTGCAGCTTCTTTATCCATTCATCCCTCCCCTCTGATCTCCCTCCTGGCACTTATCCTTGCAAGCAGAACAAGTGCTACACCTGCCCCTACACCTTCTCCTTCAGTACCATCCAGGGCACCAAACAGTCCTTCCAGGTGAGGTGATGCTTCACCTGTGAGTCTTTTGGGGTCACTTATGTGTTTGGTGTTCCCATTGTGGCCTCCTGTATATCAGTAACACCCGACGTAGATTGGGAGACTGCTTCGTTGTGCATCTATGCTCCGCCCACTAGAACGGATCTCCCAGTGGTTACTCATTTTAATTCCACTTCCCATCCCCATTCCGATACGTCCATCCATGGCCTCCTCCACTGTTGTTATGAAGCCACACTTAGGTTGGAGGAACAACACCTTATATTCCGTTTGGATAGCCTCCAACCTGATGGCGTGAACATAGATTTCTCAAACTTCCGGTAATCCCCCCAACTACAACTCCTTTTCTCCATTTCCCATCACCTTTTTCCCTCTCTCACCTCATCTCCTTGCCTGCTCATCATCTCCCTCTAGTGCTCCTTCCCCCTTTTTTCTTTCTTCCATGGCCTCCTGTCTCCTTCACTAATCAACTTCCCAGTTCTTTGCTTCATCCCACCCCTCCAGGTTTCATCTATCACTGGTGGTTCTCTCTCCCCTCCTCTGCCTTTTATACCTGCACCTCATCTTTTTTCCTCCAGTCCTGCTGAAAAGTTTTTCCATAGGTGCTGCCTGGCCTGCTGAGTTCCTCCAGCATTTTGTGTGTGTTGCTTGGATTTCCAGAATCTGCTGATTTTCTCTTGTTTGTGATATTAAATCTGATTCTGATTCTGAATTCAGACCTACTCTATCAGGTCAATCACTTGCTATCCTATCTTCTGTCTATGAGCTTTCATTTCCATGTTGTCAGTTCTGAACAATCTATGCCTTTCATTTTGTAATTTATAGTAATTTAATGTACAGCTGCCACAAAACAGCAAAAGTCAGATTATACAAGACAGTGATAATAAATCTGATTCTGATTCTGTATTTAATGATTCAGTATTTATTCAGTCAATCACCTGCTCGGTTAAAACACATTGTCACTCTTCCGTGTGTGTTACGTACATAAACCAGAGTGTGAGTCACAGTATCATATTTTTGAAAAATAAAGTCTTACTGCTTAGATGTTAAAAGGATACTTTGAAATCAGTTGATAATTCATGCAAATACATCAGTTTTTACCCAATGCAGCTTCAAACAGTCTTGAATGCTGAGCAGAAGTATGGTTTTGCAAGTATACTTTGGAATTATCTAAATTTATGCTCAAAAAGAGAGATAAATATCTTCTATCATTGTCAAGCATCAAAATCACCCAGGGAAGCAACTTTCAGCTGGACTTTATCTAAACTACGATTAAGTTATTTGTTTATACATCAGAAAGCATGAAGTATACAAAGAGATCTGAGATTTTAAAGAATTAAACGTGAATGAGTCTGCAGAGCTGGTCACTGAATTCAGTGTTTGATGTTTTTTTTATTTACTTATGTTCGCGTGCACTGGTTATTACACTGATGAAACTCACTCTGTTCCTGTTTTAGTTGTAAGGAATAATTTGGGAGGGAGAGACACAGGATGTATACGGAGATGTGCGTGGCTTATCATTTTAAGCCATATCCGATGTTGAGATTTCTATTTCCTTTACATTATTACTTTTCAGTCAATGATTATTTTTCTTGCATCCCATGCAAGGTGGTGGGTGGGCGGGGGTGGGAGTTGTGCAGAGTTTGAGTTGTTCTTTCCATTTTGGAAAAAAAATTTGAAAAATATAACGAGACAAAACTTTGAATCGATGGGGAACTCTCAACACTCGGCAATTCATTGAATCACCGAGCAGATATTACTAAGTTTTTAAATTATAAAGATAATATATTTATATAGATAGTAATCAGATGAAGCATTACTGGTCATATAAAGAGGTATGAAAAATGTTTATTAAATTGAATCCCACTGGTTTATGCAACCTGTTAAGCCTAGAACTTCAGTTCTGAAGGAATTAATGGATGTGTATTTGCATTGTGACTTTGTTGCAGATTCATTGCTGCATGTATCTTTACGAATATAGCTGTTTCTTGTGGGTTAGTGGCAGCCCTTGATGAATTTGGTTATTGCCCTATACCATGTTAGAATATCTCCACTTCTCACTTAATAGTAATTTATCCTCAGCATAAGCACAGGATTCTCTAGATGCTGGAAATGCAGAGCCAAACACACACACACACAAATACTGGAGGAACTTTGTAATAGTGCTTCCTTAGGTTTACCTCACGGGCCATATAATTTGGAGAGCTTTACTTTTTTAGCTTCAATATTTTCAACTAATTATACAAGTAAATCAATAGAACAGAGAATTTTTAAATTTAAGTTTGGCTGATTCTTCTTAAAATTGACTGAAAAAAAGATGTAATTGGTAATTGGTTTTGTATTGTAGCATGTACAGTGAAAAGTTTTGTTTGCATGCCACCCAGACAGATCATTCTATATATACATTGAGGCATTACAGAAGGTAAAAAGAAAATAAAACATTAACAGCCATTATCTGAATAGCAGTTCCCTATACTGGAAATGTCAAGGTGAAACGTTGGAAATGACAGAGACCCGGGTCCTTGGTGAATTTACACATCTCCTGTTACAAGCCTTTTCTGTAATCTCCATGTGGAAGATGATTGGAGACTCTGAGAAGCGTTAGTAAATAGCTCCGGATTGTAGTCCTTATGGTATTTTTGTTTATTTCCATTTGATCAACTGCAATATCATGTAAGGAAATAAAAAAAACAAAGAATAGGCTTGTTTCACTGAGGCCCAGTACATAACAGATATTACTGACATAGATCAGATTGCATTCCAATACCAAGGCATGCATGAATAAAATGATGTACCACTCCAAAACCTGCAGCCATTTGAACACACCAGACCATCGATTCTAAAAATAGAAGCTATTGTTATGCTTTGTAACTCTAAAAACTAATTGAAAGGAAAATATGGGAGCCGGGAAAAATGAACACTTTGTTTCTTCTTTAGTGAGGAACTCACATATGATGCAGTGGCATAATTACATATGCCATTCACATATTTCTTATATATAACCCATAATGAATTATGAAAACAAAAGTTTAGTCAAACAATGTATTTATATTACTGAAATACTAAATACACTACACCCCTCCCGATTAGCTATAAACTCCAATTCCATATAGAAAGCACCTCAACTCAAATATCTTACTCTCTAGTCATTTAATAGATACACGGGATACTATATAATAGCAACTACTCTATAGATATCAACAGCATAGTAAATTTTAAATTCTCCCATTCAGGCCTAATGATTTAATCACTTTGGAGGATTTCTTAATCTTGTGGTAAAACCTCATTCCTGACAAGGAGGATCACTCTGCTTGGCAGATGAGACCTGTAGTTGTGAAACAATCTCAGGTTTTGCATCCTCCTCCGTGGTGGTTGTAGGAGTAGACCCTGGGACCGCAGAAAGTGGTTATGACAAGCTCTGGACACCTTTCTGCTGGACATGTTCACATCATAAACAGTGCATGGCAAGCTGATCTATCTGCTGATTTGTCCCAGACCATCAGACAATTTTTTGAACCAATGGCTTCCACTTTGACCATGCCTGGATCACTAGCATATACAATAGTTCTTCCAACACTTTAGTTCTCAGCTTGGATGATGCAGCAACTCTCAATGACTACATAAGGCATACTCCATCAAGGGAAAGTTCTTACCGGTGCTGGTGAAAATGGGGGAGCTGGAATTTCTGCTGCACATTCCAGCCATTTTGGTTGGCCATGTAGACCTGAGATAGTGCGGGGACTTTTATGGTTTCTCTTCGGATCATCTCTGCCATAATGGGGAGGCTTTTGATATGCATTTGGGAAAATACATCAAGGAGTCTCCTCTTTTGTAAGCCTCTCTGTCAATCAGTTTGTAATTTTTCTTGGCAGCAATAAAGTAATGTGATGCACAGGTTTTGGGGCGTTCTCTTCTATCACTCATAACATGTGACATGACTGCACCTACGTATACCAAAAGGCGAGGTGTCACAGGCAAGTTTCACGAGACGATGTGAATCTTAATGAGTGAGTACAGGTCTGATATCAGCATTTCCTTTATATTATCCTGCACCTTGTGAACTATTCACTGAAACTTCAGCCATCTCTGCTCTGCCGTCATCCCTGCCAGTATCCTCCACCAATCCACCTGGGTAAGCTCCTCCCTCATGCCTCTATAATTCCCTTTATTCAATTGCAATACTGATACATGTGACTTATGCTTCTCCTTCTCAAATTGCCGTATGAGTTCTGATCATATTATGATCATTTCCTCCTAAGGGTTCCTTTACCTTAAGCTCCCTAATAAAATTTGGGTTATTACATGATACCCAATCTAAGATAGCCTTTCCCTGAGTAGGCTCAGTCTAGCTATCTGGCTAATATATCATGGATGGTCTAAGGAAGCAGATAGGTGTTGTAAAACGTGGGTGCTTCATTATCATTTAACACTATTATACCCTTGATATGTTTGAGTTTTTCAATGCATTCCTTGAAAACTGCGGTGCCATCATCTGGTACCTTTCTTAATTCACATTCGCAGGAAATGTGGTATGGAAATGGTGGATGAATCTCCAATCAAGTTGTTGTTGCCTCAGCCATTCACGGCCCCACAATGCTGACACTGCAGTTTTTACCACATTGTATTTTACTGTTACAAATGCTATTCCCACAGGAGTTTTATTTTCTCCAGTATGAGTTCTTAATTGGATATCTGCAGGCTTCAGTTCAGTATCTTTGAAATACCACTCAATCTCATTTTGTGTAATGACTGAAACTGCCGATCCAGTGTCCAATTCCATTTTAATTAATTTGCCATTTACTTCTAGTGTAAGCTATATTGCTTATCTATTGTTAGTTTCACATTGTAAATCTCAAGACTACCCAATCCTGTGTCACTCTCGTCATTATCATATTTTTCATCAACAGCTTGAAGATTAGTGCTGCTTCAGTTAAGTGTGATTTTTGAATGACTTCTTGTAACAATTGACGAACTCGGGGGCAATTATCATTAAACCCATTACTGAACTGGTAGCACTCTGACAATTTCTTCAGTTCAGCATGTACATTTGGATGAACTCCCCTTCCTTTTGATTCCACTTATGAAACTTAAAGGTGGACTATTTTCTAAATAGAGAGAAAATACAAAAAACTGGCCTAATTCTGCTCCTGTATCTTATGGTCTTAAATAGTAGGCTCTACAGAATAAATACATCTGGACCAATTCCTAGAATAATAACTATAGTTTATTTCATGGGTCCATGAACAGTGAGAACCCGGTGATAATAATACTAAGTTTTTAAAAAGCAGAAATGTTGGCTACATCAGAAAAAGATGTATGCCAAAAAAAAAAATCAGCAGTATTTGGGACCAATCAAAATAGGCAATGAGAAGCGAGTGCTAGTGTTACTGAGTGCAATTGCTGGAAAAACATACTGTTTGTTTTGATGTTTAAATGCTCCAACCAAACCAGCCGAAATGAGCTTTGCTGAAATTGTGAATGTAACGCAGAAACACTTAGAACTGAAACCACTGACGATTGCAGAACACAGTATTCACCCTTTTGATTTTGTTGCACCATATTCAAACTTTTGATTCCTAAATTGTTTGAGGTCTTACCAACATCTTCCTCCACAACCTCTCCACCAACTGTCTGCTACTCTGGTTCACATCCCCCTGCAACTCCATTTTACCACCATGCAGCATTAACAAACCATCCCACTAGGATATTAGTCCCCCTCCAGTTCAGGTACAAACTGTCCCTTCTATACAGGTCCCATCTTCCCTGGAAGAGAGCCCAATTGTCCAGAATTCTTATGCCTTCTCTCCTGCACCAACTCCTTTGCCATTTATTAAATTTATAATCTTCCCAGAGTTCTGGCATCACTAGCACATGATATGTGTTGCAGTCCTGGAGTTCCTGCCCTTTAACTTTTCACCTAACCCCTTGAACTCCCTTTGCAGAACCTTGTCACTCATCCTAACCATGTCATTGGCACCTATATGGATCACGACTTCTGGCTATTCCCACTCGCACATAAGAATGCTGAGGACCTGATCTGATATATCCTGAACCTGGGATCTGGGAGGCAGCATACCATCCAGAAATCTCCCACAGAACTTCCTGTCCATTCCCTTAACAAACAAATCTCCTTTCACCACAGTGTGCCTCTTCTCCCCTCTTCCCTTCTGAGTCACAGAGACAGACTCAGTGCTAAAAACCCAACCACTGTGACTTTACTCTGTTAGGTCATCCTCCCCGACGGTATCCAAAGCGATATACCTGTTGCTGAGGGGGATGGCCAAAGGGGTACTCTGCACTGGGTTCTTAACCCCTTTCCCCTTCCTGACTGTCACATAGCTTCCTGTGTCCTGCATCTCTACATGTCCTATCTATCACCCCCCCAGCCTCCCGAATGATGCGGAGTTCATCCAGTTCCAGCTTCAATCCCTTAACACGGTTTATTAGAAGCTGCAGCTGGATGCAATTCTTGCATTTGTCGTTTTCAGGGACACTGGAGGTCTCCCTGCCTTCCCACATCCTGCAAGAGGAGCATTTCACTATCCTGCCTGCCATGTCTACTGTCCTAACTGAGCAGATATAAAGAAGAGAAGGCGAAAAAAAACTTGAGCTTTTCTTTCCTTTGCTTTCTCTGAGTGAAGCTTCTCTTCGCTGAAGCCTCGATGAGCTAAAGCCTTAAGATCACCACTCTGACTACGTCCACTCAGACGACAGCTGCAGCAACGATGGCCACCGTACTTGCCCCTGCCTTCCTATAATTTGCTCTTGCTAATCAATCCAAAACATTGATTGCTGCTGGTCAAAGCTCTATTACGCTGCTGCGACCCATTCCTGCCTTTTATCCTCAGACTGTGGACCTGATTGAAGTTCCCTCCTCTCCAACCTTCCGATGTCTGGACTGGTCACTGGACAAAGCTCTATGTGTGGTGTAGTGTACTCCATTTCACAGTTAAACCAGAAATATCATGGAAACACATATTTTCTTCTGAGCAGTTATCTCTTAACTGCATACAATATTATAAAAGCTCACTATGTGACGCTGTACCTTAAGGTACTGGCAAGCACCAATAACATATAGACACCACACCCAAGGAAGCTCACTAACTTCTCAGAAGGCTAAAGAAAGTTGGCATCTACTCTTACCAATTTTATCGATAGAGCATAGACCATGCTTCCAGTAAGATGGCAGCACATATGAATGCAGCAGTCTCCCAGAGGGCCAACCAAAGATGTTTTTTCCTTTTCGTAAAATTGTTTTTTTTTTATGATCCAAAGACAATTCTACTCCAACAACTTCAGGTACTGCAGGGCTACTCCATCAGTGAGCTGCTTGTTGATCGGGGTATCTGAACTGGTGTCGGCCAGGAAGTTGGAGAAGGAGCCGGCCAGTATATTGGGAAAGGAGACAGTCAGGGTATTGGCGGAGCCAGTCTTGGTATGGAAGAGCCCACCAGAATATCAGAGGGGCTCGTTTGGGCTCGGAGGAGCTGATTTGGCTGCAGACAGTGTTGCTGCCTGCTACTCAGAAGCGTCGAAGTTGGTGCATTTATACCAACTTGGGAGATAGTCTCGGACATTTCACTTGCAATTGCAAGACTCTGTTGAACAGTGATAATGTAAGTTGCCACAGGCCTATTACGTTTATCTCATGGAAGGACAGATGACATGAGAGCTGTTTAGCTGAGGACTAGGCCTCAAGCCTCAGGCTTGCCTGCTGCTGCAGACCAGGTGAGAAGACACGGAAGCATTACAGCGTGATGTCCACACTCGGCTGGGGCCTGGCCTTTACCCTAGGTGCTGCCCTCCCATGTCTGAGTGGTGGAATGACAGGCTGCATTGCGTCCATCTGCACACTGCCAGGTGACTGTACCATCAATTGCCGGAGAGTGTCGCTCAGGGTCTTGGATTATATATATAAAACTTTTTTTCGAGTGAATATACTTCTTCGCTCACTACTTTGAATTATGTTACTTGCTATTTTGAACATTACTCACAATTTTGAATGCTTGCTTGCTATTTTGAATGTTTTGCACCTTGGCCCCAGAGAAAAGCTGTCTTGTTCAGCGGTATCTATGAATGGCTGAATGATAATTTAACTTGATTTAGACATAGACATAGAATAGTACAGCACAGTACAGGCCCTTCGGCCCACAATGTTGTGCCAACCCTCAAACCCTGCCTCCCATATAAGCCCCCAACTTAAATTCCTCCATATACCTGTCTAGTAGTCTCTTAAACTTCATGAGTGTACCTGCCTCCGCCACTGATTCAGGCAGTGCATTCCACGCACCAACCACTCTCTGAGTAAAAAACCTTCCTCTAGTATCCCCCTTGAACTCCCCACCCCTTACCTTAAAGCCATGTCCTCTTGTATTGAGCAGTGGTGCCCTGGAGAAGAGGCACTGGCTATCCACTCTATCTATTCCTCTTATTATCTTGTACAGTTCTATCATGTCTCCTCTCATCCTCCTTCTCTCCAAAGAGTAAAGCCCTAGCTCCCTTAATCTCTGATCATAATGCATACTCTCTAAACCAGGCAGCATCTTGGTAAATCTCCTCTGTACCCTTTCCTATGCTTCCACATCCTTCCTATAGTGAGGCGACCAGAACTGGACACAGTACTCCAAGTGCGATCTAACCAGAGTTTTATAGAGCTGCATCATTACATCGCGACTCTTAAACTCTATCCCTTGACTTATGAAAGCCAACACCCCATAAGCTTTCTTAACTACCCTATCCACCTGTGAGGCGATTTGATGTGATGTGATTTGATTTGAAAGCTTCCTATCTGGATGCATAATGGCTTGACATGGCAACTGCTCTACGAGTGAACACATGAATCTTCAGAGAGTTGTTGACACAGCTCAGTGCATCCTGGAAATCAGCCTCCCCTCCTCAGACTTGGTCTATACTTCTTGCTGCATCATTGAAGTATCCCGCATAATTGAAGAGTCCACCCACCCTAGACATCCTCTCTCCTCCCCCCTCCTATTGGACAGAAGAATCAAAAGCCTGAAAGCACATATCACCATGCTCTAGGACAGCTTCTACCCTGTGATATATGGTTGTCTGGTACAATGAAATGAACTCTTGATCTCAATAACTACTTTGTTATGATTTTGCATTTTTATCTGCAATGCATTTTCTCTGTAACTGTAATACTTGATTCTGCATTAGATTACTCAATGCAATGTGTGATGATGTATGAATAGTCTGCAAGGCAAGCTTTTCACTGTTTCTTGGTACATCTGACAATAATAAAGCAATTCTAATTATAATGAAGATTTCAGCACATCACTGATTTTCTAAATATTTGAGGCATATTTAACAGTACAGGCATGCTCCCTGCACTGCCTTGTTATACACTCTGATGTTTCCCCATATTCCTTCTTGTTTCTACTTCTTTACTTCACTTTCAATATCCTCCTGTAAGTCAGAAACAAAAACAGAAATTGATGGAAGCTCTCAGCAGATTAGTCAGTATCTGTGATAAGAAGTTCACCAGAACTGACAAAGGTCTTGGACCTGAATCACTTTTCCAAAGCAGCATTCAAAACCATCTTGGCTGTTGTGTATAATGTAGCAAAGAGCAGAGCTGTGCTGCGCATGGGGGTAGAGAATGCTCCTCCATTGATGGGATTGGTGCTCAATAAAAGTTTTTCAGCAGTTCCTTCACTGGGTGTTCCAAGATTCAAGGTTCATATTTCAACATTCAAATTCACTTATCACGTGTACTTTGAAACATACAGTAAAATGCATCATTTGCAATTAGAATCAACAGACCCGAGGGTGTGCAGGGGGCAGCCCACAAGCATCATCACACATTCCATTGCCAGCCTAGCATGACCACAATACTTGGCAGTACAACACAGAACACAACAAAACAACTACAGCAAAACAAATCCCATTCCTCCCTCCCACCCACCCACCCACGCTCATAGACAGGCTGCCAACCCCAGGACAGGCTCCAGACTCCAGCAGGCTCAGACTCAGACTTTCAAACCTTGGGCCTTCAACTTCCACAGCAGACTCACAGAGATTCACAGACTCGAGCTCCAGCCAACGGCCTCGGCTCCTCAACTCCTCCAATTCAACCCTTGGTCCCTGATCCTCATCATTAACCCCAGTACCCACGGATCACCAAACAAGGGAGAGTAGTGGTTAGCTCAATGCTATTACAGCTCAGGGCATTGGAGTTTGGAGCCTAATCCCATGTCATCTGCAAGGAGTCTATGTATGCCCTCCCCATGGAATGTGTGGGTTTTCCCCATGTGCTCTGGTTTCCTCCCACAGTCCAGACACATACTGGTACGTTAGTTGGTGACTGTAAATTGTTTCATGGTTAAGTTACAGTTAATCAGGGTTGCCGCGAGTTGCTGGGAGCTGTGGCTCGAGGGGCTGGAAGTGCCTATTCCGCATTGTATCTCTCAATAAAACTAAAGTAAGCTCGGCCTCAAACTCTAGATTCACCATTGATAGGACCCTGAACACTGGGCTGCGAACTCTGCTCTCAACCATGCGTAAATCCAGAGAGTCATTGGATCTTGCTCTTCCTGCCCATAGGGAACTCCAGATTCAGAACCTGCCTTCAGAATTTAGCTTCACAGTTGGTACTGGAATATCCCATTCGTAATACCATGAACTATTTTGAGTGGTTACCTTCCAGGATGATGAAATAATCCAAACCCCAGCTGGAAAAGAATCAAATGCACCTTCTGGAACAACCGGGGCAGCTATCATTTGGTCAATCCCTAGCCCAAACATGGACACTGGGCCCAGCTTTCATGTGATTTTTTTTCCTTGTAATGGTCATAAATGCCAGTGATAATATTCTCCTCCACTGTTGTAATTTTCCCACATGCGGAGTGATCATAGGGACGCGATACAATGTTGTTCTCAGAAAGCATCCTTCCACAATGGCCATTTTTAGGCCAAAGATGATCAGCAGTTGCTGATGGTTGAGGATCTGAACAGAGGGTCGTCCACGAAGGAAGGTAGTATAGCGAGGGCCTTCTCAATCAGTACATAACATTCTTCCATAAAGCATATGTAGCCTGGGGAAAAGTACACACTCAGGACAACAAATAGTTCTTCGGGTTTTAATTCCTTTATCTGTTTTAGATGTTTAAGTGCCAGAAGAGGGTCGCAAAACAAAACAAACGAACTTACAACCAGTTCTTGCTGTTACAGTCTCAGTTTAACTTTCGATCCACACCCTCGTGTATGGACAGAATTGTGTATGCAGTATAAAAAATACCAGACCTAATACGGTACAAATACGGTAGTGGCAATCCTACTTGGATGGTGAGGAACTTTGCATAAGCCATGCAATCCAGTGTCAACGCCTTTACTCGTGAAAATCTTTCCTCACCATGCCAGTCTTGGGAGGAACTCAATTCTAACGCCCCAACAGCGTCTTCAGCAGAAACAAAATGGTCTCCCCACTATCCCGCATATGCGTAATGACATCACCGTCTCCCTTAAAGGCGCAGACAACTATTCTAGCTTTACCCAGATGGATGCCTAAGTACACTTTTAATGATACTGAATAAGATCCGACGGTCACCCGGCTACACTTAAATAACTGGCAGCTCATGACCCAAGCCTATCACATACCTCAACATCATTCAATTCCTGCTATATACTGTATACAGATGGGCTGCTTCATTTGCCGAGGAATTACGAATAAAGTTAAACATTTGGAATAATGAGCAAATATCCCCAGATCTGGCGATATAACGAAAGGAACCTAATTGATAAAGCAGCTGAAGATGGTTTCACATCCTGAAAAACTCCTGTAATGAAGTCCTGAGGCTGGGAAGATTGATCTCCAACGGTCATAACCACCTTTGCTTGTGTGGGATTTGACCCAAATCATGAGAATGTTTCCCTTTAAGGTCCATTGACTTCATTTTCACCAAAGTGCCTTGATATCAGCAGTAAGAATCAAAATCGGAATCAGGTTCATTATGACTGACATACTGTACGTCATGAAAATTATCGTTTTCCACCAGCAGTACAGTGTAATACATAAAAATACTATTAGTTACAATAAGAAAATATACAAAGTAAATAAATAGTGCAAAAAGAGAGTAAACTCTCACTTCCCTGCCGGAATTCAGTTCCAACGTCTGCATTTGGGCCAACTTCCTCCCTGGCAGCTCTGGTGAGGAAAGCAAGTCCCGGGTGTTGAGGTTCATTGTGATGTACGCCACCTTTGAGAGCCTCTGCCTCATATTCAATAATATATTCAATCTTACATTCCAGCATACCCACCCAATACCCAATTTCCACTATTTCTGCCCTTTGAAATGTTCTTCAAATGACCTTCTAATGCATTGTTGAGGAATTCATTCTTTTATTTTGCAACATTTTCATTAAAATTGCAAAGATTACTTCTGACTCTGATGATACTGACCATCACATTAAGAATCCGTTCTTGTCACTGCTGTGCATTAAGTTCCTCTTGTACTCAGGAATATTACCTTGCTATTAAATCCACGAGCAATAAAGAAATGAATCTGTTCATTGCAGTATTTAATATTGAAATACCAGAAACATTATAAACAGTGTGGTTGAAGAAATGCCTCTTCACCTCAGTTCTAAAGGAACACATTTATTTTTCTTAAGGCTGTACCCTCAGATCCTTAACTTTCCTACTAATGGAAACATACTCCTCATGCTCTTTTAAAGTAAAGGCATCCGTTAGTCTTGCGAGACCATGGATCTGCGCCTGGAAAGTCTTCACTCACCAGGGCGCAGGCCTGGGCAAGGTTGTATGAAAGACCAGCAGTTGCCCATGCTGCAAGTCTCCCCTCTCCACGACACCAATGTTGTCCAAGGGAAGGGCAATAGGATCCATACAGCTTGTCACCAGAGTCGTCGTAGAGCAATGTGTGATTAAGTGCCTTGCTCAAGGACACAACACGTTCCCTTGGCTGGAGCTCGAACTTACGACCTTCAGGTCGTTAGTCCAATGCCTTAACCACTAGGCCATGTGGCAACATGTGCTCTTTTAAATGACTATAATTCACTCTGCAAGCAAACTATTCCTGTAATTAGTGTTGGGCATTCCTCCCTGCATGTTCACCACTTGTTATCGAGAGTTGCTAAAGATGTTATACAAGGACATACCCCTTCATACTGCATTAAATTTCACAAACCTAAAACCAGTACCGGCTTAAGATCTGGCAAACCTTGATCTCACCTTATTGTGACACCACCTACACGGAAAGGATTCTGCCATTTCTGAGGGATGGCAACCATTTCAGGGCTGCAAAGAACAGCTATTAGTGAGATTATTTAACCTCCAAAATCAAATGTAGCAAATTAAGTTGGCCGAGAGAATGAGATTGTTCCTAGCTGAATGTTACATCACATCCACTTGTTCTTCTTTTTTGGCATATTCTGATGTCTTTCCCCAAAATCACGATTTCTATTCTCCAAGGCATCAATGTGGGGCTAGGGCAAGGTGAAGAGCATGGCATAATATGAGAAGGTGTCTGACACACTTGATTCTGCGGCTTGCACTCTGCTCCACTAATTAGAAAAGGATGTAGAAGGGTAACACTCTTTCTATTCCATAATACTAACATTGCCTAGAAATTGGCCTGGAAAATCTCAGACCACTAAACCTTCAATATGGAGGGTAGGAAGAATATGCAGATATCCAATTTGAAGTACAGTCCTCACTATACAGTATTGTGGAATAAGTCTGCTTTTTCCACACTTCTAATAAGTGTCAGATTTTTTGGATATGAAAACAAAAGTCCAGGCCTGTGTAAGGTACTGAAATCAGGAGCATAAACAAATGACTATAAGCGCACAGCAGATGAGCAGCATCTAAAGACAATGGGAATACAGACAATGGAAGGACAAACTCCAAGGCAGAGTACAAAGTAAGTGGCAGGATACTTGGTAGTGTGGAGGAGCAGAGGGATCTGGAGGTACATGTCCACACATCCCTGAAAGTTGCCTCACAGGTAGATAGGGTAGTTAAGAAAGCTTATGGGGTGTCAGCTTTCATAAGTCGAGGGATAGAGTTTAAGAGTCGTGATGTAATGATGCAGCTCTATAAAACTCTTGTTAGGCCACACTTGGAGTACTGTGTCCAGTTCTGGTCGCCTCACTATAGGAAGGATGTGGAAGCATAGGAAAGGGTGCAGAGGAGATTTACCAGGATGCTGCCTGGTTTAGAGAATATCAATTATGATCAGAGATTAAGGGGGCTAGGGCTTTACTCTTTGGAGAGAAGGAGGATGAGAGGAGACATGATAGAGGTGTACAAGATAATAAGAGGAATAGATAGAGTGGATAGCCAGTGCCTCTTCCCCAGGGCACCGCTGCTGAATACAAGAGGACATGGCTTTAAGGTAAGGGGTGGGAAGTTGTAGGGGGATATTAGAGGAAGGTTTTTTACTCAGAGAGTGGTTGGTGCGTGGAATGCACTACCTGAGTCAGTGATGGAGGCAGATTCACTAGTGAAGTTTAGGAGACTATTAGACAGGTATATGGAGGAATTTAAGGTGGGGGCTTATATGGGAGGCAGGGTTTGAGGGTCGGCAAAACATTGTGGGCCAAAGGCCTGTACTGTGCTGTACTATTCTACATTCTATGTTCTATGTACTAACACTTTAATCTGAACACAAAAGATCCTGCAGAGGCTGGAAATACTGAGTAACACATACATAATTCTGGAGGAACCCTGCAGATCAGGCAGCATCCACGGAAAGAATAAAGAGTTGAAGTTTTGGGCCAAGACCCTTCATCAGGACTGGAAAGGAAGCCAGAATAAGAAGGTGTTAGAGGGGAAGGGGTACAAGTTAGAAAGAGATAGATGAAGCCAGGTGAGGGAGAAGGTAGTTGGGTGGGGGAAGGGGGAGGATGAAGTGAGGAGCTGGGAGGTGATAGGTGGAAAAGAAAAAGGGCTGAAAAAGGAGGAATAGGAAAGGAAGGTAAATTGAAATATATGAGAGAGGGAAGGAGGAGGAACACCAGAGGAGATAGGCTGGTGAGGAAATGAGGAGCGATAAGAGGGTAAGCAGAATGGGGGATTTTAATCTGAAACACTCAACGGGAAGGAAGATAATGTTGAAAATTGAGTAATGGGAAGAACAACACAAAATACTGGAGGAACTCAGGAAATTGGGCGGCTTCTATGGAGGGGAATAAACAGCCCACTCATCAGACAAGTTCAAGCTCAGGTTTATTGTCATTCATCCGTAAACATGTATACTGCCAAATGAAACAACATTCCTCCGGACTGTTGGCCATGCCAGATTTAAAATATGGAAGAAAACTTCAAACTCAATCATGTCAAGGAGAGTGGAAGCAGACAGATCAATTGTTGTTGTTCCTGCCATGTACTTGGAGATGGAGGCTGCCATTTAGTGGAACTGTTTTATGTCCTCCATTTGTGAGATGAAGTTGCTTGCCTTTCTGTGTTTTAAAGTAAATGCAATGATGCTTCAGGTAATCTACTGGACTAGAAATCATTTTCCAAAGAAAACGTTATTTGTGAGGTTTTTTTCGGTATAATATAACATGCAGGTTTGTGAATGTTGGGCTTGGTGCCTGCCTGGAGTGACCTGAGCTGGTTACTGAAGAGAACAAAGAGCCATAAATTACCTTTTGTCACTTGGTGGGAAGAGGACAATAAATGAATGCTGGCCTGGAGCAGAGCCAATAAAAGGTGTTAAAGGTCAGATACATAGCCTACAGCCAATCACACTGGAGTAAAATATTTGAATTGGTAAGGAACAAATATAAAAATGGATACAACAGGAATTCTGCAGATGCTGGAAATTCAAGCAACACACATAAAAGTTGCTGGTGAACACAGCAGGCCAGGCAGCATCTCTAGGAAGAGGTGCAGTTGACGTTTCAGGCCGGTTCGTCAGGACTAACTGAAGGAAGAGTGAGTAAGGGATTTGAAAGTTGGAGGGAGAAGGGGAGATCCAAAATGATAGGAGAAGACAGGAGGGGGAGGGATGGAGCCAAGAGCTGGACAGGTGATTGGCAAAAGGGGATACGAGAGGATCATGGGACAGGAGGTCCGGGAAGAAAGACAAGGGGGGGGGACCCAGAGGATGGGCAAGGGGTATATTTAGAGGGACAGAGGGAGAAAAAGGAGAGTGAGAGAAAGAATGTGTGTATAAAAATAAGTAACAGATGGGGTACGAGGGGGAGTTGGGGCCTAGCGGAAGTTAGAGAAGTCGATGTTCATGCCATCAGGTTGGAGGCTACCCAGATGGAATATAAGGTGTTGTTCCCCCCCCCACCCTTGTCTTTCTTCCCGGACCTCCTGTCCCATGATCCTCTCGTATCCCCTTTTGCCAATCACCTGTCCAGCTCTTGGCTCCATCACTCCCCCTCCTGTCTTCTCCTATCATTTTGGATCTCCCCCTCTCCCTCCAACTTTCAAATCCCTTACTCACTCTTCCTTCAGTTAGTCCTGACGAAGAGTCTCGGCCTGAAACGTCGACTGCACCTCTTCCTAGAGATGCTGCCTGGCCTGCTGTGTTCACCAGCAACTTTTATGTGTGTTGCTATAAAAATGGATACTTTGTGTGTGCTATCAGCGATAATTCCTTCAAGATACCCACCATCATAAGGAAGAACTCCCATGCCAGAGGCTGGGAAAAGAAAGGATCGATCATCTGGCCAACTGAGACCCCCTATTTCAGTGTTTAAATTGGAAAAGCTGTCTGAGTGAGTATTGGTACAGAGGAAGAGTAGAATTCATGTTCTAAGTTGTTGGCCTGGGGTCAATGTAGTTAGGTTATTGTTTGTGCAGAAACAAGAAAGTGTGAACTTTGATTAATTGCTAGTTCAGTAGTGAATTTCCTAACCTTGGTTCCGTTGACAAAGGGTCAACAGGACCAAGGAGCACAACACAGTGCATGTAACTCAAACACAACACAAAGTAATATTACCACAAATAGATGAACAAATAAAAAAATATATTCCAGAAGATTCACAAGTAGCATAAAATTCATTTAGAATCAGAATGAGAATCAGGTTTAATATCATAAGACCATAAGACCATAAGAGTAGATTTCAGCCATCTCGCCCATCGAGTCTGCTCCACTATTCAATCATGGCTGATCCATTTTTTCTCTCCTCCTCAACCCTAGTTTCTGGCCTTCTCCCTGTAACCTTTGATGCCAAGTCCAATCAAGAACCTATCAATCTCTGCCTTAAGTACACCCAATGACCTGGTCTCTACAGCTGCATGTCGCAATAAATTCCACAAATTCACCACCCTTTGGCTAAAGAAATTTCTCCACATCTCTGTTTTGAAAGGACATCCATCTATCCTGAGGCTATGTCCTCTTGTCCTAGACTCTCCCACCATGGGAAACATCTACTCTGTCTAGGTCTTTCAACATTCGAAAGGTTTCAATGAAATTCTCCCTCATCCTTCTGAATTCCAGTAAGTACAGACCCAGAGCCATCAAACGGTCCTCGTACGATAACCCATTCATTCCTGGAATCATCCTTGTGAACCTCCTCTGGACCCTCTCGAATGCCAGCACATTTTTTTCTAAGATGAGGGGCCCAAAACTGTTCACAATACTCAAGGTGAGGCCTCACCAGTGCCTTATAAA
Source organism: Mobula birostris (assembly GCF_030028105.1). Lineage (NCBI taxonomy): Eukaryota > Metazoa > Chordata > Chondrichthyes > Myliobatiformes > Myliobatidae > Mobula > Mobula birostris. The sequence goes on along the minus strand of NC_092372.1, from coordinate 31,601,503 downwards.
GCCTTAGCATCACATCCTTGCTCTTGTATTCTAGACTTTTGAAATGAATGCTAACATGGCATTTGCCTTCCTCACCATTGGCTCAACCTGCAAGTTAACCCTTAGGGGTTCTGCACAAGGACTCCCAACTCCCTTTGCATCTCAGATTTTTAGATTTTCTCCCTTTTTAGAAAATAGTCTGAACATTTATTTCTACTACCAAAGTGCATGACTATACATTTTCCAACATTGTATTTCATTTGTCACTTTCTTGCCCATTCTCCTAATCTGTCTAAGTCCTTCTGCATCCTACCTGTTTCCTCAACACTACCTGTTCCTCCACCAATCTTCGTATCATCTGCAAACTTGGCAACAAAGCCATCTATTCCATCATCTAAATCATTTATATACAGCATAAAGAGAAGTGATCCCAACACCATCCCCTGCGGAACACCACTAGTCACTGGCAGTCAACCAGACAAGGATCCTTCTATTCCCACTCACTGGCTCCTACCAATCAGCCAATGCTCCAACCATGTTAGTAAATTTCCTGTAATACCACAGGCTCTTAACTTGGCAAGCAGCCTCATGTGTGGCTGCATATGCCACGTCACTGCCATATGTAGTGAAATTTGTTGTTATGTGGCGGCAGTACATTGCGATGCATAATGACAAAAACTGTAAATTACAGTGAGATATATATCAAAGTTCAAAGTACATTTATTATCAAAGTATGCATACATTGTACAACCTTGAGATGAGACTTCTTACAAGCAGCCACAAAACAAGAATGGTAGGGTGAAGGAACTATGGGTGACGTGAAGTGGAAAATATAGTCAGGTGGAAGAAGGCAGCATACATGAGGTTTAGGAAGCAAGAATCAGATGGGTCTATTGAGGAATATAGGGTAGCAAGAAAGGAGCTTAAGAAGGGGGCATGAGAAGGCCTCGGCGAGTAGGGTAAAGGAAAACCCCAAGGCATTCTTCAATTATGTGAAGAACAGAAGGATGACAGGAGTGAAGATAGGACCGATTAGAGATAAAGGTGGGAAGATGTGCCTGGAGGCTGTGGAAGTGAGCGAGGTCCTCAATGAATACTACTCTCTGGTATTCACCAATGAGAGGGAACTTGATGATGGTGAGGACAATATGAGTGAGGTTGATGTTCTGGAGCATATTGATATTAAGGGAGAGGAGGTGTTGGAGTTGTTAAAATACATTAGGACGGGTAAGTCCCCAGGGCCTGACAGAACATCCCCCAGGCTGCTCCATGAGGCAAGGGAAGAGATTGCTAAGCCTCTGGCTAAGATCTTTATGTCCTCGTCGTCCACGGGAATGGTACCGGAGGATTGGAGGGAGACGAATGTTGTCCCCTTGTTCAAGAAAGGTAGTAGGGATAGTTCGGATAATTATAGACCAGTGAGCATTACGTCTGTGGTGGGAAAGCTGTTGGAAAAGATTCTTAGAGATAGGATTAATGGGCATTTAGAGAATCATGGTCTGATCAAGGACAGTCAGCATAGCTTTGTGAAGGGCAGATCGTGTCTAACAAGCCTGATAGAGTTCTTTGAGGAAGTGACCAGGCATATAGATGAGGGTAGTGCAGTGGATGTGACCTATATGGATTTTAGTAAGGCATTTGACAAGGTTCCACACGGTAGGCTTATTCAGAAAGTTAGAAGGCATGGGATCCAGGGAAGTTTGGCCAGGTGGATTCAGAATTGGCTTGCCTGCAGAAGACAGAGGGTCGTGGTGGAGGAAGTACATTCGGATTGGAGGGTTGTGACTAGTGGTGTCCCACAAGGATCAGTTCTGGGACCTCGACTTTTCGTGATTTTTATTAACGACCTGGATGTGGGAGTAGAAGGGTGGGTTGGCAAGTCTGCGGACGACACAAAGGTTGGTGGTGTTGTGGGTAGTGTAGAGGATTGTCCAAGATTGCAGAGAGACATTGATAGGATGCAGAAGTGGGCTGAGAAGTGGCAGATGGAGTTCAACCTGGAGAAGTGTGAGGTGGTACACTTTGGAAGGACAAACTCCAAGACAGAGTACAAATTAAATAGTAGGATACTTGGTAGTGTGGAGGAGCAGAGGGATCTGGAGGTACATGTTCACAGATCCATGAAAGTTGCCTCACAGGTAGATAGGGTAGTTAAGAAAGTTTATGGGGTAAGAGATTTCATAAGTCGAAGGATAGAGTTTAAGAATTGCAAGGTAATGAGGCAGCTCTATAAAACTCTGGTTAGGCCACACTTGGAGTACCATGTCCAGTTCTGGATACCTCACTATAGGAAAGATGTGGAAGCATTGGAAAGGTACAGAGGAGATTTACCAGGATGCTGTTTGGTTTAGAGAGGATGCATTATGATCAGAGATTAAGGGGGCTAGGGCATTGCTCTTTGGAGAGAAGGAGGATGAGAGGAGATATGATAGAGGTATACAAGATAATAAGAGGAATAGATAGAGTGGATAGCCAGCGCCTCTTCCCCAGGACACCACTGCTCAATACAAGAGGACATGGCTTTAAGGTAAGGGGTGGGAAGTTCAAGTGGGATATTAGAGGAAGGTTCTTCACTCAGAGAGTGGTTGGTGCGTGGAATGCACTGCCTGAGTCAGTGGTGGAGGCAGATACACTAGTGAAATTTAAGAGGCTACTAGACAGGCATATGGAGGAATTTAAGGTGGTGGTGGGGGATATGGGAGGCAGGGTTTAAGGTTTGGCACAACATTGTGGGCCGAAGGACCTGTACTGTGCTGCACTATTTTATGTTCTATGTTCTATAAGTTATCAAAAAGAACCCACTTGAAAAAAGACTGACAAACACCCAATGTGCAGAGAGAAAAAAACAAATCATGCAAACAATAAAAGAAAGCAAATAGTATGTAGAAGGAAAGTGAGTCCACAAGCATGAAACCCACAGCAGCTAGAGCAGGCCCATGGCCTCGGCCTCAGTTCAGCACAGAGCACAGTAAATGTCGCAGCGCAGTGAGCAGAACCGGACCAACCCTTGCCTCTGCTCCTGACACGCTGACGTTTCGATCCTTCTAGCCCGGAGTTCAGATCATCCAAACATCTGATCATCCCTCACTCTAAGACCTGGGTCTTGTCGCATCAATAATCACTGGGCCTGGACCCTGCCACATATCTTGGCCTGTGCCTGATCTTTCCAAATCGGCCTAGCACTTAGAGTGATCAAACCTCGCTCTCAGTTCAGCTGAACCTGCCACTCCTCCTTTCCTTTGACATTTCTCCACTCTGATCGTCCCGAATTTGTTTTGAACATGCCTCGACCTCGCTCTGAGTTTGTCTCGAACATGCCTCGACTTCGCCTCACACCCGCACACTTCATTCCTCAGCTCAGCTTCACTTTCACTCACCTCTTTGTTGCTTGCAGTTATCATTTATCATAATTTTTTGAAAAAAATTATTAATGAAGTATTTAGTTGTAATTCTTGTTTTGGGAACTGTCAGTAAGTCATTGCTCACACTCAGCAGCACCATCTTAAACCAGAAAAAAATATATATATACTCTTTTTAAGTTAAATTAAATAGGTAGTGCAAGAAGAGAGAAAGAAGTATTGAGGTAGTGTTTATAGGTTCAATGTCCACTCAGAAATCCGATGGCAGAGGGGGAGAAGCTATTCCTAAATTATTGAGTGTGTGCCTTCAGACTGCTGTCCCTCTTCCATGACGGTAGCAATGAGAAGAGGGCTTGTCCTGGATGATGGACGCTGTCTTTTTGAAACATCGCTCCTTGAAGATGTCCTGGATGCTGGGGAGGCTAGTGCTCATGATGGAGCTGACTGGGTTCACAACTTTCTGCAGCATTATATTGATTCTGTGCAGTGCCCCCCTCTGCCATACCAGACGGTGATGCAACCAGTTAAGAACTCTCCACGGAACATCTGTACAAATTTGTGAGTGTCGTTGGTGACATACCAAATGTCCTCAAACATCTAATGAAATATAGCCGCTGTCATGCCTTCTTTGTAACTGCATTGATATTTTGGGCCCAGGATAGATCTTCAGAGATGTTGATACCCAGGAACTTGAAATTGCTCACTTTTACACTTCTGATCCCTCAATAAGGACTGGAATGTGTTCCTTGCCTTACCCTTTCTGGAATCCACAATTAATTCTTTGGTTTTACTGATGTTGAGTGTAAGGTTGTTGCTGCAATACCATTCAACTAGCTGATCTATCACACTCTTGTACACCTTCTTGTCACCATCTGAAACTCTGCCAGCAATGGATATTATTTGAGCTATGCTGAGCCACACAGTCATGGGTGCAGAGGGAGCAGAGCAGTGGGCTAAGCACACATCTTTGAGGTGCAACAGTATTGACTATCAGCGAGGTGAAGGTGTTATTTCCAATCTGCAGAGATAGTGGTCTTCCAGTGAGAGAGTCAAGTTTCCAGTTGCAGAAGGAGGCCCAGGTTTTGGAGCTTTTTGATTAGAACTATAGGATGATTATGTTAAGTGCTGATCTGTGGTCAATAAACAGAAGCCTGAGCTAAATATTAGTAGTGTCCATATGATCCAAGGTTGTGTGAAGAGCCAGTGAGATTATATGTGCTGTAGCCCTCTTGTGGCGTTCGGCAAATTGCAGTGGTTCCAGGTCCTTGCTTAGGCAGGAGTTGATTCTAGCCATAACCAACTTCTCAAAGCACACAATACAATTTTGTAACACAATTAAAGAGCAAACAGTATTATGTTACTGGTGCTCCATATGTGATGAGACCCGAGTGGTGGAGGGGAGTTCAGTATTCTCATAGACTGGTAGAAGAAGCTGCTTCCCATCCTAACAGTTCTTGTCCTAAAACTACAATATCTCTTGTTTGAAGCTAGAAGGTCAAAGAGATTGTGGGACAGATGAGAGGGATCCTTGAGAATACTAAGGGCCCTGTGTATGCAGCAAACTAGATAAATATCTTGGATGGGTGGAACAGAGACTCTGATAATATTGTCAGCAGTCCTTGCAATCCTTCATCGTGTCTTGTGTTGAGATGCACTACAATTCCCATACCAGAGAGTGAGTTAGGACATTCTCAATGGTGCTCCTGTCAGAACTGGTTAGAAGGTGAGGGGGTGGGACGGCTCACTTACCTCAATCTCCTCAGCAGGTGGAGACACTTCTGTGCTTTATTGACTGAAGACGTATTAAACCCCAATGAAGGATCTCAGCCTGTAAACGTTGAAAGTTTATTCCCCTCCATAGATGCTGCCTGACCTGCTGGATTCCTCCAACACTGTGTGTATTGCTCAAGCTTTCCAGTATCTGCAGAATCTTTTGCATGTAGGAGGAAAGAAGTGTTTCTTGTGATCTCACATTACAGACCACGATCATCATGAGTTCTCTGTGAATTTTACTTTCCACTACTGCCATATCCCCTCCGTTCCCATCAACACCCTTTAGCCCTATCCTTCAGCAAAGATTCCCTCACACCCTGCTTCCTTCTTGCCTAGCCCTCCCTCATCTGCTGTGCCATTCCTCCATCTCCCGTACCTTGCAAGTTGAGTATTTCTCTCAATGCCTCTTAAATGTGGTAATTCTATCTGTTTCCACACCACCTCTGATGGCATATTACAGATATCAAACACTTTTTGTGTAAAATAAACTTATACCTCTATTCCCTTTTAAAACTCCTTCTTCTCATTTTAAACCTACGCCCTCTTATTTTTATATACCCACCCATGAAAAGAGTTTTTGTCTGTCTACCTTGTCAATGCCTCTCATAATTTCAGGTCACCGCTCAACCTTCTCTGCTCTAGGTAAAATAAGTGCAAGTACCTGGTGATGCACCTGGATGATAGACTTGAGTTGAGCACCAACACAGAGGCTGTGTACATGAAGGGCCAGAGTCGCCTTTACTTCCTGAAGGGACTGAGGATCTTTGGAGTATGTAGGCCTCTCCTTCACATGTTACATAGAAACATAGAAAACCTACAGCACAATACAGGCCCTTCAGCCCACAATGCTGCACCGAACATGTACTTACTTTAGAAATTACCTAGAGTTACCCATAGCCCTCTATATTTCTAAGCTCCATGTACCTATCCAGGAGTCTCTTAAAACACCCTATCATTTCCACCTCAACCACCATCACCGGCAGCCCATTCCACACACTCACCACTCTCTGCATTAAAAATCTTACCCCTGACATCTCCTCTGTACCTGCTTCCAAACAAGTTAAAACTGCCCTCTCGTGATAGTCATTTCAGCTTTGGAAAAAAGCCTCTGACTATCCACACGATCAATACCTCTCATCATCTTATACACCTCTGTCAGGTCACCTCTCATCCTTCATTGATCCAAGGAGAAAAGGCCAAGTTCACTCAACCTATTCTTGTAAGGCATGCTCCCCAATCCAGGAAACGTAAATCTCCTTTGCACCTTTTCTATAATTTCCAGTGTTTCTAATGTTCTACCAGTCTGTTGTCGCCAGTACAATCTTCTATGCGGTGGTGTGCTGAGGCAATGGCATCAACACAATTGATGTGAACAGGATCAATAAACTGATTAGAAAGTCTAGCTCTGTTAAAGGAGTCAAACTGGACACACTGGAGGCTGTGGTAGAACAAAGGACCCCACAGAAAATCCTGGCAATTCTGGACAATGTTTCTCACTCTCTGCATGCCACCTTGGCTGAACAGAGGAGCACTTTCAGTAAAAGACTAAGAAAACTGCACTGTTCAAAAGAGCAATATATGAGGTCTTTCTTACCCTTGGTCATTAGGCTCTATAATAAGTCAACCTATAGCTGGGGAAATGATGACCTCCTCCTGTTACACTGTTTGAGGAAACTTATTTTTTATTCTTTCTACTTCTCCTCTAATATTTATACCTGTGCACTTGTAATGCTATTGTGACACTGTAGTTTCCTTTGAGATCAATAAAGTATCTATTTATAAACCCACGCCACCTTATTTAATCTCTCCCAATAACTAAAGTTCTCTAGTCCAGGCATAATCCTAGTTAATATCATCTTCACTCTCTCCTTTGTAATCACATATTTCCTATCGTGTGGTGACCAGGAATGTACACAATACAGTGGGTAGTAAAATTGAAACATAATGTTTCTATGTCCTATCACACGAAGGCAAGTGCATGTCTTTTTCATCACCCTATCAACCTGTGTTGCCACTTTCAGGAAATTATGGACTTGGGTCTCTAGCTCCTTCTGTTCACCAACATTTCTTCATGCCCTGCCGTTTACTACATGCACAGTGGTCACTTAGTGGCACCTTTCGTCCGTGTGTTTGTGGTCTTGTGCTACTGTAGCCCATCCACTTCAAGGTTCATGTATTGTGCATTCAGAGGCGTTCCTCCGCACACCACTGTTGGAATGTGTGGTTATTTGAGTTGCCTTACTGTCACCATGAACCAGCCTAGCCATTTCTCCTCTGACCACGCTCATTAACAAGGAGCTTTTGCCCACAGAACTGCTACTCACTACATGTATTTTTTTTTTTTGATTTTTGCACTATTCTTTGTAAACTCCAGAGGCTGTAGTGTATGAAGAACAACAGTTTCTGAGATATTCAAACGGCACTGTCTGTCACCAACAATCATTCCACGGTCTAAGTCACTTAGATCACCTTTCTTCTTCATTCTGATGTTTGAACAACAAATGAACCTCTTGACCAAAAGATCATAAGACATTTGGAGCAGAATTTGGCCATTTGGCCCATTGGATCTGTTCTGCCATTAGATCATGGCTGATCCATTTCCCTCATAACACCATTCTGCTGCCTTCTCATTATAATCTTTCACATCCTGACTTTTCAAGAATCTATCACCCTCTGCTTTAAATACTCTCATGACCTGGCCTCCTCAGCTGCCTAAGGCAACAAATTCCACAAATTCATCACCCTTTGGCTAAAGAAATTGCTCCTCATCTCCATTCTAAATGGAAGTCCCTTTATTCTGAGGTTGTGCTTCTGGTCCTAGACATCCACACTATATGAAACACCCTCTCCACCTCTATAGGCTTTGATGTGATCCCCCTAATTTTTCTAAATTTCAGCAAGTATAGGCCCATCAACCTCTCCTCATATGATATGCTTTCAATCCTGGAATCATTTTCATGATCCTCTGTTGAACTTTCTCCAATGTCATCGCATCCTTTTTAGTTAAGGGGCCCAAAACAGCTCACAATACTCACTAGTAAAGTCTCAACATTACATCCTTGTATTTATATTCTAGTCCTCTTGAAGTGAATGCTAACATCACATTTGCCTCCCTCACCACTGACTCAACCTGCAGGTTAACCTTTAGGGAATTCTGCACAAGGACTCCCAAGTCCCTCTGCACCTCAATTTTTTAAAATATCCTCCCATTTTCCTAATACGACCAAGTCCTTCTGTAGCCTCCCTGCTTCCTCAACACTACCTCACCATCCACCTATCCTTCCTTGTATTGTTCACATACTTGGCCACAAAATCATCAATTCCGTCATCTGTGTCAGTGACATACAATGTAAAAATAAGCCGTCCCAACACTGACCCCTGAAGAACACCACTAGTCACTGACAGCCTATCAGAAATGGCTCCTTTTATTCTCACTCTTTTCCCCCTGCCAATCAGCCAATGCTCTATCAATGCTAGTATCTTTCTTATAAAACCATGAGCTCTTAACTTATTAAGCAGCCTTATTTATGTCAAAGGCCTTTTAAAAATCCAAGTACACAACATCCACCAATTCTCGTTTGTCTATCCTGCTCGTTATTTCCTCAAAGAATTCCAACAGATTCGTCAGGCAAGATTGACCATGTCTGCATGCTTTTGTGCTTTGTTGTTGCCACATGATTGGCTAATTAGATATATGTAGTAATGAACAGAAGTACAGGTGTACCTAATAAAGTGGCCACTGAATGTATACCCAACCTCTATTTGACTTTGCGAGCATCACCCTCACACCTATGAATGCTGCTCTCCTGCACCTCCTTTTCTTTGCTTCTCCTTTGTTGCACAAGACCAGAGCATTAAAAAGGAACCTGCAAGCTTGAAATATATGTCTAACACCACACTGTGAAAACAAACATGAAAGCAGAAGTGTCAGCACAGACCATGTACTAGGCTGGAGCAAGTTAGCACAACACTACTACAGTTTGGGGCACCAGAGTCTGAAGTTCAATCCTGGTGTCCTCCGTAAGGAGTTTGTACATCCTTCCCGTGGAATATGTGGGGTTTCCCCATGTACTCCGGTTTCTCCCACAGTCCAAAAAAGGGAAAAGGGCAAGTCAATTGATCATTGTAAATTGTCCCATGATTGGCTTAGGGTTAGATCAGGGTCATTGATGATGCTGGGCAGCTTGGCTCAAAGGGCTGGAGGAGCCTATTCTCTAGTATCTCTAGATAAGGGTTCCCAGCATTTTCCATGCCATAGAACAATACCATTAAGCAAGGGGTCTGTAGACCACAGGTTGGGAACTCCTGTTCTAAAATAAATCAAATAAATAAAGTCATTGCCCTGCCTGCAGGCAATTGATGGAAAAGCATTGATCATAAATCAAACAAAGATGTGTGTTCAAGGTGCACTTAAGAGGATGGGAAGAAATATATTAGGTCAACATATGGTGCAAGTGATCAGACAGTTTAAGACAGATAGCGTGCCTACAAATTTTTGTGTTTTAAAACGCAAACAAGAGGAAATCTGCAGATGCTGGAATTTCAAGCAACGCACATAAAAAGGAATTTCAAGCATATGTGTGTTATTTTTGTATTTTAAATTCATTTGCTCTATGATCAATAATTTTGAAGTTTTGTTGTAAATTATAGAAGACAAGTTCTTAACATATTCAAATATAATCATTTTTAAAGCTTCTGTTAACACAGCTTACATCGCATCATTTCAATTCTGAAGTCAATTCTGGAAGCTGATGTCCCATTAAGTGCTGTCGGGTGAACCACTTATAGATCCAGTACTTTGTTTAACAAACAGAAAGCTTCACCACCCAATTATTACTTCACGCACTATTTGAAGCAATGCATACTGCTGTGCTATTAATAGTTAATATATAGTACAAAATAAAACAATCTCATATTTCACAAGATCTTTGTGGCTTGAGAGAATGCCAGTGATAAAAGGAACAGATTTTTTTATAATTTTATAATGCAATTTGGACTTTTTAGGTCTTTAGGAAATGAAAAACAAAGGAGCTGTTAAGGCTTCAATTAGCCAAAGCAGAATAAATCATGTGCATGTACTTTGGAAGAGGAAGGAGGAAAAGGGGTGGAAATGAGAATCAGGTTCTGAACTATAGTTCACACCAGGGCATAGTTTTTGACCAAAGTACTTTGCACATGGACATTTAATGCAATTAAATTAAGTTACTTTATTGGATCTGTTTTATAATTATAAAATACCAATTCTCAAACAGCACTCTTTTGAAACTATGTCTGCAATAAATAGCAATATTTTCAGTGTTTTCATGAATTTTATTTTCGATACCAGAAAATGCTGGGAATGCTCAGCACATCTGGTTGTATCTGGGCATAGAGAAATATTACTGACATTTTAGGTTGAAGGCCATTCATCAACTATTCAGATCAACACCGATTCAATCTTCAACTTCACATTCATGCTCTTCCGAGATGTCTAAAGGCAGTTGATGGCATATTCAGCTTCTGAGCAATCATATCAAAGACAAAGTAAATTTATTATCAAAGTCATCTGAGATTCATTTCCTTGTGGACATTCACAGTAAATACAAAGAAACAATAGAATCAGTGAAAAACCACACACAACAAAGACAGGCAAACAACAAATGTATAAAAGAAAACAAACTCTGCAAATATAAAAAGATAAAAAAAAATAACAAATATCAAGAGCACGAGATGAAGAGTCCTTGAAAGTGAGTCCATAGGTTGTGGTCCTGCTGAGGGGTCTCAGCCCGAAATGCCGACTGTACTTTTTTCCATAGATGCTGCCTGGCTTGCTGAGTTCCTCCAGAATTTTGTGTGTGTTGTCATAGGTTATGGGATCAGTTCAGTGCTGGAGTGACTGAAGTTGAGTGAAGTTATCCCTTCAGGTTCAAGAACCTGATAGTTGAAGGGTAATAACTGGTCCTGAACCTGGTGGTGTGAGTTCAGAGGCTCCTGTACCTTCTACATAATGGCAGCAGGGAGAAGAGAGCATGGCCTGGGTGGTGGGGGTCCTTAATGATGGATGCTGCTTTCCTGTGACAATGCTCCTTGTAGGTGTGCTCAATGGAGGGGAAGGCTTTACTTGAGAGAGCCTGGGCTGTATCCGCTACTTTTTATAGGATTTTTCCATCTCTGATTCACTGATGAGGACTGGCTCATGGGCCTCTAGTTTCTTCCACCTGTAGTCAATAATCAGCTGTTTGGTTTTGCTGACGTTGAGTGAGAGGTTGTTGTGGCACCACTTAAACAGATTTCCAATCTCCCTCCTATATGCTGATCCTCACCATCATTGATTCGATTAACAACAGAGGTGCTATCAGAAAACATAAGTATGGCATTGGAACTGTACTTACTTTCATCAACATAAGTATAAAGCAAGTAGAGCTCAGGGCTGAGCACACATCATTGTGGTGCACCTGTGGAAGAGATGCTGTTGCCAATCCAAAGTGAGGAAATCGAAGATCCAGAAGATGATATCGATGCCTAGGTCTTAGTGCTTATAGATTAGTTTTGATGGGACAATATTGTTGAATGCAGAGCTGTAGTCAATGAAGAGCATTCTAATGTACGCATCTTCATAGCCCAGATATTCCAGAGTTGGGTGAAGAGTCAATGAAATGACATTTGTTGTGGATCTGTTATAATGGTAGGCAAATTAGTGGATCCAAGTCACTCTTCAAGCAGGAGATGATATGTTTCACCACCAATCTCTCAAAATACTTCATCACTCTGGATGTAAGTGCAACTGGATAATAATCACTCAGGCAGGTTACCACATTCTTCTTGGGCTCTGGTATCAGTGACGTCTGCTTAAAGCAGGTGGGTACCACAGACTGCCAAAGAGTGGATAAGGATATCAGTCTTCGGTTCTCAGCTGGGTACCACATCTGACCCAAATGCTTTCTGTGGACTCACCCTCCTGAAGGATGCTTTCATGTCAGCCTCAGAGACAGGCATCAGGGTAAGTTTGCTAATCATGGCACTTAATACCTTGACTGCTTGCTTAACATCGGCAGTATGTAAACTGATGTCAGGAGCACAGACAGGAACTCTCTTGGTAAAGTAGAACGGCTGGCACTTAATCACTTCAGTTATATCAAACTTGCATAGACAAATCCAAAATTTACAACCATCTGATTAAGTTAATTTCTCCTCATTTCAATCCTAATCTGAGATAGAGTCCCTAGTTCTGAAGTTTCCAGTCTGGAGACAAAGGCCTTTTAGATTCATCCTGATAAAACTCTTGAAAAAGGATCTAGTGTTTTCCCAGCATATATTACAAATAAACTCCTCTCAGACTTCCAGCCTAGGTCAATCATACCTCATCCTTCTAGATTTCAGCCAGTGTGGACTAATTTTATGCAGTCATTCCTCAAAGGTTAACCACTAACCCCAGAAGTAAATCCCTTGAAGCTATGCCGCACGATATCTAAATTAACATATCCTTGTGTCTCTTTCTTTTGGATATCCAACACCTTCAGTTTTATTTTTCTCTCCTATATCCTTTCTTAGCTTTGGAAATGATTATATTACACAAAATAATCTAAATGTGGACTGAACAAATCCCTAGGCAATTGGAGAAATGCTTCCCTATTTCATCCTGTATATACAGTAAGGCAGGACAATTCCCAATTCCTCACTGTAGCTACACATTCATTTTCTGCATTGAAATGATAAACTTCTTCCCTACAGAATGTATTCAGTATTTTCTGATGAGTTAACATTCATAATGCATTTCCCTTGTGCCTGACAGAGTGAATAGCCTTTTACTTTCCCACAATATATTGAACTCCTCACCTTTTTATCTATCTACAATAAGCAATTACATCATCAAGTCCATTGATGACATGACAATGGTGGGGTTCATTACTGACAATGATGAGATGACCTACAGAGAGGAGAGGAAAGAGTTCGAGGCCTGGTACCAGACAAATAATATATTCCTTAATGTCAACAAGAGAAAGGAGATAGTTTTCAACATGAGAAGAATTTGTATCACTCACAACACCTTTACATCAGTGGCACAGCTGTGGAAACTGCAAGCAGTTTCAAACTCCTGGGAAGGCGCATCACACACGACCTCTCATGGTCCCAGAATAAACCTTATGCAGTCAAGAAAGCTTACCAATGACTCTGTTTACTGAGGAGGCTGAAGAGAGCTGGACATTGTACATCCATACTTACATCATTCTACAGTTGCGCAGTACAGAGCATCCTAGAAATTTACATTACTGTTTGGTACAGAAACTGCACTGTGGCAGATAGGAAGGCTCTACAATGGGTCATCGAAACGGCCGATCACATCACCGGCACCAGCTGACCCACCATCAAGGACATATATGCAGAAAGGTGCTGGAAAAGGGCCAGTAACTTCATGATGAATTCCACTCACCCATTCATGGGCTGTTTGTCCCATTCCCATCAGGGAAGAGGCTACGCAAAATCCTCACCAGGACCACCAGACTCAAAAAGAGTTACTTTTCCCAAGCAGTAAGGCCGATCAACACCTCCACCAGTAACCCACCCCACCCCATCACTATTTTATCTATTCCTGTCAGAGTCCCTCTATGCACAGCCACTCCTGTACCTAGCATCACTTTATGGACATACAGTCAATCTACATTTATAAGCTATCTTATGTATTTATATGTCTTATACTTATTATTATTGTGTTCGTTAGCTTATTGTGATTTCTTGGACTGCATCAGATTCGAAGTAACAATGTTATGCCTTCAGGAACACCAGAAAATCTGCAGATGCTGGAAATCCAAGCAACACACACAAAATGTTGGAGGAACTCAGCAGGCCAGGCAGCATCAATGGAAAAGAGTAAACAGTCAATGTTTCAGGCTGAGAATATGTTTTTCCTGATTGGGATTGTTGTTTTATTTTGAATTACTAGATCCCATTGCTTACTTGTGGGTTCACAGCTGTCGTTTACTCATCATGTTGTTAAGCAAATAGTTTTCGTCATCAAGGCGGCCATTTTATATTGTTTGTCCATTTCATTTAGTAGTTTGAAACACTTGTTAGAAGTCAAAATAATCTCAATCAACATTTGAATCTATCTTTTGTTAGAATGCTGAGAAGTACTGTCTTTTCACACCAGCTTGTTGTGTAATGTAACACATTGATGAAAAATAAGACCGACTTCAACTACAACTATGCCAGGACTGGGGTTGTCTAACTGTCTAGTTTAAGAAAACCGGGAATACTCTCGAACAAGGACAGAATAGTAAAAAGAGACTCTCAACGGTGATTCCATCCACAGTGGACTTGATACTGATTCTGCGAGCTCCCGCATGACAGTACATTAAAATGTAAGTAATGGAGAAGAGAAGCCTTGAAACCAGGTCAGTGTGTTTAATGCGTTCATCTAGATTATCTAGACAACGTAATGGATCAGTGGCAAGCATGGTGGTGCTGGAAGCCCGTGCCAAGCTGAAGCAGTGTTTCATTTGCAGAAAGAGAAATCGCTGTTGAAGTGAGACAGGCTGAATAAACATAGAGAAGACATGTCTGGAAGCCACACTAGAAGAACTATAACATAAAAAAAGGTGGAGGCGGCTTTATCCAAGGCCAAAGTCTTTGAGCTCGACGTGGAGTCCTGGTGACATCCGTTAGTCTCGCGAGATCATGGATCTGTGCCTGGAAAGTCTTGCTTCAGTTGTGTTAGAGCAGCGTATGTTGTGGCTGTAGAGTCCCACACGGGAGTGACAGTCTCGGCTGCATCGACTGCACTTGAAGGCACTGTCCTCCAGTGTTGTCTTGGTGCTGTTTTTCCGATGAGTGCGCTTTCCTTCAGCAGCAAGCCTCAGCTTCTCTTCTCCTTTTTTTAGACCTTTGTGTAGTTCCAGCCTCCAGTGAAAGTGATCGCTTGTGATGTCCTCCCACCTCTCGACGTTCATTTTCAGTGACTTCATGTCTCCCTTGCAAGCGTCTTTGAAACGAAGATGGGGCCGCTATTGTGCTCTCTTGCCGCAGGCCAGTTTCCCGTACAGCAGGTCTTTGGGGATCATCCCGACTGACATGCGGTGTACGTGGCCCAGCCAGCGGAGATGGCGTTGTTGGAGCGGGGTTCAGTTGGTTCAGTCATTCCACACAGACATGAAGGGCGTCGTTCAGTTCGACGGCTCTTCTTCGGAGGCCTTCAATATTCCACAGCGGTGTGAAGCAGTGCTGTGTGCTTGCCCCCACCCTGTTTGGCATCTTCTTCGCAGTCATGCTGAAGCACGCCTTTGGAACATCAACTGATGGTGTCTACCTCCACACCAGATTGGACGGGAGGCTGTTCAGTCTGTCCCAGCTGAGGGCAAAAACCAAGGTTCGTGAAGTACTCATCAGGGACATGTTGTTTGCAGATGGCGCGGCACTGGCAACACACTCTGAAGAGCAACTGCAACGCCTCTTGGACAGTTTCTCAAGAGCCTGCCAGGACTTCAGCTTGACCATCAGCCTGAAGAAAACCAATGTGTTGGGCCAAAGCGTTGAGCACCCCCCTGCCATTACCATCAACAACTACGAGCTGGAGGTAGTTCATGAGTTTACATACCTTAGCTCCACCATCACGGACAGCCTCTCCCTAGACCTTGAGATCAACAGACGGATCGGACGAGCAGCCTCAACATTCGCCAGGCTGACAAAGAGAGTCTGGGAGAACAGAAAGCTGACGACGCACACCAAAGTTGCAGTCTACAGGGCCTGCGTCCTCAGCACATTGCTTTACGGCAGCGAGACCTGGAGCCTCTACTCCAGACAAGAGCAGCGTCTCAACACTTTCCACCTTCGCAGCCTGAGACGCATTCTGGACATTAAGTGGACTGACCGAGTCACCAACAATGAGGTCCTGGCCCGTGCCCAGACACCCAGCCTCTTCACTCTGCTCCAACAAAACCGTCTCCACTGGACATGGAGTAGCACACTGGCAATAACAATGTTAGATTAAATTCGCCAAGTCAGTCAGCTAAGAGGACTATAAGGTATGTCCAAAACCATTCTGCTTTGGCTGATGCTCATCCACTAGCAGATACTGAGGACTTAGGCCAGGTAATCAAGAATGAAAGAGGGGCTCCTCCTCTGCAGGATAACACCCACAACTTGACAACTTTTACCAAAATGGGACAGAGCAGAGACTGCCTCCCTCACATGCCGAAGGCTCCAGGTACCATGGCATAACATAGGTGGTGACGTGGTTCACCCTCCTGGCAAGGTGCATCACACCCCCAATGAACCTCATCCTAATCATGATGCATCAGATCTTATGAGATTCCAAGCCTGTTGTGACCTGCTGACTGCAGGACTCACCAAATTTGATAATAAGCCACAAAATTACTGTCCACATTCTCCAATACCACTGAAGACCTCAGCCTCAAGCCTAGTAAAGAACTTGACCTGGTGGTGAAGTGGCTTGGACCCCAGTCTACTGAGCATACAAGGAGATTAAGATCAGTTCACATCAAACACCCCAGTGCTGATCTCAGTTGGTTGGGCAAAGACTGGAAGAGTGCTATGGATCCATGGAGTCAATGGAGACTGCTATCTTCAACAAACTTGAGTCCTTCCCCAAGAGTTCTAGCAGGGACCCCCAATGTTTATGAAAGCTAGGGGACCTACTATTGGAGTTGGAGGCAGCCAAAGCTAAAGGCTACTTATGTGGTAGAATAAACAATTATTTCATTCTCCTTTACACTCGTATATTGGAAATAACATTAAACAACCTTGAGTCTTGAATCTTATCTGATTGGACATTTTGTATTATTCTCACAGATCACTTTCCATCTCTGATGTATACATTGTTAGATTTTATTCTTTTTTTCACTTAAACTAATTAGATAAATTGTAGATATCTCTGGGCCCAGCTGTGGCAAGTGACTATATGTGAACCTGATAAGAAATTACTCAATCCCAACATCTGTTTTCTGTTCCTCAACTAATCCTTTACTTGTGCTAAAGTGCCATCACCCATATCACTGCATGGGTAGTAGGTAAACACTTCAGAGATTCTTTCATTAAAACTACAACAGTCATAAACCCCTGCTGCAAGGTAAGACAGTTGGCAACTTCAGTAGAACCAATCCAACCCATAATCTCCACCTCAAGTTAAGTGAAGAGCAGTAAGTGCATTGAAATGTCATTACCTCCTTGTTGCACGTCATCACAGAAATGGTGAAAGACAGAATTTGACAAAGCCATATTAGAGTGGATGTGAAGGGACATTCTAGGAGCATCCTAAATTATTCTAGAAAGGTAAAGATCCAAAGGGTATTGGGAGGAGTTTCAGAAGTTATGGCCTAGAGACCCAAAGTCTGGCCACCACTAGTGAGATGCTTAAAATCAAGAATACCCAAGAAGCCAGAAATGTTAGTCAGATTAATGGATTAGAAGAGGCAACGAAGACAGAGGGATGAGAACATGGATAGGTTTCAAATAAAATAAAAATTAGAAATTTAAAACTTGACTGGGAGACAATTGTCCATTCCTAAGTATAGGATGAATGGGGCTTAAGTCATTTTAGAAAGTCTGATTCCTGTCTCTTCATATAATTGCTCTCAGAAACAGCGATATTGCTGACAAAGTAGCTTAGTTAAGCTTTTGATAATCTGACCAACCACTAATGTAGTCTTTGATAACAATGGCACTTTTGCAATTGTTGTGTTATGGAATATTTTTACTGGGCTCTGATGTACTGCAAGTGCATCACATTGCATGGCTTGTCTGGCTGATATCCACATGTTGTTTCTTCAGCATGGGCTCCCATAGAGGGCACACAGCCCTCTTTCTATTCTTCATCTTATTGTTATAAAAACCTCAAGTCAGTGACCAGGTTCCTAAAGGAACAAGCCAAATGGGAGTTTCAAGGGTAGGTGGCAGCATTGACCCCCTGCTAAGTTGTTCTAGTAAGGTGCAGACAAAGAGTTCAACACTAACCTTGTTGAAACCACTAAACTAATTTCAGGATTGACAAAGTTTTCTTTCATCAGACATTTCCACCTGACCTCCACTGGTGCCCTCTGGAACGTAGCTAAGTAACTGAGGGACTTTGACTCCCACATTTCAAATCTACAATTTTCTTACAGTGGATATTATTAAGTTAATTACACTAAATCATGCTTGAGGTCAGTCACAAGAATACATTCATGAGAAATTGAACATTGGTCTATAATAGGCAGATGATCTGATTACATTGCAGATGAACAATTACCTGCTGTCTGACCTGCCTTGTTCTTCCAACATTTTGTAAGTGTTGCCCAAGATTAAGTTATTAAATAACAGAATCCTTAGAAAAAGTCAAGTATTTCCATTCTATAATTTCAGAAACCAATGCAAATCAAGAAAAAATAATGGAGCAATACTCTTTTGAATTATCCAAGCTCTGGAATAGCTGTGATTCAGATCAAGTTGTTGCTATAGCTTCGTCCTTTATTAAGGTACAAAGGTAAAGCAATTTTGATAATATTCCAAAACATCTGAAGCAACCCAAAAAGGTAATATCCCAATACATAATGTTTGAAACATCCTTTATCAAAAATCAGCTGTCAAAAAAAGTGTTACTACAAAAAGAAATAGAAAAGTTCACACAGAGCTTTTTCATTATTTTTTCTTTTCCATTTCTTTCTAATATATTTTGATGGTAATTATGAAGTAGCTGTAGTAATTTTAATTTACTACATACTGTATACCCTAGAGTAAACTGTGTTTATTTGCTAAAATGTAGCACTTCCTCAGACAGGATGCACCTACTTGGACAGCGGAGTACCATAAACAGTTAGCTCCTGTTTATAAAAATGTTTTGAGCACACTCAAACAATACTAACCCCGACATTTTCTGCTGGCAAAAATGAAATATCAGGGTTGTATTGTACGTACATACTTTGAACCTTTGAAACCTATTTCATTTCTTTTGTATTTTTGTCATTTTTTTCACTAAACCTTCATCATATAACAGTATCAAAATTTACATTAGGTGAATCTATGTTACATCAATTGACCTGGCAGCATCCAGTTGACTGAATGAGGAATGAACATTTATAACCTATGGCAACGATTCAAGGGGTGTTATAAAGGAATGAAGTAAATATGTACACAACAAAACCCACAATATACACGTAACAATAGGCAACCCTGAAACGTTTGCTTCGGAGATCAGGAAATGGACTTCCTGATTTAGTTTAAATAATAAAGTTAAGTAATAGTTTAAAAACAGGAAGGAACTTCCGAGTCATCAGTGTGAACCATAAAGCCCACAATTTTTTTCTCAGGTTTGAACAGATATTGTCAGATGACTGACCATGCCAGCTGGAGAAAAACTTCTAAGGATATAATTTCATCAATGGAAACAGGATTTGGCGCTGCATGCAAGCATATGCAATTCTGATAAGAAATACATACCACTAAACTTAAAAGAAAACATAAGGCAGAAAAAATTAAAAATTATCATTAGAGATGAAAAAGTTAGCCAATGAAAGAGCATGGCACCCGATGGAAGACATCTCCATGATCTGAGCAGACTAGATGTCCACAAGGAAGTGTCAATTTCCTGGCTCAAAGTTGGAAACCCCTTCCCAGAAACAGAGGGGTTCCTTGTGGCAATACAAGGCCAAGAGGTTAACACAAAAATACCAACAATACATTTTAAAAGACCCACAAATTCAAGACGATAAATGCAGAAAATGCCAAGAGAAACTAGAAACAATCCAACACATTACAAGATCCTGTAGCAGTTTAACTCAATCTGATCACTTACCTAAGCATAACTAAGTGGCAAACATCATTCACCAAAATCTTTCTTTAAAATCCTTCCTATAGTTATAGGCATCCGTTAGTCTCATGAGACCATGGATTTGCACCTTGGAAGGTTTCCAGGGCACAGGCCTGGGCAAGGCACGTGGCCAAGTGGTTAAGGCATTCGACTAGTGACCTGAAGGTCGTGAGTTTGAGTCCCAAACCGAGGCAGCGTGTTGTGTCCTTGAACAAGGCACTTAACCACAGAGTGCTCTGTGACGACACTGGTGCCAAGCTGTATCGGCCATTGCCCTTCCCTCGGACAACATCGGTGTCATGGAGAGGGGAGACTTGCAGCATGGGCAACTGCCGGTCTTGCATACAACCTTGCCCAGGCCTGTGCCCTGGAGACTGAAGACTTTCCGGGCACAGATCCATGGCCTCGCAAGACTAATGGATGCCTTCTTTAAAATACAAACTCTGAAAATACACCATAGTTTGCTACAAATACAAGCTTGATCCACTTATAGAGTCAAATTCCTACGAATTATATTATGACCAATCCATTGTTACAGATAGGACAATCCATAATAACCGTCCGCATATAATATTACAGGATAAACAAGCAAGACAACTTACTTAATAGATATTGCCAATCCAGACACACATAACATTCAGAAATCAATAAGTATAAAACACCAGAAATATACTGAATTAAAACAGGAAATTGAAAGATTATGAAACATGTACAGGGTATTCTGTACATTGTCCCAAAAGTAATATCTACAACTGGAATCATCCCAAGGTCACTGCTCAATATCATTAAACAAGTAGGCCTACTCAGCAATATTTATGTAAATCTTCAGAAAGCCACAATACTAAACACTACTAGAATAGTCCAAAAGTTCCTAGCAAATAAGAGACGAGTGTACTTGGCAACGCCCAAACCACAGGTTTTACCAGCCTAAACTGAGAAAAAAATAAATATACAATAATAGCAAAGAAATAATCAATAAGTATCGATAACATAAGAGTCCTTGAAAGTCAGTCCTTGGGTTGTAGGAACAGTTCAGTGATGAGGGAGGTGAAAGTGAAGTTATCCCTTCTGATTCAATATGGTTGAGGGGTAATATCTTCGTTTGAACCTAGTGCTGTGGGTCCTGAGTCTCCTGTACCTTCTTTCAGATGGCAGCAGGGAGAAGAGAGGATAACCAGGAGGGCTTTCAGATTTCCAGCATTCAACGTAATGTTGGTCATGTTCAGATTTCTTTCTCCATTATATTTCTTCAGTAGTATTGAGTTGGTAATAAATCAGGTACTTTCTGATATTTACACCTTTTAATAATTGGCATAAGATAGCAGTTTTTGTATTATTTCATGGTTTAAACTAATCTTCTTCTTTTTGCTTCCTGCACTGTCACTAAAAGTTGCACGCATATGATGCATAAAATTGGAAAGGATTCAACTGCTGCAGTACTGAAAACCATAAGAATTGATGGAATAAATGAAATCTCTGTATCAGTTTTTATTATCGGTGACATACAGTATTTTGTGGAATTTGCTGTTTTGTGGCAGCAGTATAGTGCATGACATAATAATTACAATTTTACAATAAACAGCTAGCCAGCTAGATAGATTGATTGACAGATATATCGTATCAAAAACACAGTATTTCCTTTATTCTACCTTTACCTAAATTGAAATTGTCTCTTTTTTCTGAAGAAAGCTCTCAGACCTGAGAGATTAATCTTACTTATTTTTCCACAGATGCTGCCTGACCTATTGAGTGTTCCCATTATTTTCTGCTTGTATTTCAGGCTTCCAGCATCTGTCCTTTTTAAATTTTAGCTTTGTCATTTGTGAAGAGCCGTAAAAACTCTTTCCACAAGCCTATCCATTTGTTCACTCTTAAACCTTCTGTCCAGCCTAGTAAATTCTTCAGTTACATTTAGCTGCTTTTGGAAACATTCAGCTACTGATGTTTTGGTGTTGACTTTTTCATCATCAAGCTCAGATAGATCATCAACCTGTAACTTGTATGAGCCACTTAAATTTGATTTTGACTGAATCTTCATCAGATCTACAATTTTCAGAAGGAAATATTGGAGATGCAGAATAGTTCCATTGGAATCTGAGAACGGGGGAAGGGAATTTGACAATTCAGTCAAAATACTTCAACAGAATAGTATATTCTAAATTCACCTACTATAGCTGCTGACGGAAGATCATAAGACCATAGGACATAGGATCAGAATTAGGCTGTTTAGTCCATTGCTTCTGCTATGCTATTCCATCATGACTCATTTTATCATTACTCTCAACCCCACTCTCCTGCCTTCTCACCATAACCATTGACACACTTACTAATCAAGAACCTATCAATCTCCACTTTAAATACACCCAATGAAGTGGCCGCCTCAGTTATTTGTGGTAATGAATTCCACTGATTTACCACCCACTAGAAAAAGAAATTTCTCCTTATTTGTGTTTTATAGGGTTCATGAAAGTATCACTGCAACTAATGGAAGCTCAATATCTACAAGTGAAAGAAGAATGGATTAACAAAATAATGAATTCGTTGACTGTTGTATTAAGTTCTATTTCGGTTATATACTGAGACAGGGAACGTGTTTTGCATAAGTTAGTAAAAAGAGCACTGAGTGTTTTCATGGGAGATTTTTTCAATCAGCGTTTGTTATGCCAACAAGGAAGGAAGCAACGCACATAGCTTGGGATAATGTGGCAGATCTTTTTGTCAACCTAAAAGAGAGAGAATATTTGGTAAACAGTAATCATAATATCGTCAATATTCAAAAAGAAACATGGAAAATAGGAAGACGTAACTGAACAAAACAAATTATCCCAGAAGATAAAGGGACAAGTCTATGAGATGGTTGTGTGTGAGATCAGATTTGTGGGTTCGATGAGTGGGCACAGAAGAGACTCTCTACCGGCAAGTAGGTTAACTATTTAATTACATGACAAACCAGGCACTAAACCTTTAGTAAACCCTGCAAATTAAACTCGGTTACTGATAGTTACCTAAAATGAGCGCTCAAGTGGCAAGACAAAACAGATACTAAACATACACATAGTGGCAAATATTTATCTAAAGTGTGTGCCTGTGCCCTCTTTGCTGCCAAATACCCTCAATGTCTACCATTTCCATGGCACCCTCATCTACCTGGTCCAAAGTGACACATGAGTGAAAAAAGGGACTGCAATGCTCCTTATATGGGCCAATTCCCTCCTCCGCCATGTTGGAATGGCTTTCGATGAGCAGATAAATTATGACTCAACAATAAATTATAGCTTCTGAACTTGCTGTAAGTTCAGATAGCAATCAGCTGAAGTATATTTTCAATTATGAATTGTGAAACATAGAAATCAGGCAGATTTCCAATCATAAGAATAAGAGTTTATCAAAAGCACAAGGAATTCCGCAGATGCTGGAAATCCAGAGCAACACAGAAAAAATACTGGAAGAGCTCCGCAGTATCCAGGGAAATACATAAACAGTCAATGTTTCGGGCTGACATTCAAATGATGAATGGTCTTGGCTTGAAACGGCGACTGTTTATTCATTTCCATTGACGCTGCCTGACCTGCTGAGTTTGTCCAGCATTTTGAGTGTATCGAAAGCTGGGTTCAGTCATTGAGTGGAAAAAGTGAGAGTGAGGGGCGTTTCATACATTTAGAGCTATTAGAACAAATGATGAAAATGAAAATAAAATCCATGAAAATCATGAGCATATAGGGAAAGCTAACAAAAAAAGTGAAGCTTAATGACAACTGTATTTGCATGTTTTGGTGTGGGGGAATGATACTAATCTATTACTTTTATATTTAAATAAAATGGATAAGTAGCAAGTAGGTATTTATCTTGTTTTTTTGTATTTGAACAAATACAGTATGTAGTCCTAGAATTTGATGTACATGGTATTGGAAGAATGCATGAAGGAAAAGAAAGTGTTCAATCTAGGGCCAAGTGGTGAAAATCCAAGTCTAGAGATCATGGGTGTTTTAGGAACAGTTCCAGGATCTGTTCATGATGAACTGCCACGAGGAAAAGAGCCCAAATGAGCCCAAGACTTTTCAGAAATGGACAGAGCCTTTTCAGGGAGGGTGGGATATCACTGCTCTTCATTCAATGAATAGATTAGTGAGTCTCTGATCAGGGAGTTTAGGGAATTTGGGGGCGACAGAAATTTGGTGAGATGGACCAAATGGACAGCTGAGGAGTCTTGAAACCAATCTGGAATAAAGGAGTCAGTGATTGAATCAATCCAAGGACTGGGCCAATCAGGTGGTTGTGACCATAACCTATTAGGAGGTTAGGAATTGTGAAATTGGTAGGTTGGACAATTAGAGTCACTGATGCTGCTGGGAAAGAGATCAGCCCAATAATGAGACGCACCAGTTTGAAATAGTGCTAAGAAAATATGATTGTCCTAAGAGTGGTCACCTGATTCTTGGCACAACAAAGTTCAAAGTTCAAGGTAAATCTATTATCAAAGCATGTGTAAGTTACCATTTACAGGAAAAAAATGCGATAGAATTTTATGGAAAACCTTACCTAAACACAGACTGAAAAACACCAAATGTGCAAAAGAAGACAGACTGTGCAAACAAAATATAATACTGAAAACACAAGCTGTAAAGAGTCCTTGAAAGTAAGTCTGTCAGTTATAGAAGCAGTCCACAGTTATGGTGATTTAAGTTGTCTGTGCTGGTTCATGGGCCTGATGGTGGTAGGATAATAATTGTTCCTGAACCTGATGGTGTGGGATCTTCTGCATGATGGTAGTAGTGAGCAGAGGGCATGGAACAGGTTGTCTTTGATGAGTCATTGAAGTCTTGTGGCAGCACTCCATGTAAATATACTCAATGGTGGAGATAGTTTTGCCAGTGACTGGTTTGTATAAACCACCTTCTGCAGAATTGTCCATTCCTGGACATTGGAGTCTCCATACCAGGTCATGATGCCACCAGTTAGGAAACTCACCATTATGCATTTCTCGAGGTGATGTATCAAATTTACACAAACTTCTAATTCAGTAGAGGCACTGTCATGCCTTCTTTGTGATGGCACTCACATGCTAGTCTCAGGATAGTTAACAACAAGGAATTTAAAGCCACTGGCATAATTCATTCTCATTTCCCCAATGAGGACTCAGTCATGGACTCCTGGCTTCTTCCTCCTTCCCTATCAGTGCCCTCTAGGAAACATTGGATGAGGAAAGATATTATTTGCTGCACAACTGATGATGAAGTCTCACACTCATTACAATCATTTGTGATATTTCAGTGGGGAAGTACGCTGTTTTGTTCTGAGTAGTAGCTATGCTATTGACCATCTGATTCAGAGCACAGGAGCAAAACGTATATCCCTACTGCCTCAACAGATGATATTCTGTTGAACATAGTCAAAATCACAAAACAGCCAAACTATAAAACTGACTTTCTTTTCAAAATCTCAGAAAGCCTTTTCCCACAAATGGAGTGGATAAGGTGGAATATATATTGTCATTTTGGATTATATTAATGAAGAAATTATTTGAAGTCCAATTTAATCTTCAACAGACTGGCAGGGGTCTTAGGAGTATTGAAGTATAGACCGATCTTGGGGCTCAAGACCACAGCTCACTGAAAGTGGTGACACAGATAGGAGAATGAAAAAGATATGTGGTATATTTTCCTTCATATGCTGAAGCATTGAGTATGAGGTAGGATATTTGGTTGCAGCTGTACAAGACACTGTTTACACCCCAACAAACACAAGGTGCTGGAGGAACTCAGCAAGTCAGGCAGCATCTATGGAGGGGAATAAAAGGTTGCTGTTTCTCTTCTATAGATGCTGCCTGACATATTGAATTGCTCCAGCATTTTGTGTGTGTTGCTCTAGATTTCCAGCATCTGCAGAGTCCTTTGTGTTACAGGTTAGACTGTACTTGGAGTATTGTGTACAGTTCTAGTCAGCACACTGCAGGAAGGATGAGGTAGCAACAGAGAGAGTGCAAAAGAGATTCACCATGCCATTGTCCAGAATGGAGGGCTGTAGGCATAAGAAGAGATTGGATCAACTGGGTTTATCCTTCCTCGGTGAGGGAAGAAGTTATAAATGTCTATACAAGTGTGAGGATATATATTCAGTATCTTTTTCAGAGAGCAATCTCATCTTGAACTACAGGATGCAGGCTTAAGGTGAAGGGAAGAAGTTTAAAGGAGATTGGAGGGAAGTTTTTCCATACAGAGGATGACGGTCTTACGGAACAACCTGCGAGATGAAGCGTCTCGGCCCAAAACGTCGACTGTACCTCTTCCAATAGATGCTGCCTGGCCTGCTGCGTTCACCAGCATTTTGTGTGCGTTGCCAGAGGAGGTGATAGCGGCAAATACAGTTGCAAACTTTACAAATCTTTTGGACAGGTACGTGCAGAGAAGAGCAGTAGAGGACCTAATAAGGGCAAATGGGGCTATGTTGATAGACATCATGGATAAGCATAGACAAGGTGAATGGAAAAGGTTCATTTTTATACTGTACAGTTCTTTGATTCATTGACAGAAACTGCATAGGAAGTTCAATGTGCAACAGGACATTTAAAATAATCTGTCCATGATGGCATACGTGCACTATTCAAACCTCTTCCCATCTTTGTTTGCTGCAAAATCACTGTTCACTTCAACCCTGAGGCTTATCTACCATCAACTTAAATACATTTGCTTCAGCTACTCCCTGTGGTAATGAACTCCACATTCTCATATTCGTTCGGTAAAGAATTTCCTTCTAAATTTCATACTTGATTTTTCGATGACCCTCTTATATCACTGGTTTTTAGTTAAGATCTTGTCCACAAGTGGAACCATTCTCTTAGCTCAATATTTTCAGAGCCTTGCATATTTCAAAGATTTCTACTGCACCATATCTCAAAAGGGAAAAACGTCCAACTTTCATCCTGCAAGTCAAAACTATATCATTCTGTACCATCCTCATGCAGTTTTTCTGAACTATTTCCAATATTTTGTATCATTCTTAACAATCTGGCAGTTTAAACTGTACACACTGCAAGTCTGGTCTAAACAAAGCTTGATGTACTGTAGGTTCAAATTAAATTGACTGCTTTTCAATTGTTTTGCTGAATAAATAAGCAGTAGTGCTTGCTTTGGTTTATTTTATGGTCTTTTTAACCTACGTCACAACTTTAAATTATCTGTTTATTTGTACTCTAGATCCCTTTGCAATATTACTTCTTATTCTTATTTTCTCAATAATGTTATCTTTTTATTTTTCACGTAAAATATAATACATTACAGTATGATATTACTTAGCTAATTATAAGCTCAAACAACAGGTTTATTAATTTGCAATTTGTTGAAGTATCCTCAGTACTCTAAATCAGTTATAATCATGCACAAACATCATACAATAAATGGCAGAGACCCAAGAAGCATTGAGTATAGAGGAACCTTAGAGTGCAAGTTTATTACTCACTGAAAGTGACAATAGAAATAGATGAAGGAAGCATTTGGCACACTTGCCTTCTTGGACTGAGGTACCGAGTGTAAGAGAAGTGTCATCTCATGTAACAGCTGCATAACATCTGGGTCTGTACATGCTGGAATTTTGAAGACTGAGGGGGGATCTCATTGAAACCCACCAAATGTTGAAAGACCTAGATAGAGTGGATGTGGAGAGGATGTGTCCTATAAAGGCTGAGTTTTGGACCAGAGGGCACAGAATCAAGGGACGTCCATTTAGAATGGAGATGAGGAAGAATTTCTTTACCCCCTGGGTAGTGAATCTGTGAATTTTGTGGCTACAGAAGTCAGGTCATTAGGCGTATTTAAGATGGAGGTTGGTGAGTTCTCCATTAGTTAGGGCATGAAAGGATACAGGGAGAAGGCAGGAGGATGGAGTTGAGAGAGAAAATGGATCAGCCAAAATGAAATGGCAGAACAGACTCCAAATGGGCTAATTTTGCTCCTATGAATTATGGTCTAAAACGCTGGTACTAGCTGTCACACTACAGACAGCATGAGATAGCATTGGAAAGAGTGCCAAAGAGACTCACTAGGATGTTGTCTGGAATAGTTGGCTTTACTCTTAAAAAAAGATTGGATAAACTAGGCTTATTCTTTTTGGAAGATAGGAGGATTAGAGATGACCTTAAAGGGGTTTATAAAGTTATGAGGGGCATAAATAGTGTAGAAGGTCAGAAAGTCAGAGATGTTTTCTAGGGCAGAGGGAGGCCAGGATGAGAGAGGAGAAACTTATAGGAGATCAGGGAGACAATTCCATGATTATAAAGTGATTATATGAAATAAGCTGCCAGGAGAAGTGGTGGAGGTAGGTACAATTACTTTCTTAAAAGGGTATTTAGATTGGTACTTGGAGAAGGAAGGATAAGAGGGATACAGGCCTAGTGTGGATAAATAAGATCAATGTAAATAGGCATGCAAGAATTGGGCCAAAAGGCCTGTTTCTGGGCTAGGCAGCTGTGTGGCATTATTCCCATCAACTTCCTCCTCATTCTACAATTCTCCGCACATGAGGGGCAATTTACTGAGTCTCATTAACCTACCTACATACGTAACTTGGGATAGTATGTTGAAGGTGGTGCCACAAAAAGACCAGGTGATGAAGAAGACACATGGCACGCTTGACTTCACTGGGCAAGGTACTAAGTACAAGATTTGGGACATCATATTACAGCTAAGAGATGGCATCTTGAATCATGTGTGGTTCTGGTCTCCATACTACAGGAAGGCTGTGATTAACCTGGAGGAAGCACAGAAATAATTCACATGGGTGTTACCAGCACCAGAGAAGTTGAGTTGTGCAGAAAGACTGGATAGGCTGGGACCTTTTTCTTGCAGTGAACGAGGAAGAAGGGGGACCTTAGGGAGGTTTATAAAATCATGAGAAGCATAGATAAGGTAACTGGTTGCAGTCTTTTTTCCCCAGGGTAGAGGAGTCTAAAACCAGAGGGCAGAAGTTAAAGGTGAGGGGTGAAGATTTAAATAGAACTGAAGAAAAACTTTTTCTCACAGGGACTGGTGGGTACATGGGACGAGCTTTCGGATGAAGTTGTAGAGGTAGGTACAACATTAGAAAGTTCAAAAGTCATTTTGAAACAGGTTCATGGGTTCAAAAAGTTTTGACGGATATGGGCTAAATGCAAGTTAATGAGTCCGACTCAGGAAAGCACCTTGGTCAGGGAGGATCAGTTGGGCCGAAGGGCCTGTATAATTCTATGGGTCAATGACTCTATAGGTGTTGGAAACCAGCAGAAGCCCACACGGTCACAGGAAGGATGTGTCAACTCCACAATGATAGTCCTTGAGATCAGCATTGAACTGATGTCACTGGTGTTGTGAGGTAGCAGCTCAATAAACTGCACTACTGCACTGCCATGGAGGGGAAAAAATTCAAATAGCTTGAGTTAGCTTTATTTTCAAGAGATCGGATTTCTTTTTTTTTAACAACTGTCTTAGCATTCTTCTTCTTTAGTCCCTATGTATCTTTTCATTGTGATTACTTTTGAGACCCGTGATACTGGTGAAACAATAACCATTTTCTAAAAGAGAAAGTCAGCAGAGGAAACGTTTACTGCACAAGGTAACCAGAAGGGTTCTGAAATGGTGTGATATTTTACAGTTTTTAGAATCATAGAATTAATATAGAGTGGTAAGAGATTATTCAACCGTTGGACCACATGCTGAGATTAATTTACTGGAAGTAAACAATAATGCACATTTCATAGTTTCCTTGACATGATTTTTAAATAAGAATTATAAGATTTCAGATTTAAATTTACTGCCAAGCAAGGGAATCATTGCCTTAAAATAATCTTAGCATGAGCATCCAACCAAAGCAAGTTGTGGATTAGATCTTGACTTTGCATTCACCATAGGAAAAGTCTTCAGCAAAACTCTGCTGAGATTGTAAAAACAACGCAATTTCATTCCTCTTCTATGCGGCATGTTTTGTTGACAGACTCTGCTTGCAAACTTGCATTCTTCTTTTAAGAAACAGAGATTCTGGCTTCCATGCTCAATGGGCAATGTTGTTTTCTTCCTCTGCAGAGCCTTGCTTGCTTCCGTTGTTACCTCAGTCATCACCTACCTTAACTCTCATCTTTCTTTGCACTAAATTTCCTTCTGCTACCTTGACACAGCAAAATTAAGATCTTCATCTTTTTAAATTCCATTCCTCAGGACTGATGAACAGTCTCAGCCCAAAATGGTCACTGTTCATTGCTTTTAATTGATGCTGCCTGACTTGCTGATTTCCTCCAACATTGTATGTTTGTTCCTCTGGATGGCCAACATCTGCAGAATCTCATGTGTTTCATTTGTACAAAATCATGTTCATGTCTCCGAATCAGCTGGTATCTTCAAGTTCCATGGGATTTTTCCGATATTTTCTGTAAGGCACCCAGCTTGTAGTTTCCTGACTTAATTCTACTGCCTTTTATTCAAATAAAAGAACAAGAACAATATCCATTCTTCTGATACCTTGTCCATAGTTAACAAACATAAAAAAGTCTTCATTAGAGCAACTAATTCCCTTTCTTCCCAAGCATCCTGGGATAGATCCCATAAGGCCCTATGTATTTACCTATTGTAATATACACCAATATATCCAGAATTTCCTTTTTCCTGACAAAAACATTTTCTAGAATACTAACATATCTGTACCCCAACTCTCCTTCTCCATATCCTTCTCTCTGGTGATTATTAATGAAAACCATTCATCTGTATCCCAGTCATATCCCCGGCTCCACACATAGATTCTCTTTATAATTCCTGAGGCACCTACTCTTTCTCCAGCTATAGGACTATGTTTTCTCCAGCTACCTTTTAAAAGGTTTTAGAATTTACTTCCATAATGCTTCCCAAGGCCTTTTCATTTCCTCTTTTTGCATTGCAAATTTATTTCTTAAATTCTCTCCTATACCCCTGAAGTATTGTTCTGTGACGCCTTCTGCCTCCAGTATGCTTCTCAGTGTGTTCATGTAGTTTGAGAGAAGCTAAAGATGGTCACACTTCCGGTAAATGCAGTTGTCTGGGAGATTTGACCTCTCATTAATCTCCCACATGTTACAGGATGGCCATACCACTCTATTGACTGCCATTACCACCCCACCTTGTCAAATTTTGAACCTCAAAGCAGTCCTTCTCAAACTAGACACTCCAAAATGTCTGCTCCCACTAGAACTTGCCTCCATTTTCTATGTTGTTCCTTGATGTTAGACCTGTTGGTAGGAAAAAATAACACTGATTTGCCTTACACTGCATTTTAAACTCACTCCTTGACCTCAATGCTGGGACAATTTTTAGGAAAGGTGTGACTAGCGCAGGATTAGTGTAAGTGATTGCTTTTTGGCTGGCATGACCTAAATGAGCTGAGGGTCCTGTTGTGGTGCTGTGTGACTTCATGACAAGCATTTTGTTTCACACTTGTAGTAATTCCATCAAACTATAAGCCTAAAAATTATGCTTTGTACTTAACACTTTGATACAAGGGGGATAGAATTTATCACAGACTAAATAGCCTTCTTTTCAGATGACCAGCCAGCATGTCAATTGTTATCTATAATGGATGGGAACGTTCAGGAGGAAGGGAAACATCCTGTCAGGAATGCAACTACTTAGCACTCCCCACAATTCAATCAAAGCTCGCAGTGTTTGCGGAAGTCCCTTAATTTCCATGGTGATGATGGATACCTCAGTTAACAGGGATGTATCTGGGATGCCTGACTTGCCTGAGGAAGAATATCCGGTTTCGCAAAGTGATATTTCGTAGCACAGAGTACAGCCAGAAACTGGTTCACCCTAACCAGAAAGGAGTGTGAAGTCCTTTTGAAGAAATTGAGTATAAAAAGAGGCAGAAATTTTAAAGATCTAAGCTCCATCACAGGAGAATTAAAATTTCCCACACTTTCCTCCATCCTTAAACATCTTTTCCATTCACTAAATTGATTTGGATCCCATTTCAGGTTTATTTGTCCTTTTCACAACTTGTTAATCCACGATTGTTGTCATCAGCAAGCTTGGCTATAGTACACTCAGCTTCTAATGATTGTATATTATAAAATGGTATTATTACTGGGCACTTTTTATTGCTCCCAAGTATTAATACAGATGTTTCAAGAACCAATAGCAACATGAGTTTTGCTCACTATATTGCTGATTCCTAAGCACTCAGACTGTGTTCAGGATTTCATGATTTCAGATTTCAGGTTTATTTACATAACACTGCGGCATAGAAACATGCCCTTTGACTCATCTAGTCCATGTTGAACTATTAATTTGCTTAGTTCCATCAAGTATTGCATGTACACTGAAACATAAAGTGAAATGTGTCCTTTGTGTTAATAACCAACAGACCCAAGAATGTGCTGGGGGCAGCCCACAAGTGTCACCATACATTCTGGTGCGAACAGTGCGTGCTCACAGTGCTCAGCGGACCAACACAGAACACAACATGGCAGAACATACCAGACCCAACAACAAAGTAACCACAGCAAAACAAGCCTGGTTCCATGCTTCCCACCCACCAGTGCACTTACACAGTCCTTTAACCCAAGGACAGGCTGTCTTCAGCCTTCAGCCTCAGAAAGATTCGCAGATGATCCACTGTAACGATTTTTTAAAATCAAATTTGTCCATGTTCTGGACTAAGATCTACAGAATATTCTGCATTTATGATCACTTAATGCAAACTGTTTATGTAGTTAAGCCTCCAAAGGCATCTTGTGGTCATGATTTTGGCACTGGCAAAACTTTTCAGCTATGTTATCCCACTGAGTCTCAGGCCCCAGAAAAGTTATCCTTCAAACTAGAAACACTCTTTAATTCTCGAAGAGTATCCAGTTACGGAATACAGTGCATGAATACCCAGGGAAATGGCAAAAGCAGCACAACTGAGAACCTTTGTGGTTTGAAAGCCATCCAGATGTTTTAAAATATTTGGCAGATGAAATAAAGTGAAAATATTTCCTTTAAAATATCTCTAAATCTCCAAGTTTACATTGTTGACTATAATTAACAAAGAAAGGTAGAAAAATTACATGTTAAACACTGAACTCCCAGAATGTTAAATGGATGTATAGTATCAATCCACCTCTGGGTTGAGGATAGGTCAAATACAATTGAGTTTGCTGAACAGTTACCAATTTGTTACAGCTACCATGAGAATATTTTACATCTTTATTGATAACAAAAGTTAACAACTGTGTAAGTGCAATACCTTTAGATGGTTACAACTTTGAAAGTGTTTACTTTGAATACAGTGTGATGTGCAAAACAAACTTCTCAGA